>NC_143016.1:117993233-118293233 GCF_055824585.1 Amblyomma mixtum | reverse complement strand
GCACACTTTTGCACTGTATTGCATTTCGGTCGACGCCTAATGAAGTTGATTCGGGGTGTAGCGTTCATCAGTATTTCTTCCTGCCATGATCTGTTTACATGGTCCTGTCTACTTGGAAATATGCAGGAAATTGTATTCATCCCTGACTTTGCCAGCCTGTCATTAGAAATCGTTATTAAGAAAGATTTTATCGCTCGTAATAATGATTTTTTCCATTCCTAGCATCATGTCTATTTAAAAAAAAATATTTTTTGAATGCACGATTCCTTGAGGGTTTATTTTAGAAATTCTGATGCTTTCGATTTTAAGATTACCTAAGATCTCGTCTGTTTGGACATTGCTGTACAACAAAAAGTTACTTTGGTGTTTTAACCTTCAAAACTAAACAATCGTCGCTTTCTAGACCTAAACAATTATTTACAGAAACCTTTTTTTGAATAAGAGCGGCGATCGGCGTCGGGAAATGATACAAAAAAAAGGAGAACGTAGAAACATGCACTTAAATGTCTTTAGTCTTAAATGCTTGTAAGTGCTGTGCGTTCAACTTCAAAATTTTGCGTAGCAGAGATTTTCTAGTATGAGATCCCTGCCGCCATGTTCACACAGTATGTCTCTCCTGGTTTATCAGCCCGGAGCTTGGCCTAACGAACAATCATTTTCAGAGCTTACACAACAACTCGGAAGAACAAGTAAAAGAATACCAGAAGAAAAAGTATAACGAAAAAACTTTGTGGAACTTAAGCGAACAGATGGGAGTAAATGTTAATGAAGCTATTAGCGCACGCTGCTCATCTACTTTGTTGTATTTAAGTGATAACAGCTCTAACACACGGGGAAATAGTGAGGAAAATAAGATGGGCCGGATATTTTAGCGTGATTTTGCAAAACGAAAGGAGCAGTAATGAAAGCGGCCACTCCAAAATAAACAAGTTATAAATAAAGTTCTACCTCGGAGGAACATTTGGCATTTTTCCTGGGTCATGTCCCTCATAGCCTGAGCCGCTTTGGGACATGAAACCTTCATAAACCATTTTTCCTGGTGACCCGAACCAAGCAGGTTCGAAATAATATTAATAAAACTGTAAACCTGAGCCCAATAACCAGGTGCATTATCACCCTTTTTTCATGAGAGCAGAAATCAGCACAGATGTCCGAAGCTGTTTCCTCAGTGCATTCCTACGTAGTCGATTCGGGGCCAATTCACGCTTTCGGGTGCGTGCTGGAGAACCCGTGTAACTTTGTAAGACGAAAATAAGAATTTGAAACTTAGCAATTCTGAAAGAATTCCATCCATATGATGTAAGGGTGGCAGGCTGCCCATACCTCCAATCTTGGTTCCGTTTCGGGCAAACAGTTCAACCATTCCTAAGAACTGGTGGACAACCTCGTGCACTGTGTTTCCCATCTTCTGATTCAGTGCTTCCTCAATGGACCCTTCGGCCAACCAGTTCAGCACGTCGAAAATGATGTTGCTTCCATCCAGCTGGCGTGCTCGGAATATCACAGGTGCGTTCCGAAAGGAGAGTTCGGTGAGCGTCAGACGGTTTGGAGCCGGCCTATAAAGCAAGGGAAGGGACGGTAGTAAAAACAGTAAAATTGGAGCCCTTAACGAGTGATTTTGTAAAAGGCAAACAGTATAAACTCAAGGATTAAAGGAACAACAGCTTGACAGTGAGAATTCGGTAAAATGCGAATTTCTAGCGCAAAAAGGCGATGGAACAAGAAACGAAGTGGACAGGACACAGTGTTTCCTGCGTCCACTTTGTTTCTTGTGTCTTTGTTTTTTTGCGCTATAACCTCCCTAAATATGTACCAACTAGTCTGAAAGAATGTTCATGCAATAAAACACGTGTTAAAAACGAATTTACGACGGGCAACTTTGTTCTTGAACACAAATTGCGGTAGAAACAGCTTAAGCAGTACACGGGAATCACAACAGACGCAGTGCATGAACTCCGCGACACAAAATAATGAATACTGTGGTATGGAATTGTAAGTGGGTCCCAAAGCGGACGGTTGCAAATAAATTTCACACACCTGGACCCCTGTAACGTCTACTGACACGCTACAGCACAAGGTGATTTTTGTCATTTAGCCTTCATCGAAACGCAGCCACCATGGCAAGGGTAGGCAACCCAGTCATTAGGCTCAGTAGCTGATGCTATAGCCACTTAAGCCAGCGCAGCGGGTTCCACTGATTATAATGTTCTGCATCACCAATGCCGATGCAGAAAGGGTATCGTCACTACCATTTTATTGATATTGACCGCCTTCTATAGGTACCTGTCTCTGCATTGTAGAAATCATGCTCACTAAAGGCAAGTTCGAAAAATCAATCCCCCGCTACCATTTTCCAGATATTCACCATCTTTATAGGTGTCTCTCCCTGCATTGTAGAATGCCCACAAAAGGCAAGTTCGAAAAATTCATCGCCCGAAAATTTTACACAGTTATCTGCATACGCGCATTGATGATGATAGGCAACTATCCCCCATTCGAGGTTCGAGCAATCTGTGTTCTATGCAGAACTAAAGCCCCTTAATGGTCGATGATTATGTCACGTCTAGGCTTGAGTACACGTCCGAACACCAAACCACAGCTGTCATAAGAAATTATGACATAATAGATGACATGAGACACATGAGTGCGGGTCACGAAAACGAAGACATTTCAATCAATAGCAAAGGGTTTAAACTATATATCCTTCGCATCTTCGGAACCTAAGCTGAAATTCTTAGCAAGCGGCCAAGCATATCGCGCACGTTCACAACTGTGCTGTACAGAAACGTCCATGACTGAAGTACAAAATGAAAATTTATTAGGCACAGAGGTGTACTGAAGCTTGTTCTGCGTTAGCAAGCCGTACCTGCTTGAAATGTCAGAGGTAAGGGCTACAACACTGAACCCATAGTGAGGTAGGTTGTGTATTATTGGTTCAGCTTGGACGTAGTTGCTGCGGGGATTCTATCGATCGTTACAATGACAGAAACTGAGATTTTGTTCTGAACACCGGTAAGGCTTATCACCTTATTGGTGCATTCGCCCCAGAGATGGTGTAAACATAGTTGCTGCTAATAAGCACGTTTTTACCAACTGCCTATACACGGCTCTTGTCCTAAATTTGGGCCGGCGCACACAATTTTTTCCTTACATGCTGCGAAAATCCAACTGTTTTTAAGAAATACGCAGTCGCGATGGTTTGCACAGATGCCGATGGTCAACAGCTCTACAAAGATGACTGAGGACAAAACTTGAAGAACGCTGTGAAATTCCGCTCCACGATTGCGCTAAAAATATACTATGTGCACAGAAAATAAATATACAACCTTAAAATGTTTACATAATGACCAATAACTTCATTTCATAAGTATGTGCGTGTGTGTGGTATGCGTGGTGCATGTGTCACTGAAGCGGTCATTGTCACTTCGCTTCTTCTCTATTTTTGACCAGCTACCCCACACGTTCTAAGGACTCCGCGTGGGAGTTCTTCCTATATAAAGCATAACAACTACACAGACCTGAAGAAGTTCGCCGTGTTCAAAGAATTACACATCTTCTTTTGCTTAAATCACGCCAGTCATCGAGAAAATCTTCATGAACACGGCTGAAAATGGATCGGAAAATCTGGCAATTACGGTATAGGATTCAAACTATCGTATGGGCTTGCGCTGTCGGAGCGCATTAAAAAGCCCAGCCCGTATAATTTAATCGATAGGCACCCTGTACGTTGACCAAACAGCTCATGTGTCTCTTAAGGACGTTCAACCCCACAATTCAAAATTCATCGACATGTGCTTACTCTTCAACGTAGATCATCATCTTGATCCTGGGAATATAGATATCGACCTTGACTATGGCATCCACAAGCATTGATTCCACGGAGCCCCTGTAAGAGACTGCCAGGGGCCCTCCTTTGATTTCAAATAGTGCGGCGATGCCGCTGTCAGTGGCATTTATAAAATTGCGTTCGTCGCGCATGAGATTTTTGAGGCCGTACAACTTCCCTTCAGACAGGCGCACCCTGAAGTCGATGATTTTTGTGAATGTGCGGCGAATGTCGTCAAGAGGAAACTCTTCAAATCCAGGCAAGCCGAGCACTTTGGAGAGTCCGATGTCGAACAAAGTGTCGTGATAGGCACATGAATCATCTGAAAAAGAAAGAGTAAAAGCGTAAGCATGCAAGAAAGTTGAATCACAATTACCTGTCTTCAGTTGATGCAACAATGCCGTTTGTTTTTCATTTTCATTGCTTACAACCACTACAGAGAAATTAGTTTAATTAGATAGAGGTCACGAGAAAAGTAAAAAAACGGATCTTAAACGTATGTCACGCAATTAATGCTAAGATAGCCTTCAAAAGTAAAAAAAATTATTATTTCTGTATATTTCCAGTGCTGCCGCTATATACGTAGTTTGGAGCTTAGAGAGGTTTACTTGTGGGCGAAACCAGGTGGCTCTTTACGTATTCTCAGTTCTCTTTACTTGTTGAAGGCTAGAAGAGCTCTGCTCTACACCTGTTCGAACGTTAGGACTTCCAGAAATGCTGCATAAGCCCCACCGCACGAAAAAAAACAAAACGTATAAAAAACAGACTTTTTGAGGTACAGAGATGCATTGGCTTAGTCGGACCAGTAGTGCCCTACGTCAGAAAATTGAGTGGACGGTTTATCATTATTTGGTTAATTCACATATAATAGTTTTTAATCTGTAGCAGGTAGGCTTGAAATCGCAATGAGAGATTTCTAGGCTGCTATTTTTGAGAGTCATATCAGTGTTTGAAGGCTCGATTACGTAACATTCGTTCACTCTGGGGAGCGAGGAATTCTGCTATTCGGGGCGTGTTAAACCGAAAAAAAAAACTGTTGAGAAGCATACGCCATGACAAACATTCGGAGTGTCACTCGCCGAAGAGCATCCTTTGTCAAGAGTGTATTATATGCAGACCTGGACTCTTTTCTGGGTTGTTGGGTACAGCTTACGTTGATATGTAAAATACAATAAGTAATGAATTATTAATCCCTTGTAAGTCGTTGTAGAGTATTGATATTCCACAAACATTCGAGGAGTGTTTAGTTTCCAATTTTTTATTACAATAATTATGTTTTTAGCCCAAATTTGAAATTACTTTTCGCAGATGTTTCCTTCTGCAAAGGTTCTTGAATTAGTCGTGATAGAAGCATAGAGTGAAATTCCGCTCTATATATATCTACAGCAAATTACAACAATTATTGAAAATTTTGTACATAAGCTGCTCAGGTTTCAAGCAATATAGCACTTATTCAGAAATCTCAGTCCCTGTACAGGTCAGCACAACCACACGGTTGCAGCTTATCAATATGCAGTTAACGCTCACTTACGAAGCACTCACTGTGAATTGTGCCAAAATAATGTCCCTCAGTAGTTGTCAAAGGTGGTGATGAGGGAGCCTGACTTGGGGAGAAAACCTCAGATCGCTTCTGAAGTTGTGGTTCCCTGCTTCTGAGTGTCTGAGACTTCGGCAGGAATTAACTCCAGATGACACTACGCTTTGAGGTCAAGCCGGTCATTCGAGATGTTAAGGGACTCTCACTGGGCCACTCCCTTTGCTCTGGTGTCGGTTTGGTAGCTCTTGCACTTCAGATTTGTTCTCCACCTTCGGGCGTGACAGTACCTTTGTCCGTGAGTACCTATTTTTTTTAAATTACCATTAGATTAAGCCAGCTGTACGTATTGGCGCGTGCTGACGCTATCTGTTTATGTTTAATGCGTTAACATCAAAAGGGAAGAGGTAGCATTACGAAGCAAACGGAAATGGCGACAGCTGTCTGTTAAGAGCCAGTGGCAGATGGACCACTTGCCACGGTGGGCAGACCGCAACCTGCCCACTGGGCTACGTAAGAAGTTACTATACTAGTTGTACGAACTTTTTTACCACCTCTGATATAGCGAGCCTTAGAATGTCTGGTGGGATATGACGGCATTTCTTGTGTTCACCTAGGGTATAACGTACCTAAGCATGCGACCTCGGATATAATCAACTTTCGCGTGTTAGCCTCGGATATAAAGGATCTAATTATGCCGACTCGGATATAACAAACTTCCATGTCTGGACCTAGGATGTAAAAACCTAGTTTGTTGGCCGCGGATATAATGAACCTAAATGTGCCACTTCTGATATAACGTGCAGTATCGTGTACACCTCGGGTAAAACATCTTTGGTTGCTAACGCTTTAAAACGATCCACTGAGGATTTCGAAATAGTTTTTTAGGCAGTGTCAGCGTAAAAGGGATGGGAAGGAAATTCACATCGAAGTTCTCAGCAGTATTTTTGCGGTCTTGTCTGACGCTGTCATCTCAAGCGTACTTGTAGGGATAAGTGGGCAAAGAAAATGATTGCTCGTCACCTCGAGGAGAAAGCTAAAACATTTAGGACGCCCTGTACAGCATAGCCAAGTGAGCTCCATGGGGCGAGACAATGCACTCTAACTCCAAGCAGGCCTAAAGCAGTGAAAAAAGCCAGTTACCTCTTTCAGAGCCGTAAATGGCTCAAAGTGACCTATTCTGGTGCATACGGGTTTCGTTTCACTATACTAAATTTAGGTGGGGCCGCAGAGTAATCAGTGGTCACTGGCTTTCTCAAAAGCATCTGTGCTGAAGACACCAAAGATTATTCCGGTGTCACTTAGCAGGTCATGGAGATAAATTCGCAGAACCGATTTCCACTTGCGAGTAGGACAGTGTTCCTGCCAAGGACCATGATATGTAGCGCTAACACGACGAAGAACAAGGAAAGAGGTACACAACACAGGCGCTGTGTTGTGTACCTCGTTCTTTGTCCTTTGCCCTGTTGGCGCTAGATATCATGGATCATCGTTACCGATCCGCCCAACTTACCAGCCTTCTGCTAAGGGCTCATTTGTGTTGAGAATTTCCACAAGCAGATGTGTTGAACATCCAGATCCATAGCTGTTAAGCTAAGTTCATATGCTAAACTGAGTTCAAGTCAAGCTGTCAAAGTGCTGCACATGAAAATGTACTTGGAATAAATATAAAGATGACTAACCTGCCCAATTATTCATTTATGCTTTCAGAATCGTTTTTGCTTGACCCCTTGCACCTCCTGCTAATTGTACTTGTAATGCCAGACGTCAACAATTCAGGTGTGATATGCTGCTGAAACATTCCGCATTTTTCATTTTGGTTTAAGGTGCGGTGTTTTATTCGTTTTAGATGCCAGGAAGCCACACGATACACCTCGCAGATATTAAATTTTTTCATGCATGTCAATCGTGTCATCAAGGAAACGTAGAATTAAAGAAATGAACAAGAATGAGAACCCGGAGTTAATATTGGCTAATTTCTTACTTACCACTTGTCACCAGTGCACCGGTTACAATTAGCAAGAACAGGAGCAGCGTGTACGACGTCGCTTTCATGGTTCGTCCAAACGGATCCTTGTGAAAAACTCTACCTTCGCTTCTAACCGCAGGGCTCGCGAACCGAGCACAAGAACGCCGCACTGCGAACTGCGGCCGCTGCGTCGTGCCTGCTTGACTACTGTGATGACCCTTTAAATGGAGAAGAAAGCCGAAGTTAAGCGCCTAGATAGGGTCGTATTAGGTAACGCGGGAGTGTGGTGACACGAGGGAGGTCGGCGGTGTCTCTTTACATCTGATGTTTCTTACGCAACGCAAAACTTCCTCGTCAAGCGGAAGTTCAGCGTGGCGAAAGTGTGGGTTTCATTTCGTGGTGCAAGAGCACAGTTATCGGGCTTACCACCGTACGCAATCTGTAATGGCCAGATGGCGCCACTGGAGTGAAGTGTTCAGCGTCACTAATGCCGACTTCGAGCAACTTCGGGCTGCGAGCGCGGCCTGGTTGCTTTCGAAGCGACCGTCGGGCAGTGGAGCAAGACGCTTTGTTAAAGTAGCGGTGTTCATTTTTTATGTTTTAAAGGTCATTGAAGGCTATTTAGACTGCTTTCGGCTACCGATATGACCTCTAGCACACCGCTTGTTCAAAAACGGCTATATAAAGATATGCAAAGAATGAGCAGCAGGCGCTCCACGGGAAAGTGTCATTCGTAGCGAGATATGCATGCGAGAGACTTGGAACTTAACCGAGTATTTACGTCTGTATCTTGAACAGATAATCCATGCGAAGTTTGCCTGGCAGAACATTAAATGCTGAAGCGTCGTGGACGGTATGCAGACTGTTGCCTTCATGAAATTGCGGCGGCGGCAGTGAAGGCTTTCGATCCACTAGTAGCTGGCCGTCGTTGAAAATGATAGTTTGGTAATAGTGTTGGAAGCGTGATCGATGATACCCGGCAGTGGAAAATGTTTGAGCAGGGCCAGCGACCCCACATTTTTAACACCGTAGTCACACAACGGATTACGATAAACTTTTGGCTCCTTTGGGTTCTAGGGTAAACCCGCACAAACATTCAAACAAATGTTGCATTATTACTGCTTCTGAGCGAAAACTTCCTTGTCCTACAACACTGCTCTTTAACTGTTCTGTAAAAGTGTTCTTCAAAGGCCTGATTTTCATGAAAAATGACAGCGTTTAAAACGTTTACTTAGAGTAAAACATTCCCTCAAGCATTTAGAGGGAGCATGGACAATTCTTTGGCGATCACTATCGATACTGATTGGTGACTGTGAAATGATGAGCAATTTTGTAATTCAAGAATTTTTTTCTAAACTGTATACACAAGCCGTGAAAAAAATGTTGAATGTTCAGTCGTTCACGTTGTCCTTAATTCGAAGTGAGGTTCATATTTTCCTTCACATGCGCCTCAGAGAGCTTTGGCAAGCGCCGTTCGCAATGCACATTGATATTGACCGATAGGGCAGTTCATCGCGCGGCACTGGATCTTTATTCCAGTGTTGGTTGGTATATTAAGTCTCAGGGGAACAGTAAGGAAAGAGTAATACCTTACTTTGGCGCCTCATTTTTAGGTGCTTGACAAAGAGCAGGAGAGTGCAATTTGGCTTTCACGATCAAGGTAGCGTAGTGTATGCCACTTAAATGAAGCATTCAGCCACATCGGTGGCAAGCGAAGGAGCCTTTCTGGAAGTGAAGAACTGAGGTGGAGGTATATGAACCGAGTAAGTACTTCACGCATATTATACATGAACTTTAAAGGGACACTGAGGAGAAATTGAAGTTGGCTTGTATCGACAGAATACCAGCTCCTGATTACAAAAACGCCACTCATACTGACAACAAAGCTCTTGTAACGTAGAAAAGAGCAAGAACCAAAATACAGGTATCGCCGCCACTGGCCAAACTCGCAAGTACAAGCGTGATGAGGTCATAGGACAAAACAGTGTTGATGAACACTATAGTAGGATACAACTTAAAAAAACAGCAGTTGCTAACACTGGGCCGCGGTCCGCGGCGTCTTGTATTACTCCGCTGGCCAATCGCAACTGTAAACGAAACCAGCTTTTTAATGTTTGACTATATCAAACATTTTGTGAATAAAAATTCTAGAGTTCATAATTTTTTTCTTGTCATAAGCTCCTTGTTAACGTAACAAGAAGCGTTTAAGCAGCGGACTACTTTTTTGTCGTGGAGGAATTCTGTGCGCGAAGGCTGAATATGGGCGGAGCTTCACTGCAGACTTAAGTTGTATTCAGAAACCACAGATCACTGAGGCGCAGCCAATGCATGCGCAGATCTCCTTGACGTCGCCAGATGGCGCCACGTGCCCGGCAGCTACGCGCGCGCCTGCAGCATCGGGACCAATCAGCGCCGGCTCAGCGGCCGTGGGCGGGCTCCCGGTATTCCGCTAACGGTAACAAGGTACACGGTATAGGCAACGGGCGAACGTAACTCCGCCGCCGACGGAGGCGCCTCTCGCGGCGAGCAGCGCACCGGAGACAGGATACGCTCGCCGTCGCACACAGTCAGCTCCGCATGCAATCTGATCGCTGCGGCTGGGCTGCGTACTCTTTTTCAAAAGCGAAGAATGCCGGGCTCAAATACGAATGATTCTCCTGCTGTAGTCAATCTGAAATAACAATGAGAGATGCGAGCCAGAAAAATACAAGCGATGAACACGCGTAGCTTACCTCGATCTCCACGCTCTTCGGCGGCGCGTTGATTATCTACCTGTGCTACACGGGTACTTTCGAATGACATATGAGTCGAATGGCAGTCGAGACTTGGAATGGCATTCGAACTCGACGGACTCCCGCGGTGCTACACGGCACTTTCCAAACGCATTCGAAATTCTCAGCTCGTTTTCAGTGTACAACGACGACTACGGTCACGCTAGTCCGACAACGGCACTATCACGGTGAACAGCAGCATATGATTATAGTGAACTATCTAGTTTATTATAATATTATTGTAGTGGCACAAGTTTTTTGGCTAAACGACACCGACGAGTCCGATCAGCGGACGGTCAGCTTTCATGCCCTCGGGAGTTCGGCGGCTGAGCGAAAACGCGCTGATGAGGTGACGGTGCGAATACATGCGCGCTTATACATTATGCGGATTGGAAATAAGCGAAACGAGCGCCTAATTTCACATGTGCACACATGGACACTCACTAGCGATAACCACTTGCCAAATTAATTTCAGTCGACGACGACTCCGTTCCCTTCAGCGACGACTGGGCCTAGCGAGCCCGCAGGGTTGGATCGGTGATTGTGAAGAAAGAATTCACAAGTTTTAGCGAATGCAAATGGTCAACGAGTGTAGTTTTGACAAGAGTGACATGAAATCAACTATTGCTTACATCGCAGGACGCGCATACGATGAACGGGAAGCGGCGGTGTGACTCGGGCTGCCGAGCAGTGCTTTACGGCCAGCAGCATTCGTCGCCGTCGCTAGCTTGTGGGTATCAAGTTAAGCCATTTCAGTTAAAGCGAACGGTCACCAAACATACTTCTGGATAAAGTAGTTTAAAATAAAGTACGGGGCATGTCGGAGGAAGCCGGGAAAATTAGCGAGAAGCGCCGGTCCTACGCGATGTCAACAATCCGGCTGTCAAGTGTTTCTCAGGCGAGCGATCGTGTCGGCGCTTCCCACAGATTGTCGCACTGCGTAAACAGGCACGGGTACAACCGGTACAGAAGAGAAGAGATTATTTAATAGAACTAAAGCGCATATTTCGTTTTATGTCTTGTAAACCAGTACAAGCTGTTCATACGTAGCGATGTAAACAGCAGCATGAGTACAGTCGTCCTCATCGGCGCACTCCTGGGGAAATTTCATGCACACGCGGTAAATGTTCGTTGGTGTACTATCATCTGCAAGCACTCACTTAGACGGAACATGAACTATTTGCTAAACAAACAGCAGAAAAAAGCGAGTAGCGGGTATCTAAATGAACAGCCACAGAGCCGAAAGCAGTCGCGCGGCTGTGGGCGGGGCGAAGCGACGGCGGCAGCGACGGCTATTGGTCGCTTCGGGCTGTGTTCGCGTTTCGAAGGCATTCCAAAATCTGGAATGTCTCCGCGGAGCTCCGTCGACTCGTTCGCTCCTCGGAAGAAGGAATTCAAATCGTCCAAATCGCGAAATGCCGCCGATATAACTATCGGCACGCTTTCCACCGCCATTCTACCAGCCTCGCGCAAGGCTGCCATGCCGTCAGCTACGGCGGAGCAATCCTGCGATATGTTCCCCGCCTGCCCGCTAGATGGCGCTGGTTGTTCAGCGATCGTGGCGGCTCCTGACGACTGCCCGTTGCCTATGCTAAAGATGTCTATTTGCGAGAACTTCGTTGACGACTTCGAGAACGAGATCCATCGTAACGCTGGTAAAACGCCGGTGCAAACGTAAGCGAAGCGACTGTAGCGACGGACGCAATAGCCGATAGATGCCTTCAACGTGCGGCCGGCGGTAGCTTTCTTTTCGGCTGCTCCTAGGCTGCTCTGCTGGCGGCCAGAAATCACGGAGTCTGCGCTACGTCATGTGCATGTCATATTTCACGTCACTTAGTCCTGTGTCGTCATAAGAGAATCCCAAGTTTGAATCAGAGCGGCGGGAAAATCTTTTTCTACTTCGAATCCAAATTTCTTAGAAATAAATGCATCTTTCGCTGCCTACCAAGTGGCATCAAAGCCATGAAATGTCGAACTATCGGATTCTGCTATAAAAAATATTAATAGTGCTTTCCTCACTGTCCCTTTAAGGCATAAGGCCGCGTGGTTTTTGCGCATTGGGCGTACTTACGCAAGAATTTTTACAGATGTAATGAGACACCCCTCGGTAGTATGGTTGACTTATGTGGTGCTGTGAATCGGTGTACTGTAAATTGGAACGTCGGAGAGCTACAGACGAATAGGGCTGTGTCCCCGTCGCTTTCTTGTGTTAACGCGTGCATCTTTTCAAGGTAACCGGAACAGCATTTTATCACCGCATTTTGAGCATGGAACAACCATTTCAAAGCACTCCTTGCTGGGAGGACAGCAACAAGATCCGGGGTCGTTTTTGAGAGTTGAAGCAGATTTATATAAGTTAAGGCCGCTTCGCTATCCCTGCACACAAACGGGCATCCTTATACGTCTTAATAGAATGCATGGTTCATACAAGTAGACCTCATTTTTTTTTTACTATTTCCAACAAAATTTGCCGCCAAATAAATATTTTTTGACGTCATAGATTCGACAATCGCGGAAGTTACTGTGACACTCAAGCATGAACAGTGAATGTATATGTTACGGCTTAAAAGTTCAATCAATAGCGCCAACTTATACGGTAAATGAGCCCTTCATGTACGCCAGTTTCAATAGGCGTCTAGGATGTTCTTTTCTTTTTAGGAGATCAACATTCGAATTCAGCATGACCTAAAACGAAAAATAGTTTGCAGTGCTTATCCTAGTTTATGAATGTCTAAGTCATTACCAGCGCCAGGAACTACAAAGCGCTGACAGATATCCCAAGCGGCTCGTATTTGTCCCATAACGAGGCCCTCCGCAACCCAAAGAGGAAGTGCTGCCTTTTTACACAATCACGATGGTGCTTTCACCGATAACTTGAAACTAAAGCTTACAAACCCCGTGATTCACTATCTCCAATGTTTTCCAACAACGTGACCGCGAAGGGCATCGTTGTGGAATATCATGACGGCCAGGCAAGGCAGGGAGCAAGTTCCGGCTTAGATGGAACTGCAGAAGATGGACAGCCGCCGCTATTTCACGTTGTTTAAGTAGCGTAGTTGCACGCTTCTAGAACGTTGCCTTGAAACCACGGGGTATTAGAAGCCGAATTCGGGAGTTTTAAGTAGGTAAGATTGACTTGCTTAGAGAACGAAGGTGAAGAGAGGAAGAACTGTGGTTGATGCGAACAAGATATGGGAGAGAAATGGCATGCAGTGTTTTTAAGCCTGCGGAGCCAGAACAAGCTCACAGGAAAACAAAAAGAGCTGATCACAGATGATCAAATATATGACGTTAGAATTCCACAAGCTGGAGGCAAATGCATGGCTTAGGTACGAACTTTATTCCAATTTCATTTAAAAGGGTAGTAGATTAACCACTTTTCAACGTGCCTTAAAAAGTGTTTCGCTGACTGTCTGAGGTAATCATCTCTCTCCCACTGTCTTTATCTGTGTAATGCTTCTAGTTAAGAACAATGAGATGTTGAAACACAGGGCTGACTTTTTCTAGTTGCGAACTGTTATTCTTAATTTTTTTCGACAAAATTTCGTGAACGGCATACAAAAGTGAGAAGGGAAACCGTAGACACAGCTTGTAGGCACAACAAACATATCTTTCTAGAACCTAAATTTGAAGGTCAAGGTGCTAACAAATTGTTATGCGTCAGAACATGATGCGTGAAGTGTAGGCCCCTTCCAAACTCTCTAGAAATAGTCAAAACTTCTATCACGGTGTCGTTGTAGGCCACATATTTTTCAAAATAAATAAATAATTGGAAACATACCTAAAACCTTAATTTGTCCATATCTAAACGATGACCTAAAAGTCGGCCAATGGAACAGAGGGAAGTCGCAGAAAACCGGCATCACCCAAGATCCAATTTTTTCACAAAAGAGCAGCTCTCAAATGTGACAACAATGGCGCTGAGGTAAAATTTAAGAAGCGACAGGAAGCTTTCAACAATGCCAGCTGCGTTGTGAAAAGGTACCACCCCTTTCTCTTCAGTGCACTGAAGAACCGAGGAAAATAGTCTTGGTTGAGCATAGAATAGAAGCGGTTTTCAACGTCAATTGAGAACACACTACCAAGGGGGATGATATTTAATGCGTAGCCTGCTATGTTGTGACGTTTCCGGGGTTCAAAAGAGTATTTGGTACAGAGTGTATTCAAGTAGGTGAAGAGATACCGGCTTAGCATATGTTGCCAGGTGTCTCGCTCACGTACAATAATTCAGGAAGGCACTTTTCGTTCCTGGGTTTGGCCAGTGAAAAGGATTTCCAAGCTAGGTTCTCCACAGTTAGCTATGCTTTTTGCAAACTAATTTATTTATTTATTTCAAAACCCTCAAGGCCCAATGCGAGCATTACATAGAGGGGGATTCATCAAAGAAAACTTCACAAATATACAACACAGAATACAAACGGCTGAAAACAGAAATAAACAAGTTCAGAAGCCAAGTACAAGCTAATGAGAGAAAGGAAAAAAAAATGGCTCAGAGCGGGTACTTGAAAAAATGCACATGTAGCAAATCCCACAAAACAAAACAACCAAACTCACACCTTCAGAAGTTACAAAACATTGCATCTAACATTTCGCGTAACGTTACGGCCAACACGCACACACACTGAATCAATTGAAAACAAAAAAATGAACCACACACAGATAAGAAAAAACGCACATTATTCTATATTAGCATTTTCTAAGTATTACCAAAGAGCTGTTTGAAATGATGATGTTTCAGCGGCAGCCGCAATGCTAAGCTCAAGCTTAAGCTCAAGCTTAGCGCAAGAGGAAACTTTTGCTCTGTTTACCTTACCATAATTTCGGCTCGTTCTCACTATATTCTTCTTCGCTGCTTGGATGGCTTTTTCGTTCCATGTCTTTGAGGTTATCACCGCAAAGCCCCCTTATCACTCTGCAGTATCCGAAGAGAATTGTCCTTGAAATCGGCGACATCATGGCGCATCTAGTCCCTGTGCTGCACCGCATTCTTTGAAAGTCTTCTTGCGAGGCTGTCCACACCATCGAGAATTGATCTTAGTCTGTGGATAGTGTTCTGGTAGCCGAATTCCTGTTCGACGATATGAATTCTTGGTTCTGTAATGTATTTGGGTCCTTCCTCGATGAAATGCCTTCGTCCGTCACGTGCACTCCATCAAGCGTCTTCGGTCCTACGTTCTCCGCAGGATTCTTGAGGAACTTCAGTAGCTGCAGCAAAATACATCGCCACCAGTATCCGTCCTCTGACCAGCAATCTTCCCGGATGAACGCAACTTGAGTTCAGCAATCCTTTCCAGAAAATGGTAGAAACAGGAGACGCTTAGGAATTCGTAGCAGAGCCGCACTTGTCGCCATATTTGGGAGGGCAGGATTCTGCGCCGGCGCTTTACATGACACTCTCGAGGCAGGACACTCCCAAACCGGGCAGCCAATTCTGTAGGCACCAGCCCTTTCCTTGTGCAATGTGCCAAGTGCCTTCTGCAGCACATCGTCCAGGGGATGTGGCTAGTTAGCAGAAATTCCTGCGATGGAGACAAAAAAAATTGAAATAGAAAGGGGGGGGGGCACTGTACGAGAAATGAATTCCAGTAATTTTTATTTATTTATTACTACCTCACAGGCGAAGAGCATTGGGTGTGGGGGGCAAATCAAAACAAGGAATATCCAGAAGGAAAAAAAAACATAATATCGGTACAAGAACGCGGTACAAGTCAAATACATGAAAAGAACACGAGCTTTATAGACAACGGAGTTAAAATAACATCAGACACGAAAATAGAAAGAAAAAAAAGCGAAACACGAACATGTGAAAAAAAGGCGACCTTTTTGATGTTAACTCTATTTAAATGACCACCGCCACGGTGGCTCAGTGGTTGTGGTGCTCGGCTGCTGACCCGAAAGACGCGGGTTCGATCCCGGCCGTGGAGGTTGAATTTCTTTGGAGGAGAAATTCTAGAGGCCCGTGTACTGTGCGATGTCAGTGCACGTTAAAGAACCCCAGGTGGTCGAAATTTCCGGAGCCCTCCACTACGGCGTCTCTCATAGCCTTAGTCGCTTTGAGACGTTAAACCCTATAAAAACCGAAAACCAAAATCTATTTAAATGAAATAAAAGTCTTGTGTTGCTGCGGCAACCTGCAGGCGAAGTCCCTCAAGCCGCTGATAACATTGACGGGCCTAATGAATATTGATGAAGATATTATTATTGATATTATTGCAGAAATTATGAAGAGCAATTGGGCATCCCGAGAACATGCAATACAACACAAAACCGTTGCTTCTTACTATATTACCTTCGAGAGTCGGCGAACTTTTCGGTGTGGGGCAGAGACTCATGTCGGCTGGCGAGATGAGATGTTTTGCCGGGATAAATGTGCTCAATCTGGTAGATGATACAGTAATAGGAGATTTGTGGGAGAAGCCTTCGTCACGCAGCGGATATACTCGACTCATGGTGATGGCGGTGATGATGAGTATGAATTGCAAACGCAATTCGGTAGTTTACAGCGCACTATATAGTTCAGTCGTTCCGGAGAAGGCTGTTATAAGACCTTAATTGGTGATACATTCGCGTGCCATTCTTTTGCCGCCAGATTGGCAACTAAAATTTTAACTCGCGCGTAACTAGTTGTGTTTATGCGTACTTCAAGAAGCATAAAAACTAGTCACTTCGCTGTGAGAACTTAACACGTGAGCCTTACAAGTAAAACCATCTGGCCAGCCGTGACGGTGCTCTCACTGACTGCATGAGACCGCAAGCGGAGATTTCTATTTTTAGTAACGTAACGGTTTCAGACTGTTTCCTAGCCCGAAGTCGGCCGATAACTTAGGCCATGGAAGCCAGTCGATGGGATATTGTGACGAAACAGCACTCGATGATGGGTCGACAGGGTAAGAACATGGTGGCACATCCTCTTGTCCTATACACAGTGCTGTCACAAAGTCGTTTCGTTGCAATGGAAATTCTTGCGGCGTGCAGGATAGGTCGACGAACGCGGTGATTGCTGCGGTGAGGATGAGGTTTCGAACGGATCCTTTCCGTCAAAGGTAAAATAAGTGGTGCCTTAAAAGGAACACGGAATTCATCCGCCTCGCGATAAGATGAAGAGCACGAAAGTTAAGATGAAGAGCACAAAATTCCTCGTTGACCCCCAATATCGGGTTGCTGCTTCGAGCAGGTCTCCTCTTTTACTACGGTTCCTCCAGTAAAAGCTTCTGAATACTCACCACACGGGACAGGTTCATAAGTGTAACTAACTGCCGCATCTGCGGGAACGCCATGCACGAAGATATGGGAAGCAGCTAAGATCGCTGTGTTTTAATATTTGACGTGAGAAGATGAAGAAAAAGAAAATAAGGGAATGAACAGAACGGCAGTTGCCACCCAGAACTTGTTCTCATTGCATGTGTCTGTATTTAATTACGTGCCTCAACCCCGCATATTCACATGGGGAGCCTGTTTCGAACTCCGGGCTTACCTTGGTATGCGGAACGCGCGAGTGGCGTCTCCGGTACAGGGCCGCAATTAATTGCTGCAAGACAATCACTCTCTTCTACCCGGTGGGCCTATAGTAATGGTGTATGAGCACTTCGCATTAATAGTCCCGTACAATTTCAGATCACTGGAAGAATTAGGAGAGATAGCGAATGGCATTACTTTCTGAAAAACAAACTACTACAGGGGGTAAACTTCAGCTGAAGGTTGAATTTTCGGTGGTGATTTTGTGGTGATAACTAAAAAAGGTAGCACTGGTCCAAACGCACACTCGCCGGACTGGGCACTACACGGTGATTTTGCATAACGTTTAGAGATTTTACTTTTAAAACATATGAGAGAGGCATCGTGCGATCATTACAGGCGCATTGCACAGGAAGGGAGACACAATGTACGTGATAGAGCTGAATATCTAGGCAACTAATTAACTGAAACAGAGTAGCGACATTTTTATTTTTTATTTTGTGAGGCAAGATCAGACTGCGAAATATCACGCCGTGAAGATCAAAGGTGTGCCCTGTTTTTAAATTTCATTATTCGGCAATGTGACTACAAACATCCAGCGCTAAAAATAATTGTTTGAAAACGCTTTGATTTGGCTTTTTCTCGTTTGAGATTTATGAAGTGATGCCGGTGTTTAGGTTTAGGTTCATGGGTGGGACAGAAAAATGGGAGTATTAACACCGGGGATCGGGTCAAAGGACCTGTGGAAAGTACGCACCATGAGTAGTTGGAAGCGGAAAAATAGATCGGGAATACGGGGTTCCAGATAAAGTAGAGCATTTGAAGCTGATTTTGGGAGCCCGAGGCGCAGCCGTAGGGCACGCCTTTCCTAATTTGCGCTAAAATAGAATTTGCGCTAATTTGCGCTAATTTGCGCTAAAATAGAACAAGACGCAGCCGAATTCCAGAATTGGTCTCATACATCGTCTGTTCTGAAAGTAGTAGGACTGGTTTTTTCCTGGACAAACGGGCGGACGAGAGGTGGTCTGCGCGTGCAGGATCGTTGAAGGGGTATATTGGGAATGCTGGGGAAAATCGGCAGTCGGCTCTCGGCCGTTAAAAAGAGGAGGTCGCTTGTACTGTGAACCCCTGTCGAAACGTCTCGTCGCACAGAATCGTCGAGCGTTTACTGCATCAGCGATACGCGATCAAATTTTGAGTAAATCTTAGTAAAACGGGCAAACAGACTCACAACATGATTAAGGAGGCCTACGGTGACGCTTCCATGGGTAGATCAGGTGTTTTTGATAGGCACAAGCTTTTCCGAGAAGGTAAGGAAAGAGTGGAGGAAGACGACCGCTTCAGATGCCCTTCGACCAGCAAGACCAACGAAAATGTGTAGCGAGGGAAACATTTACTTAACAGTGATCTATCAGAATGATTGCTGATGACTTGAGCATTCCTTAAACCCAAGTTTTTGGGATCGTGACAGAAAACTTACCCATGAGGAAAGCGTGCGCGAAGTTGGTGCCGGGAGTGTTGTCAGAGGAGGAAAAGGCCCACCGGTAGGATCTTCTTCGTCATCTGAATGAGGACCCCGATTTTTTGTCCCGCACAAGGCGGCAACGCTGTCTCAGCCCCCCTACAGCCTCGACTTGGCCCTGCCAGATTTTTTTCTATTCCCGAGAATAAAATCGACGCTCGAGGGGAAACATCACGGATCGGTAGAGGTGGTTCAACAGGCCGTGACGAGGGAGCTAAACAGCATTCCGGTCCAGGCGTTCCTGGAGGCGTACGAAAATTGTAAAACTCACTAGCAGCAGTGAGTAGGTGCGGAAGGGTGCTGCTACCTTGAAAAATTGTAATCGTTTGTACTATTCTCTTGAATAAATTTTGTTTAAAAAAATGAGTCCTACTACTTTCAGAACAGACCATGTATAAGCCTTATAGAGCAACAGTAAGGTGTCGCGACGCATGCCAAAATTTTTATGGCCTACCCGTGTCAGCCGGCCTTGAGCACGTTCGCCTTTAATAACATTATTCTTAATAAGCTGGCGCTAGTCCAAACTTGGGTCGTAAGTATTACCTAGGCATTTAACCGAGTCCACCTGCGGAATAGGGGTGGAGCGAAAGAGTAGGGAGATGTACAAAGGGGTGTCTGGAGGAAATACGAGCACGCCACACTTGCTGACATCAAGTGATAAATTCATTTGGTCCAACCAATCTTCAAGAGCAGTCAGGTATGCCTGCAAAGACTGGTAAAGAGCATGAATATTCTTTTCTGAGGTGAAAAAAGCTATATCGTCTGCGTATACAAAAACTGTAATGTTGGAATGAATGGGGATGTCCCGAACCAATATGTTAAAAAGCAGCGGTGAGACAACAGATTCTTGCGGCGCACCTCTGGATTCGACATAGGTATCAGAACCGAAAGATCCGTCTGAAGAGAAGAACAATCTGTCTTTTAAATATTCACAAATCCAGGCATAAATGTAGTGCCGTGGCTGTAGCTGTGCAAGTTTGTTAAGAAGGACCGCGTGTTCCACGCTGTCATAAGCCTTAGCAACATCAAGTGTCACCAAGGCCGAAACTTCCCTCTTGCGCATTGAAAGTCTGATTCGGCTTTCTAGATTCACGTGCGCGGACCACATGGAACAACCGCGACGAAAGCATATCTGCGCAGAGCTGAGGCCGTTAACTGCATTAACATGCTTTGCGAGGCGACTGTGTGCTTTTCGAGGCGACTCTTTCGATCAACTTGACTAAATTTGAGATTAAAGCAATTGGCCTTTTATTGTATAATTGAAATTCATTCTCTGCATTCTTCAAAAGCAAAATTATTTTCGCCGTCTCTAACTCTGAGAAATCCACGCTTTTGCCAATGACGCGTTTGGGATATCAAGAAGGTGAGTGGTGAAGTCTTGCGCTAAAATCTTCAACATGCCTACAGTAACCCCATCCAATCCCGGGGTGCCAGAATGCATTGAGTAAACAATTGGCAGGAGCTCCGACACATCGATCCGTTATCAAAACCGTTATCAAAGGGTCAGAATCGGGAAAAGTGAGTCGGGGAAGTGTGAAGTTGTGTCTGGAGTGCCGCAGGGGTCTGTTTTAGGCCCACTTTTGGTTTTATTGTATATTAATGATATTCCGTCTAATATTAACCCACCTGTAAAAATTAAACTATTCGCCGATGATTGTTTAATTTACACGCGTGTAGCCTGCACGGAAGATCAGATCAAACTAAATAAATGCCTACAATCATTAAACTCGTGGTGCCAAAGATGGGGCATGGTAATTAACTACAATAAATCTACATACACTCACGTAACTAAAAAACAGAACGTTATCAGATTTGAATATAATATTGGAGAAAATACCTTGGTCGAGGTGCAGAGTTTTCGGTACTTAGGGGTGACAGTGACGCATAATCTAGACTGGCGTATTCATATTGAGAATATCTATTCAAAAGCGTACCAGAAGCTTTGCTTTCTTAGGAGAAAACTTCCAAACGCAACTAGAGAAATTAAGTTAGTCGCCTACAAAACGTTTATACGACCAGTTCTGGAATATGCGAATGCTGTGTGGAGCCCTCACCAAAAATGCTTAAAAAATAAGGTAGAAAGAGTACAGCGGATTTCAGCACGTTTTATATGTTCAAAGTATCGCCGTACTGACTCGGTTACAAAGATGATGCAGCAGTGTGAATTGGAAACGCTGGAAATTAGAAGAATAAAACATAGACTCAAACTTTTTTTCCAGATAATGCAAGGGACATTAAAAATAAATAAAGAACATTATGTGAAAGCGCCTCTAAAACGTGGTTCCCGGAAAAACCACAGCAGGGTACTACAGCCTATTAACACACGTACGGATGTGTACCGGTATTCTTTCTTCCCTGACGTAATTGAAATGTGGAATAAATTGCCAAGTGATGTTGTGGAGAGTATGAACGTGCAACAATTTGAGCTAGGTGTTGATACATTTTTGAGAAATTGTGTACAAATTTTGAACTCTGACTCATGATTGATCATTTATGTATTTGTTTTTGTTCCCTCCCTGTAACGACCCTCATTTGAGGGTTAACAGTATGACCAAATAAATAAATAATAAAATCTCGGTATAGTCCGAGCTTGGGGCGAGTGTGTGTAAAGGTTCTGTTTTTTGCATCTGGAAACGCAAACCCAGCCCCTGAGCGATACTTTCAATGTTTTGCTTAGCCTCCTGAGGAGACAACACTATTGACTTAGTGCGGTTGGCGGCCAGTGAGTTCTCATTGTGCGCCATGAATCTATATAGAGCCCTCCTATTCTGGGGACTTGAGAGATACGTATTTCAATTTAGATTATATTCCTCTTTGGCTTTTTTGACAGTTCGTTTGAAGGATGCAGAGAAGAACTTATAATTTATCCAATTAGCTGGGTTCTGATTATAGAAAAGGCTTTTCCAGGCAGTTTTGAGACGACGATAAGCTTTATAACACTCCTACATCCACCATAGAGACGGCTGTCTGTCAGGGGCTGAAGTGCACACGGAGAATACAGAATGCTCAGCAGCATCTTGTAGAAAGGAAAAGGACTGCTGAGCTCTTTCTGCTCGGCTCGAGCTAACTATAGAGGGAAGTGAGGCAGACTAATTTTTTTGTACGAAATGTGATTTACAAATATCATTGTCGCCCTACTTTTCCTGGGGGGAGATGATAGAATACTAAAAGTTATTGGAAAGTAGTCCTCTGTTGACTATGCAGATACCCCAACCCCACGAGTAACTAATGCTAAGTTTGACTGAACGATAAGCTCCTCGCATAAAGCTTACTGCTCCGGAATTGCAGCAGCGCACTGCATGCGTGGCCATCCATGACCAAAGAAGCTGGCAGCAGGTGTCTGAACTACTGCCGCAGGTAATGTGGTGCGAATTGAAATCCCCTGCGATGACTATATTGTTTGCGTTGCTCAGTAAACTATTCAAAATGGCTTTCCTGTGAACGCCTACAGGGAAGTAGACGTTTGCAATAGAAACTTTGGCGCACTGTGGAAGTGATATGTCGACCGACAACAGTTGACAGTCAGGGAGCATAATTTTTTTGCGAAATAGAGGCCCGGTGACACATTTTTATAGAGACCATAGTTACTAACCCGCCGCCCCTGCCGGTAACGCGATCAACTCTGAAAACAGGAAAGTTTTTCATTGAAAATGATATAACTGGAGAGAGCCATGTTTCTTGCAGAAACACTATATCTGGATTATGTTTACAAAGGAGTAGTTCAAGATCTGGAAGGGAAGAAAGTAGAGAGCGGGAATTCCACTGAAGAACTATTAGACCCGGCATGATTACTCACTTATGAAAGAGGCAGCAACAGCCTCTTTCAGCACATCAAACTGGGGGATTACTTTTCAGGGTCCTTTCTTTGTTTTCGATTGCGGAGCAACTGTCTTCGAGGGTGAGGAAGGAACTCGACGCTTCTGGGTAGGCCATAGCATTTTAACATCTGTGGTGCAAATATCTACGCTAGAGACACTGCCTGGGGCGCTGGTGGGAGGCAGGTCTTGGGATGCGTCAGGAGGCGACATGGAGCGACTAGTACTAGCAGCACAAGTTGGGAGAGATGCCGACGTCGCCGCCTGAAAAGATGATTGAGGAAGCGCAGATTCGCCTGCAACAAGCTGAGATAAAGCCTCAGCTAATGCGCTCAACATTCGCTCCACGACCACAGAAAGAGCCTGTTCTACTGTGGACACTAAAGAAGCAGTCGCACTTGACTCGAGTTCTCCAACAGAAGATAATGCACGGCTAGCGTATGACTTATTCTTCCGGTCCAGAAGTGCATAGCATCTGCTCTCGAGCATCGCTTCACCTGGATTATGTCTAACAGGTTATGTTCGTTGGCGCGTTTCGAACAGTTGGCATTATCAGCTGAGTGGTTGGAGTTGCAGAGGCAACACTGGGGCTCATCAGAGGCGCAGTTGTCAGCGGAATGACCTTGACCACAAACACGGCAGCGCGTCGCTGATTTGCACGCTTTACCACTCTGACCGAACCGCCAGCAGTTGGAGCATTGGAGAGGACGCGGCTGGAGAGGGTCCGCATGGTACAGTATCAGCCAGACCTTGAGCTCAGAAGGACAGAAGGAGCCAGAAAAATTTTTATGACTGATTCTGTCGGTACGCGCAAACCGTTTACCTCTGTACTGCACCGGTAGACAGAAAGAACCCCCACACCAGCATCTTGAAACTTTTGCAGTATTTCCTGCAGGGAAGATGCTGGGTCAACACCGCGAACAATACCTTTGGCGCGAGCGAGCTGTTCTGGGATGAAGGTTTTCACCGGCAGTGAGTCAAAAATTTTGCACTGGAGCAGGTCTGTGGCGCAAGGAATGTCAGAGGACTTGCAGACAATGCCTCTGCGGCCGAACGGTCGCACCTCAGAGATCTGTAAATAGTGGTAGGTTAGAGACTTGAGCTCCTGCTGAAGAATTTTAAAGCTTTTCATCTTGACCATGCCTTCCCCGATCGGTACGAGAGCCACAGGGATGACGTCAATTCCATTTTTCTGAAAAGATTTCAGCGGCAAGCTTTGGGTGCGCAAGCTGGAAAACCAGGCTGCCGACCCTCAGCCCGGGCAGGTTAGCGACATTCCTGAGCCAAATGCGCCCTCAAATGCGCATTTACCACGCCTACAGACCTAACCTTATACCTGGCCAAATCCCCCCACGTAGAAAGACCGCACCAGTGATGAGCACGCAGGCACCACCAAGACACTACAGTTGATCTTGCAGCCAAACACCAGCAAGGAGCCAAGGAGCCACCGCAGAGGCTCTTGCAGAGGCTCTTCCCGGCCTGATTCTTAACGAGTGCTGAGCCAGGAAAAGAAGTTCAAGAACCAGCTGGCGAAGAAAGACCATCATCATCATTACCATCAGCATGACTACGCCTACTGCAGGGCAAAGGCCTCTGTCATGTCTCTCCTATTAACCCTGCCCTTTGACAGCTGCTGCCACAGTACCCCTGCAAACTTCTGAATATCTTCTCGCACGTAACTTTCTGCCGGCCCCTGCCACGCTTGCCTTCTTTTGGAACAAACTCTGTTACCATCAAGGACCAGCAGTTACCCTGGCTTCGCATAACATGCCCTGCCCAAGCCGATTTCTTCGCCTTGATATCGACTAGGACGTCCTTAACTCGCGTTTGTTCCCTCACCTACTCTGCCGATTTCTGGTCTCTTAACGTTACACCTATCTTTTCTATAGCTCGCTGCGTTGTCCTTTTCTTTATCTGAAGCCTTTTTGTTAGCGTGTAAACTTCTGCCCCATAGGTGAGTACGGGTTAGGTAGAGCTCTTGTTATACCTTTCACTTGAGGGATATAGATAAATTCTAATTCACGATCTCAAAGAATCTGCCATTTATGCGTTCAACCCAATTCTTGTTCCTCTAGTTATTTCCCTCTCATGATCCGGATGAGCGGACACAACCTGCCCTAAGTAAACGTATTCGATTACCACTTCCAACGACTAGTTAAAAATTGTGAACTGCTGTTCCCTTGCCAGACTGTTGAACAATACTTTGGTTTTCTTCCCATAAATTCTTAGACCTACTGTTCTGCTCTGCCTGGCTGACTCATTGATCGTGCTTTGCAGTGGATCTCCAGAGTAACTCAGCAAGGCAATGTCATTAGGGAACTGCAGATTACTTAGGTATATTCCATTAACTCTTATTCCCAACTGGCCCCAATCCGGGCCTTGGAATTCCTCCTGTAAACAGGCGGTGAATAGCATTAGCGAGATTGTGCCTCCCTGGCTAACATCATTCCGTATTGGAATTTTATTGCTGATTTTATGACGTACTATGGTAGCTTTGCAATCGTAATAGATATCTTACAGTATTTTCACTTAAGATTCCGCAATGTGTGCATGCCTGCTGATGTTTTAAACTGAGTAACATGCTTTCTCGTCATCTATGAAGGCTATATATAGAGGTTGGTTATATTCTGCGCATTTCTCTATCACCTGATTGCTAGCGCGAATATGTTCAGTTGTCGAGGACCTTTTACGAAAGTCTGCCTGACCAGTTGGTTGATTGAAGTCCAAGGTTGTCCTGATTTTATTAGCGATTACCTTAGTAAAAACCTTGTAGGCCAAGCACAGTAAGCTGAGCATTATGTAATTTTTGAAATCCTTGACATCTCCTTTCTTATGAATTAAGATAATGTTAGTGTTCTTCCAAGCTTCTAGTACTCTCGAGGTCACAAGGCATTGCGTATACAGGGTGGCTAGTTTTTCCAGCACAATCTCCCCTCCATCCTTCAACAGATCTGCTTTTACCTGATCCTCATCAGCTGGTTTACCCTTTGCATTGATCCTAAGGCTTCTTTACTTCCTCCTTCGTTCCTGGCGGGGTGTCCCGTTTCTGTGCACTTCTGCCTCTGTCATTAGCATCCCGATTACACCGGCTGCTGTATAGATTTGGGTAGAATTCTTCGGCTACTTTTACTATCTTATCCATATTGCTGATAGCATTACCCTCTTTGTCCAGTAACGCATGCATCTGGTTTATACTTATGCCTAGTTTCCTCTTCACTGCTTTTAGGCTACCTCTGTTATTTACCGTTCAATTCAAAAGCTTTTATGGAAGCTCCAACATGCAAACCCATATTACTAGATACTATGTGATTGAGGGAGGACTTTCAGTAATCCTCAAAAATAGGTTTTTTAGGTGAAAATATGGCTTTTTTCGCATAGTATAACCGTTCTTGGCGGACACCAGAAAAACACTGCATTGTTAAATAATTTTTAATAAATAACTTTCTAACTAGCCCAGTTAGGCGTCTATTTGTAATTAGGGATTTCTAGCCGGTCTTAGTAATGGCCGCACCGGTACCTTGAATTTCGAAAACGCGATTATCCTCGGCGTTGTTTCTCGACAAAATTTGGCTATATCTTGCGAAAATACACGCTTTCCAAAAGCATGCAGGAAAAGGAACCTTTCCAGTGCATGTAACCAGTGAAAAAACGCAAATTTTCTCAAGCCGCAGCGCCAAAGGTATTTGCGTTTCCAAGAGTCTAAAAACTGACATGGCTCTTACTAACGACTGGCTACAAATCTCGAGTTACAACTAGGTGCCTAACTTTACTAGTTATAAAGTAATTATTAAAAATTATTTAACCGGCTTACTACTTCAGACGATTCACCTGTTTGCTGGTGTTCGCCAACAGTGGTAATACTCTACGTCACCAAAACCTATTTTTCAAATTCACTGAAATTTTTTTCCTGAAACCCCACGTGACTGGTCTTAATGTTAAGAATTCCCGTGTTTGATTTCCCAATGCTGGATGCTGCATTATGTCGACATAAAATGTACTAATATGAATTCTTTGTTTTTTGGCGCCTCCTGAAACCTTCAGTAGCTTAAGAATGTAAAATGAATGTTCTTCTCATGATAGCGGAGAGACTCTGCAGCTATTTTGCTCTTGTCTACTTCGTGCTGGGAGCCTAGTCGAAGGAGAACCGCCAACCTGTGTAGAGATAGATGTCCTCAATGGCTGGCACCTCAGATAAAACTTCATATCTAGAAAATGTGGAAATAAATTGTACGCAAAGATTTAAGGGTAAAGTAGTCGAGTGTGATAACACGAGCAGCTAAGCAAAAGATAAGCTTACCTTCTGTTTTTCCTAATGAAAACCTTAAGTAAAAGCAAGCCATCAAACCCTGCCAAGCTTTGTTACAGACACCACAACACAAAGACAGGCGCAAGGATAAGACAGAAAGACCGCAGCCAAAAGCAGAATTAGCTCTTGACATAGGCTGCTTTATTGCGGAACTGCAACAGGAGCAACTTTTTCAGCTGCTAATTTGAAACTTATCTTGCTGTGAGGGTATCTAGTAGGAGCCTAAAATAAACACCATAGAACCCTTTTCTGGCAAAACCTTTTGCAACAAATTTTTTATTGCATTAAACAAATTAGTTTAATGCAGGAGGTGTGAGTGAGAAACCGTAAGTTTTAATACATAGCATGATTTAGCATAGAAAATTTCACATCAGCTTTTATAGCACACAGAAGCTTGGCCCGATTTGATTTCAGCAGATATTAAAAGTTCCTTTGAATTATTCTTGCAGAATGCTAGCGAAATATATTCCCATCCGTTTTAGTGTACTTAGCACCGCGGCTTTGGTAAGGCATTGCTAATACATTGGTGATAACAAAAAGTCATGAATGTCTGTGAACACATTGTGCGCCTTAGGCTTTTGAAGCAAGAAGTTGTACAGTACAATGTTTACTCTTGATACTTATGAACCCAGTGGTCATTAGACCAACCCTTGCATTCCGTTTATCACCTTGCACTACTTGTAACCGCGAAGGACCATCTCAATGATGATTCTAGATTGGAACAAGTTCTTGGAGTATGTTACCTCCATTTCTAAAAGCTACTGCCTTTCAAGTGTGAAGGGGGCAATGATATTGTTACGCCCAGGGTTTATTAAGACCGGACGGAGGACTGAAAGCAGCTGGGTCCGCTTGCCGAGCACGAGACGCGACCAACCTCGTTCTCCTCATCTTCGGCTTAGTCAGCAACGCCGACCATGTAGAATAGGAATATGTAGAATAGGCCTTTTCATGGGCGTCACACTTCCCCCTACGCAGCCGAAGCCCGCTGGGCGAGTTAAGAAGCGCCGCGCGAACGGTAGGGCTTCAGCCCCGCAACGTGAGTGACTTCAGTTCGCGCTGAACGACGTCCGCTTGCCGTGAGATGAGCTACGCGGTAATTGAGCTCGCTAAATTACTCAATAATGACATAGGGTCGATCGTAATGGCACAGCAGCTTGTGAGACAATCCTCGCTTTCTGATAGGCCGCCACAATAAGACCAAATCACCAGGCCTGTAAGTGACGTGACGGCGGCGGTCATCGTAGCGCGCTTTGGACCGATCTTGGGAGGCGAGAACACGAAGACGAGCAAGGCGTCGCGCTTCTTCGGCGAGACAGAGTGTCTCAGCGATGGATTGATCTTCAGGAAGCTCATCAGAAAATGGTAGTATGGTGTCCAGGGTGTAGCGTGGGGGCCGAGCATAGAGTAAAAAGAAGGGGCTGTAGAAAGTAGTCTCATGGCGCGCGGTATTGAACGCGTACGTGATGAACGGCAGGACGCTGTCCCATTTCTTGTGCCTCGAATCAACATACATTGACAGCATGTTGGTGATCGTGCGGTTCGTGCGCTCAGTGAGTCCATTTGTCTGGGGATGGTAAGGCGAGGAATGGCGATAATGCGATGCGCAGGAACGGAGAAGTTGCTCCACGACGTCAGCGGTGAACTGCCGACCACGGTCCCTGCTATGATAACGTTTGGAGGTCCATGACGCAGAACTGTGAATCGTAGCACAATAACGAGTAAAGTTATCGACACAAACCACTATCCAGCGGTTACTATGATAGGATTTCGGAAACAGGCCAAGGAGATCTATGCCTACTTGCTCAAACGGTGCTGCAGACGGTGTCACAGGGTGAAGCTGACCGGATGCAAGGCTAGTAGGTCGCTTGTATCGTTGGCACTAGGTGCAGCTGGCGACGTACCGCTCAGTCGTGGCCCGCATTTTCGGCCAATAGAAGCGTGCCTGGGTACGGTGCAGCGTCCGTGCAGAGCCAAGATGTCCAGATGTAGGGTCATCGTGCATGGCCTGCAAGACAGAGTTGTACAGGCTCTTCGGGACTACCAGCTGGAAGCGGTGGCCCGTAGAAGAATCGTTTTTCTTCCACAGAAGACCATCCCGCACACAAAAGTGCCTGACATTGGAAGGATCTTCAGCTTCCGCAAGGAGAGACCATAGGGTTAAATCTTTCTGCTGTTCCACTGTGAACGTTGCGACATCAGGAAAAGCAGGTGACATTGACGCGACGCAGTGGCCCAAAGTAGGGGTGGTAGACTCCGACTCAGGAAGGGGCAGCCTCTAAAGACAGTCCGCGTCAGCGTGACGGCAACCACTCTTGTAGACGACTGTGTAATCGAACTCTTGTAGCCGTATAGCCCACCGTGCAAGGGGCCAGCGCGGGTCACGAAGGTTAACGAGCCAGCAGAGGGCATGATGGTCGATGACGATGGTGAAAGTGGCACTTTTTAGAGTTAAGCACAAGGCCAGCTTGGCGCAAACAGTCCAGGACGAGAGCTAAATGGTCGTTGTGCTAACTGAACGTCTTTCCGAAAATTACAACGTCGTCGAGGTAGCACATGTATATTTCCCATTTCAGACCGCGCAGTATAGTGTCCATAAATCTTTTGAAGGTGGCGGGCGCATTCCAAAGGCCAAATGGCATCACATTAGATTCATAAAGGCCATCAGGCGTGATAAACGCTGTTTTTTCTTTGTCCGCGGGATGCATAGGGATTAGCCAATACCCCGACCGAAGATCAATAGAAGAGAAGTAAGAGGCTAAAAAAAGGCAGTCGATGGCATCGTCGATTCGAGGTAGGGGGTATACGACTTTTCTCGTGACGGTATTCAGACAAAGGTAATCCACGCAAAAACGCCATGACGCATCCTTCTTCCGAACAAGAATTACTGGAGCAGCCCAGGGACTCGACGACTTTTGTATAACACCTTTAGTTAACATCTCCTTGACTTGCTCATTGATCAACTTACGTTCAGACGGGGACACTCGGTAGGGCTTTTGCCGGACCGGATGTGAGGCGCCAGTGTCAATCCTGTGAAGAATCCGAGACGAGGGGATGGAAGGTGGGCCACCGGGCTGTGAAAAGTCAAATATGGAGGAGTGTCACAGAAGCATGGCCAAGAGAGCATGGCGCTCACACGTCTCAAAATCTCAAAAACTCTGCACAAAAAGAATCCCATTCAGCCAGCACCTGGTTGCCTTCCTGAAGCATATCCAGGAGATCTTCGAAATGAGAAAAACATTGAAAACGTTCTGTGGAATATATCTTTATGCAAGCGTGCGATGTATCAGAAGTAAGCTACAATTGTAGACATTTATTGACTTCACACGCTTGTCCAGCACCTAGCAGTTTGCAAATGATGCTTTGCTGCAAGCAACAATTCATTTTTAAAAGGTTTGTCTCAGATGTAAGCGCTCCTACGTGTTATAATGAAAGGTGAAAAACAGACTTTATGTTGGCTGCTATTTTTTTTAGGTTATATGTTATGCTGAGTTGAATTTTTTCATAACTGATTGACTCAGTATGAAAAGATTTGGGGTAAACAATTCTTGTGACCTTCCGATGCGATCACCCTTCTCCGCACACAGGACACGAACAAACATAACTGCACATTGCAGATCCACAGAAACAGAGAACTTTAACGTGAAACCTTACTTGTAGTTTCTCCACAGTTGCTGCGTGCTCATGCCCGTTGGCCTGCTGGTAAAAACGTGTTTCAATTTGAGCATGCATTTAGCAAAAAAGTTCTTATATAACCATTTATAAATCCCACAAGTCCTCGTAGATATACGTGCCACTGCGACAACGTACGTCAGTCTACGACACCCTACCGTGGCCGTTATCGCTGTTTCAGCAGCCGACTTTTGCGTTGGCTCTCTATTCGAGCTACGCATATTTGCAAATATACGATTTCGGGCTGCAGCCATCGTCATGCGAGAACAGCGGTGGCACAGAGCCGAAGTTCTCCGAGCAAATTTTGGTGGTACTCATGGAAAGAAAACAACATCCTTTATCGTATGCACTAACTTTTACAAAAATCTCAAACATTTACCGCTAACAAAATGCTCGAAGAAAACACCAGAAGTGGTCGGTGAAGCACGTGGCATTCAGTCTGTCAGCAGATCGCAACGGCGGATTGTTTTGCCCGCTCACTACTTTACGGCGATCGGAACATGTTGCACCCCGTCGCAGTGAAGTTGCTGCAGTTTGAGGAAGCGCACAACGCAATTTCCAGCGATGTGAACGTTAGTACTAAGTAAAGAAAGTTCGAAACTGCACGTCTGCAAGCAATGCCTACACAAACGAAACCACACAAACGATCCGGAAGTCTAAATTCGCGTGACGAAGCTCCGGTGCGACGCAATATCAGTCGTAGTTTAGACATCACCCAAGGTCAATTGAAATAGGTCGCGAAGCCGGAGCTCGAATGCGGTCCAGAACCAAGTGCTAGCGACAGCAAATTAGTGGAACTAAAGCGCCAAAATGAAATGAGTGGACAGACACGACTAGAAAAGGAAAATAATTAGGACATATTTTGTGCTTCAAAAGCATTCAAAAACAATTGCAGTAATTCCTTTTTAAAATGTTTTAGTTGTGTGCATTTTGTTAGAAATTATAGCGCTTGCTTTGTAAAAATTTTTATGACAGCGTTCGCTCAGAGCAGCGGCAATGGCAGCGGGACGATACCAAGGTTGACGGTGCTCTGATGTCATACCCTTGTCATATCTTTTGATCATTCTGCTTTCTTTTGTATGAAACTCGATTCTGCTAGCCCTACTTTTTCCTCGTTGCTTGTTGCTCGAGTTCTTGGTGTGCATCGTTCGTGTACAGTTTCCGCTTTTCCCTTTTGCCCGAAAAGGGCATCGTCTGTGGCCATGGGGCCCCCGTACGCAAAAAAAAGGTGTGCGGTTGCACGATGTGCGAGCGATGACTAATGTGGCAGTAACATAAATAACTGCGCATGTTGCCACATTACAACCCTGACATTCAGCTCGACACCTGAGGCGAGGACGAAGGAAAAAGGCACAACGAGAACTGACTACCTAAAAATAGCGTTGGTGGTCGGCACTCGTCGTGTCTTCTTTCTTCGTTCTCGTGTGGGGTGTCGCGCTGAAGCGTCGCGGCGTTCAGCAGTTTTTTTTTCCCGCCAAGCAACACGTGACGCTGACGTCACGAATATGACGTCACTAAAACACGCGACTTCGACGTCGCGTTTTAGTTTTAATTATGACGTCACTTTTTAGTTGTCCACGCACTTCGAAGATGGCGCTGGCTGCGCACCATAAACCGCCATGTTTTGAACGTATGGGCTTCTATGCAGCCTACGCTACCATAGTACATCTACCTTGCACCACCTACCAGTGCAGTATATGTGCAACCAGAGCAGAATCATGAATAAAGAAATGCATGAACACTCACAAAAATAAAAATAAATTGTGCAGCAATAGTTTAGGGGAGTTCATATAAGCAGTAGGCAGCAATAAAAAACCAAATATGATAATCATATCCTAAAACAATGGATCATGAATATAAACAGATAATTTACGCTTCTTCCTAGCAGGAGCACTCTGTTTCGACTTTGTATCTGCTCTTCTGTTGACGAAGTAGCTGTGTAGGGATGTAGCTGTGTAGCCTTGTGTGGCAGGTAATTTAAGAAATTTCAGTCTGCAGCCTAGTGAAAAGAAAATAGTTTGCCGGTTTAGCCCCCTTTTAACCAGATTCTTACACACATGCGATTAATTGGCATACTACATGATTTGTTGTGTGATGGTGGAATCTAATTTTTTATAACAAACTATGTGTTCCAGCGAACACTTCAAAAATTTTGTAAATGGTTTTTTTTTGGGTATAAATATGCTTTTGCGGCACAGTGTTGCCTGTGTTGGCGGACACCAGAAGAGCGGTTTATTGTCTTCAGTAGTGGGATGGTTAACTAATTTTTAATAATTAACTTAACTAGTGAAGTTAGGTGCTTAGTTGCAATTACAGATTTGTAGCCGCGGTCGTTAGTAATAGCCATATCAGTTTTTAGAATTTTGAAAACGCGGGTACGCTCACCGCTGTGACTCCCTAAATCTGGCAGCATCGTGCGAAAATACGTGGGCTTTCGAAGGCATTCAGGCAAAGCAACCCCTCCAGTTCATGTGACTAGTTGGAAAAGCGAAATTTTGTCGAGCGACAGCGGCAATGATAATCGTGATATGATAAAATGTGATATGGCTATTGCTAAAGACCGCCTACAAACCTCTAATTGCAACTAGGTGCCTAAGTGAGCTTGTTAAGAAATTAGTTATTAAAGATTGGTTAACCAGCTTACTACTTAAGACGGTTCACCAGTTTTGTGGTGCCCGCCAACACTGCTAATATTGGGCCGCAAAAACCTTAGTTTTGCCCCAAAAAAGCCTATCTATGAAAATGTTCGAAACTGTTCGCTGAAACACCAGGTGGACGTCCTTCAGAGGTCCCGCCAGCTGACTTGAAAAGGTGCGAAAAATTGGTGTTGCCCATGGAGGGAGCCACCGTCTGCCGCAAGTAGCGTTTTGTGACATGTGCACTCCGTAGTTCTCATGTCAAGAAAGCTCTGCACGAAAGTGCCAGCGACATGGTAAACATTTTCATATACTATATTAGGAGAATCTTGTGATGACAGCTGCTCCTCAGTTGAATCAGAGCCTTGCGGCCTGCTGTGGTTTGTGATTGGTGTGCTGCTTGATGGGAACAATGCGCAAAAACTGTCAAAGTTCATGAGGAATGCATCTATTCTCACTTGGCAGTCTTCTTGAGAAAGCTTGAAAAATTTTACATTCCAGATATATTTTAGAGTGGCAACGAATTGGTGCACATTATGTCTCTCATTACAGGCTTTGTTTCTGGTCAATAACTGCAAAATGGGTTTGCAAAATGTCGGAGAGCAATGGACGAGAGAAAAAATGAGTAAATTTAAAATCGCTTTTTACATAGTCCACAGGGCTTTAACTGCAATCTGCCAACCTGTGATAGAGCGCGGTTTCTTGTCCTGAGGGCAACAAAAACGGCATTAGGCAATCCTATTTATGCACTACTCAAGAAACAGTGTACCGAGCCCTCAAGCATTGCGTAGCGCAACTTGTTCTGCATTTTCAGGGTTGAACTGTTCAGATATGTCTGACCGACTTTCCCAATCATATAAGCTTCTCAATCATCTGTAGTGGGCTCGGATGGTGTGTGATCTAACCGAGGCTCTAACTTTTGTCTCGTGAAGTAGAATTCTGTCACCCTTCAGCAGCAGCGTTAAGAAGGACTTATTTTGCCGAAAACACGTTACCGTTCTTTTGGCGACAGAGAATATTACTTTTAAGCCGAAAAAGACATACGGGCAGTAGAGTGAGCTCTAGTGAGAGTGCACCAGTAGTACTAATGCCATCCATGTGCTCTTGGGAGAAGCCGCACTTATAGGAAATAGGAAAGGACAGCTGCACTTTTTGCCTTGCCTTGAAACAAGGGACGAAGTTTGGTTCGGTTCAGTTATAGAGGTTTAACGTTTCAAAGCTACTCAGGTTATGAGGGACGCCATACTGAAGGGCTCCACAAATTTCCACCACCTGGGTTCTGTAACTGTCACTAACATCGCAAAGTAGGCGGGCCTCTAGAATTTCGTCTCCATCTACGGCCGGGATCGAGCTGGCGTCTTTAGGGTCAGCAGCCGAGCGCCATAACCACTGAGCCTGAAGCCATTAGCCGACAGGGACTTCTGACTAACCTCTTAATTCGCACCTTCTCGAAATCGTGGCCCAGTGGCTATGGGGTTAGGCTGTTCCGTCCTATATAGCAGGATTGAACACCTCGAACCGGCGGCATTTCAGTGGAGGTTGGTGACATTGAAGTGCAGCGCAAATGTTTTCGATCACAGCTAGATACTTCTTTCTCCTCTTATTCGTCGGTAAAACAGCCCCTTTAAAACTTAAAACAGCAGCGGGTTTTCAGGCGGTCTCAATTTAAGTTATTAAGTGTAAATGAACGATGCTCGTAGATAGATAGATACGTTTATTTGAGTGTGCCTCAACAGCCAAGTGGCCTAAACGAGCGCACACTAGGTCAGATACATCAGAATGACCACTTGAAAACATTTAAAAGCAGGCATGAAAACAACAATTAGGCAAATATGTCCATGTCAATAAACGTTTTTTTTATACAAGATTTGTGAACGAGTCATTGGACAGATGGCGTGCAAATCGGGATAAAATGTGTCGAAACATTTTGCGACTTTTGCATGCGGCACACGAAAATTCAGCGACATCAGTAAAGTAACACAGTTAATGAAACGGCGCAGGAGTTTTTGCAGAAACTGCATGTCACGTATGCGTCCCCTGTCGCCAATGGTACACATATTGAGGTTTGCCAAGAGAGAATCATAGTCGTAGAAACGACGGCGACCAATATATCTATCATAATAGATGCGTATGAACTTACGCTGGGCATTTTCAATTTTCGTCCAATAGGCGACAGATACCAGCGGCTCGCAAAAACCTCAACCACATGATTGTTTCAGGTACTTTTCTCCATTTCACTACCGTTCATGCTAGTGCCCCTCCCATCTTCAAAACAGAAACCAATACAGCTTGCTTAATTAATATGAAATGAATAACAGTTTTACGACATGGTGCTCGTCCGGTGCTCGTCCGCCTGCTTGTTGAGCTGTTTATTCAGTATCGAGCTTTACCAGCTATCCCAACTCTATATTCTGCTTAGTGTTCGTACAAGTTTGTTCTTTTTTTCTGGATGATGAAGGCTTCTCAAAGCTCACAATGATCGCGATTGTTGCTCTTTCCCAACTTAGCATGCCGTATTGACAGCTACGTTGCTCTTTCACCATTCTGTGTAACGGCATTGCACATGTGTCTTGATTAAAGTGGAATGCATAACAGTGGGACCGGGAAGTATCGAACCAATAACCTGGCACATGTGTCATAAAAAGGAAAGTATTTTTTACAGCACTCAAAATGGTGTGTTTATTGAAGGTTTGATATTTGCAAGCATCAGGAAACTCTTTTTTTCAATGAGCAGCTTTTAGCTGTTAAATGGCTTGAAGCAGGTGTTTGCTGAAGTGCCGCGATTACGTATGATAAGTGGAAAGGCCTCTCTCAAGTAGCCATAAGAATGCGTTGTTCTAAGCGTTTAGAACCTTTAAGTTTTGCATGAAATACGCTTCATTTCCTTAGGCATAATAACATATATATTTTTGAATATATTTCGTTCTCTATGTACTGTCTGTGTAAATTTCGCACAGCCCACTGAAAAACAGCGCCGATCTCAAGTTCTCTGCTCTATGCTGTATTTGCGGTATGCTTCGATGATGGAGTTGTCCCAGGGCATCCAGGGAGCGGGATCTTTGATGAATTCTGTGATTTTATAAATGGCCTGCTCAATGTATTTCTTGGATGAGTCCTCCAGCTTGTTCGCCTCGTCTTCAGTTAGGCGCCGGCGCTTGAAACCGTTGAAGAAATCGATCACAGTCCCAACGACGGGCGTTAGCACGTAGACGTCGTATTCCAGTGGAACGGGGAAGTTAAGCTGGTAGTCTACAATACTGATTGTCTTGTTGGTCCTGCGTAGAAACAAACAGTGAAACCAGCATGAAAAATTTATGATGAGAGCGCACCGAGGGTTTTAGCAAAACCGAGACGTATTGGTGTGCGCTATAAGCGAACAAGCCGGGTTCCTGCGGCGCGTGCCCAGTGGTAGGTGTGCTTTCGTACACATACCAGTACGGCGCATGCGCTGAAAAAGCCTGACCGGGCCTGTGCATGTATGGTCTAAGGCATCTCCGCTTGCTCAAGGTCTAATTTTTACTGATAGAAAATTCGGAACATTGCTGCCACATTGTAATGGTACTCTTGACAGTTATTGGACCACAGATGATGATTTAATGACTGAGTTGCATGAGACATGAATAAAAAAGGTACAGGGGCAGCCTTATGATGTTTGCTCATCGTCGCTTTTAAAGTGTTGTTGGCACTTTATTCTGAAGATAGACTGGGTCTGGCAGAGAGGCCATGTGATGAATGATATTGCCAGCTCTGAGTAGCTATGCGAAAGTAACAAGCTACGCAGTACGTGGTGAATGAATAGTACTCCCGGACACTACACAGGAATGATCTCTACGAAGTTAGTATAGTCGAGAGGGCCGCATGTATAATGATTTAACAAGAAATGTGTGCATGTTTTCTTTCTTTCTTTTTTTGGTTCTGTGCGATTTGCTATATCATCACCATGGCCCCCATATGGGTGTGCTATAGCCAATAACGAACAGGCAAAGAGGTGCGTTTAATTTCATGAGCCAATAATAATGAAAAAAAAAGTGAAGAGCTAGAATACGCACACTAATTAAATTGAATTGCTCTTCTGTTCAGGCTGTGAGCCTGAGATGGTAGTAGAGACGTTAATAGCGAAAAAATGCAATTCTGCCGCAGCGAGATTTGGAGATATGCTGATTGCTAAAGTGGAATGGCAAAATGTAATAGCAGAAAAGAGGAGCACTCGTCAAAAATGGAAAAAGTAAAACAATTGACGTTCCGAGGTCCGTACGGGTTCCTTGTTCTTAATAGCAGCAGATGGACGAAGGTGGTGACTTATGTTCGGTGTAGAAGGCGTAATGAGCGTGCGTAAATCTCAGGAAGATTACCCCGCGTTCGGTTAAAAACATGTGGTGTTGTTTGTATGGGAAGTGATTCTAGAAGTAGGCGGGAAGATAAATACTTCTCTGTCGCCATGACTGAGGTGTCCCAATCTATGGTATGTGATACTTGACAGTGTTCAGCCAAGGTATTTTCTTTCGTTTGGCCTTTGGCGACGTCATTTTTATGTTGCTTCAAGCACCTAATGAAATTGCCTGATTCGCCGATGTATGAAGCATTGCAGTCCTTGCAGAGAATTTTGTGCAACACCTCGGGAAAATCTGCTTCATTCAACCGGGTCTTTCACTCTAACAAGTTTTTGCTTCAGTTTACTTGGTGGCACGTGGGCGATATGGACATTGGAGTCCTCGAAGACCCCGGCTAAGGCCTCGCTGACTCCTGGAGCGTAGGGGATGCTTTCACGCTTGCTTTTTTTCGGCGCCCGTTGTTTCGACGTTTTGACGTGAATAGCGGCTTTCGGCAGTTCTTATCATTCTTTGAGGGCACCCGTTGTTGGAAAGATCCTTGGTCACGATTTTTAGTTCGTAACTGAGTTTCTTCGGGCTTGAACAAGCACGGAAAGCGCGGCCAAAAAGCGCGAATGCAACGGAGCGTTTATGCGCGAGAGGGTGTGCCGAGTGAAAACTCATGTACCGACCAGTGTGAGTGGGCTTGCGGTACACGCACGTTGAGAACCCGTTGCTTTTTCTTTGCACAAGTGCGTCCAGGAAGAGAATGGCGCCATTCTGTTCTTTGGTGAATTGTATTGTCGGCTGAGAGGAGTTCAGGTGTTCAAAGAAACGGCTTACATCCTGTCGGCGAATCACACAGAAACAGTCAGCGACGTACCGGAGAAACAGCTTAGGGGGTGGATGAAATGAAACAAGTGCTTCTGCTTCAATGCGTCCTAGAGCAATGTTTGCGCATACGACGGAGACGGAAGCACCCATGGCTGTACCAAACAGCTGTTTGTAGCGTTGCACAACCTATCTTCCAACCCCCTGGACCCGGCAGAATGTAGCCTCCTAAGCCGAGGTCTTAATTTCAATACCGGCGCACAGCCAAACGGCGAAGATTCGCCTGCGCTGTGGAGCAGGCAGTCCACAAGGTTGACCCTAGTAACCGAGAAGAAGCTCGTTGCCGTGCCATCGGGGTCCTTTCGAAGCATTGCGGGTGAAATAGAAACATTGACTTCCCCTGAATTGCATGCCTTGAAAAGACTCCTAGAGAACGAAAACATTGTCATTCTCCCTGCTGAAAAGGGGAATTCAACCGTACTTCTCAACCAATAGGACTACATCCTAAAAATTACGACGCTTCCCCAGGACAAGGCGACGTACGATAAAGTGAACTGTGATCCCACAAAGAAGGTAGATACAGAACATAAGAGATTACTTTCCGAATCCGATAACTTTTCGATTACTTTCTGAGATTAGTTTCCGATTACTTTCGCAGTTTCAATCTGCAAACGCCTTATAGAAAATGACACTACGCTCCCATCACGTACGTCTTTTGAGGTTGTTGACATTTGTCGTCTGCTCGAATTCTGCTTGCGTAACACGTATTCCGTCTTCAGGAAGCAACATTACAAACAACTATTTTGTACAGCCATGGGTGCCTCCGTCTCTGTCGTATGCGCAAATATTGCTCTAGGACGCATTGAAGCAGAAGCACTTGTTTAATTTCATCCACCCCGTAAACTGTTTCTCCGGTACGTCGATGACTGTTTCTGTGTGATTCGCCCACAAGATGCAAGCCGTTTCTTTGAACACCTGAACTACTTTCAGCCGACAATACAATTCACCAAAGAACAGAATGACGCCATTCCCTTCCTGGACGTACTCGTGCAAAGAACAAGCAATGGGTTCGCAACGTGCGTGTACCGCAAGCCCACTCACACTGGTCGGTACCTGAGTTTTATTTATTTATTTTATTTAGGGCATACTGCAGGCCCAGTGAAGGGCCCTGGCAGGAGGGGCACAATAAACACAATACAAAAAGCACAAAACAAAGTACAAGGCAAGTCAAAAACATCAATGAACGGCCTGTTCAATGGCATCAATGTCAACTGTAGATGGTGATGGTAACTGATTCCACTCGGTAATGGTGCGGGGAAAAAATGAAAATTTGAATATGTTAGTTCTGGCAAAGTAAGGTTTTAACGATTCAGTGTGCCTGTTTTTTGTTGACCTGGACGTTATCGGCTGGAGATACAAATCGGGAGCCATTGACAGTTTGTTATTTTTCAATAGAAAGAGAAATCTTAACCTTAGTATTCTACGCCGAGTTTCAAGGGACTGTATATTATGTTGAAGCAACAGAGCAGATGGTGAGTCAGTGGTGCGATATTTAGAAAATATAAACCGAACTGCTTTGCGCTGAATTCTTTCAAGGGCATTAATGTTAGTCTTTGTGTGAGGATCCCAAACAGTGCATGCATACTCAAGTTTTCGTCTAATCATGGTGTAATATGCCAATTGCTTAACGTTAGGGGGAGCTTGTTTTAACTTGTGCCTAAGAAAACAGAGATTGCGAAACGAAGAAGAGTATACGGTTTCAATATGTTTATTCCAACTAAGATTATTCGTTAGTGTTACTCCTAGGTACTTGTATTCTTTGACTTCTGAAAGGTGCCGAGTGGGAAGATTATATGAAAAGGAATGACTGTTTCTTTTATTAGTGATCCGCATAAATACTGTCTTGTCAGCGTTTAGTTCCATCCCCCAATTAACGCACCATTCACTAACATTCTGTAGGTTATGATTAAGTAAAATCTGGTCGCCTTGAACTTTAACTTCATTAAACAAAACACAATCGTCGGCAAACAACCTAATTTGAACAGGATGAGAGATGATGTCGGTAATGTCATTAATATAGATAAGAAACAGTAATGGCCCAAGGACACTGCCTTGCGGGACACCTGAAGTGACTAGAAGTTTGTTAGAACAATGACCATCTATACTAACATATTGAAATCGGTTAGATAAATAAGCCGCAACCCAATTAACAATAAAAGAAGGAAGACCTATAGTTTCAAGTTTATGGATAAGTTTATTGTGCGGAACTAAATCAAAAGCTTTCTTAAAATCTAGAAATATGACATCTATTTGGCCGGAATTGTCCAGAACTTGAGCGAAATTGTGAATTACGGATGTAAGTTGGGTGACCGTAGAAAAGACTTTGCCAAAACCATGCTGGAAAGCCGATAATTTGTTGTTGTCATCAAGGAATGTTTTAATGTAATTGGCTACGATATGTTCAAGAAGTTTGCAGCATGAAGAGGTCAACGATATGTGACGGTAATTATTAAACGATCCGGCATCACCTGCTTTGTGTATAGGAACGACACGGGCCACCCTCCAATCGGGTGGTAGACTTGGAGACAAAAGAGAAGCACGAAAAATGATAGCAAGAAAGTGCGAAACCATCTCAGCATAACGGTCTCAGCAATGGGCATTCATGATTCACTCGGCACACCCTCTCGCGCATAAACGCTCCGTTGCATCCGCGCGTTTTGGCCGCGCTTTCCGCCCTTGTTGAAGCCCGAAGAAACTCAGTTCCGAACTAAAAATCGTGACCAAGGATCTTTACAACAACGGGTACCCTCAAAGTATGATAAGAGCTGCCGAAAGTCGCTCTTGACGTCAAAACGTCGAAACAACGGGCGCCGAAAAAAGCAAGCGGGCAAGCATCCCCTACGCTCCAGGAGTCAGCGAGGCCTTAGCCGTGGTCTTCAAGGACTCCAATGTCCATATCGCCCACGTGCCACCAAATAAACTGAGGCAAAAAATTGTTAGAGTGAAAGACCCGGTTGAATGAAGCAGATTTCCCGAGGTGGTGTACAAAATTCCCTGCGAGGGCTGCAATGCTTCATACATCGGCGAATCAGGCTATTTCATTAGACGCTTGAACCGACATAAAAATGACGTCGCCAAAGGCCACACGAAAGAAAATGCCTTGGCTGAACACTCTGAAGCTGCATCACAACCATAGATTGGGGCAACGCCTTTATTTATCTTCCCGCCTACTTCTAGAATCACTTCACATCCAAACGACACCACATGTTTTTAACCGAACGCGGGGTAATCTTCCTGAGATTTACGCACGTTCATTACGACTCCTGCACCGAACATAAGTCATCACCTTCGTCCATCCGCTGCCATTGTGAACAAGGGACTCATACGAGCAGCGAAACGTCGATTGTTTTTCCTTGTTTCTTTTTTGCCGAGTGCTCCTTTTTTCTGCTATTAGGTTCCCTCCTCGCCGGACGGGATTCCGTCAGACCCTCGACTACAATGTTAAAATGTATGAAAAAATGGCGTTCATAAAAACTTGCAACCAAAAAATGTGCTTGTCCAGAATTTTTTCATATGAGAACAAATCGGCTGGTGATTATAACATATTTATTGCGATTTTAGTGTTTACTTCCGTGTAAATGCTTCGTTTTGTGTGAGGGGGCCCTCTTTTTAATCACAACACGTAGCGGTATCGATACAAGCCAACTTTCATTTGTCTTCAGGGTCCCTTTAAAAAGTTGGCTTTTTTGTTTTTCAGTTTGCACTTAATCGCGAACTTTGGAGCACGTGCTTCATGGACTGAGTCTTAGCTAAGCCTAATTATTAATCCACTGCTGGCGCGTTACTGTGCTTAACAGTTCTATTAGGATAATGATGGTCTAGGATGGCGTGATGCGAGGACCGAGATTCTTCTCCGCCGCACTCATGCTGCAGTTTTAGGTGTACACCAGGCTGGGCACAGATAAGTCCCCACATTTCCTTATGATGATGGTTCTAGCTCCCCACCAAAATTCTTTTTTTTTTTTGCGGGTGGTAGGGGTTGGCATGCTATATATACGGCAGTGGGAAGGCCGTGGTTGAGAGAAGCGCGACGAACCTTGACTGGTAGCGACTTCTTTAAGTCTCCTATTCTCGAGAGAATTGTGCGGGAGTGCATGTCCATACGTGCCTTAGCACCAGCAGTATGTGGCTGAATATTTGACCACAGAGTCTTCTGGATGTTTTTAGGTTGAAAGCACTCTGAAACAGCACGTAAGACCATTTCAAGCACAAGCCATTACAAAAGTGACTCCGTGCTTTTCATAAATTTTCATAAAGTAAAACCAGAACTGAAAATAACGCCACAAGAATGCGGAATTAGTATGCAAAACAAGAGCTCCTAGTGACGAGTCATAAGCTCTACATTTTTACTGTGTTTAAGAAAGCCGGCTTGCTGAACTGATTTTACCGGGGTTCTATAGATACGCTAAAGCACTTACTCTGTGACTTCGATGACCGCGTCTAGTGCCACGATTCGTACTTCCATCCTCAGACGGAGGCCGAGAGTTGTCCTGGCGTACAGCTGGACACGGATGCTTTCGAAAGCCAGGGCCACCCGCGCAGCGATGCCGCACTTCTTCACCCTGGCGTAGTTGTCGCCGCCTCGGCGCAGGAAGGCCAGACCTTCCACGGTCACGTTGGCGATCTCGAACGTGTGGCGTCCTAAGGTGACGTTGTCGACGTCGGTGAAGGTGATCGGATCCAGATGAGAGGCGAGAGCTATTCTCTTGACGCTGTAGTCGAAGACGCCCCACTGGCTGGGGTCCTGCGTGGGCCCAACCGGGATGTCCGCGAAAGGCGTGCTGCCGCCTTGTTCTGGAAGTAATATACAAGGGATTTTAACCGGGTCTGGCGGCGGTTTCTTCACGTCTGGACCGTAGAGGGTGAAAGGCGTCCATTTTAGACGCTGTATATTAATTTTCACAAAGTAGCTTGGCTACTGATTTTTGTAAGTCTAATTTTTCCTTCAGATAAAATTAGCGGCATTCATATCAGAGCTATCTTGTTTCGTTTTCTTAACTGTCGAACGCAGTCGAACGCAAATCTGGCGTTCTAGCTGTATCCTCAGCGCCTACCAATTTACACCATTTGTGCACTCGCTATTAAAATGCAAGCAAGAAGCGAGGTATCTCTGTAAGCACGCTAACGCTGTAACACCGCGTGCCGAGGAAGAGATATATAAAATCCTGCCTTCACACGGTTAAGTGCGGAATGAGACAAAATGGTTGCTGCGTTAATGAGCGGCAGAAGCAACATGCTGCAAACTTAATAAAGATTTGTGATGCACAACTCCCAGCGCCGCTTAATGGAGGCAGTTATGAGCCACGTTTCCTTCAAGCTAAGATTTTGGCGAGAAGACCGCGACATTTTCTGTTTTTTTTTTGCACGCGATCTTCTTGAAGCACATCAAAAATGAGATAAACGCACTGATTATCTTAATGACCAATCTATTTCACTATATTCTCATGATTTAACCTTATAAGACTTTTTAACTTAGTAATCAGTTATGCATGTGCCTCTCCGCGTCGGGAAGCATACTCTTGCACTGTATGGTATTTCGGCCGAAGCCTAATGAAGTTGGTTCGGGGTATAGCGTTCATCATTATTTCTTCCTGCGATCATCTGTTTACACTCTCCTGTCTACTTAAAAATCTGCAGCAAATAGTATTCATCACTGACTTTGCCAGCCGGTCGTTCGGAATCGTTATTAAGACAGATTTTATCACTCGTAATAATGAAATTTTTGTTTCCGCTCCTAGCGTCATTTCTATTTCAAAAAAATATATTGGGAATGCACAATTCCTTGTTCGATTATTTTATAAATTCTGATGACATCCATGCTAGGATTACCAGAGATGTCGTCCTTTTGTATATAAAATGCACAGTGCTGTACAAAAAAAAAAGTGTTTGGTGTTCTGAGTTTCAAAACTAAACAATTCGCTTTTTCTAGGCCGAAAACTATTATTTATGGCAATTTTTTTTTAAATCAGAGGGGCGATCGGCGTCGGGAAGTGATTTAAAAAAAGAGAGCGCAGAAGCATACTCTTAAATGTCTTAAGCCATAAATGCTTGTTAGTTCTGTGCATTCAACTTCCAAATTCTGTGTAGCAGAAAATTCAGTCATTCTGTTTGGAAGTTTCCGCTCTGAGAACTCTGCCGCCATGTTGACACAGAACCTGTCTCTCGTGGTTTATCAGACCGGAGCTCGACCGAACGAACAACCTTTTCCCGAGCGTACAACAACAACTCGGAAGAAAGAGTAAAAGAATGCAGGAATGAAAAGTATAAAGAAAAAACTTTGTGGAAGTTAAGCAAACAGAAGAGAGTAAAGGTTAAGGAATCTATTAACGCACGTCGCTCATCTACTTTGCTGTATTTAAATGTTAACAGCTCTGACACACAAGGAAAAGGGAGGAAAATAAGATGGGCCGGGTAATTCAGCGTGGTTCTACAATAAAAAAGGAGTAGCAAGGAAAGCGGCCGCTCCAAAATAAAGAAATTTTAACTCAAGTTCTACCTAGGGGAAACATTTGGCATTTTTGCTGTGGGACGTCCCTCATCGCCTGAGTCGGTTTTGGACATGTAACCCCCATTAACCATTTTTCCTGGCGAGCCGAACCAAGCAGGATCAAAACAATATTAATAAAACTATAAACCTGAGTCCAAAACCAGGAACAGTATAAGCCTTTTTTTCATCATAGCAGACATCCGCAGAGATGTCCAAAGCTGTTTCCTCAGTGCATTCTTACGTAGTCGATTCGGAGCCAATTCACGCTTTTGGGCGCGTGCAGGAGAACACCATGTAACTTTGTAAGACCAAATTAAGAATTTGAAATTTAGCAATTCCGAAACAACTTCATGCAAATAATACAAGGGTGGCAGGCTGCCCATACCTCCAATCTTGGTTCCGTTTCGGGCAAACTCTTCAACCTTGCCTAAGAACTGGCGGACAACCTCGTGCGCTATGTTTGCCATATTCAAACTGAGTGCTTCCTCAATGGACCCTTCGGCCATCCAGTTCAGCAAGTGGAAAATGATGTTGGTTCCATTCAGCTGGCGTGCTCGGAATTTCACAGGTGCGTTCCAAAAGGAGAGCTCAGTGAGCCTCAGATGGTTCGGAGCAGGCCTATAAAACAAGGGAAGGGCGGGAACATGCGAACATAGTGAATCCATAGTGAGGTGCGTTGAGAATTATCGGTTCAGCTTGGACGTAATTGCTGCTCGGACTCTAGCAAGCGTTATAATGACAGAAACGCGGATTTCCTTCTCAACACTAGTGAGGCTTATATCGCCCTTAAGGTGCATTCGCGGTAGAGACGCCGTAAACATGGTTGAGACTAATAAGCACGTTTTTGTCACTTGCCTATCCACGGCTGTTGTGCTAAATCTGTGTCCGCGAGCACAATTTTTGTTTCTTGCATGCTGCGAAAATCGCCTTTAGGAAATACTCAGTCGTGATGGTTAGTCCAGACCCCGATGGTCAACAGCTCTACAAAGATTACTCAGGACAAAATTGAAGAACGCTGTGAAATGCCACTCCACGACTGCGCTAAAAATTTACTATGGGCATAGAAAATAAATATACAGTGTTTAAATTTTATACCTGGTGACGGCTATTGTCACTTCTGTTCTCCTCCACTTTTGTGCACCTGTCCCACACGCTCCAAGGACTCCGCGGGAGCGTTCTTCCTAATATTGCTTTTTAAGCACACCAAGTGAACAGGCTCGAAGAAGTTCGCCGTGTTCAAAGAATGACAGTTGACAAGGTGTATAATTTTTCACGACTGGTTCTACATACCTTCTTCGCGCAAATATCGCGAGTCGTCGAGATAAATTTCATGAAGACGGCTGAAAATGGAGCGGCAAATCTGGCTCTTACGGTATAAGGTTCAAACTGTCACATGGGCTTGCGTTGTCGGAGCGCATTAAACCGCGCAGCTCGCCTAAATTAACCAAAAGGCCCCATGTACTGCGACCCTATAGCCCATGTGGCTTTTCAGGACGTTGAGCTCAACAATTAATAAATCATCGACATGCGCTTACTCTTCAACGTTGATCATCATCTCGATAAAGGGAATGTAGATTTCCACCTCGGTTAGGGCGTCCAAAAGCGACGATTCCACAGAGCACCTGTAAGAGACTATCAGGGGGCCTCCTCTGATTTCAAAATGTGCGGCGATTCCGCTCTCAGTGGCATTTATATAATTGCGTTCACCGCGTATGAGATTTGAGAGGCCGTACAACTTCCCCTCAGACAGGCGCACTCTGAAGTCGATGAGTTTAGTGAATGTTTGGCGAATGTCACCAAGAGGAAATTCTTCAAATGCAGGCAAGCCGAGCACTTTGGAGAGTCCGATGTCGAACAAAGTGTCGCGATAAGCACATGAATCATCTGAAAAAAGAAAGAGTACACATGTAACGGCCATAGAAGTTAAATCGCAATTATCTGTCTTCCATTGACGCAACAATGATGTTAGTTTTTCATTTTCATTGCCTACAACCTCTACAGAGAAATTTGTTCTACCACACTGGATAACGATCAAATGGTTAGGTACAGGTGTACGAGAAAAGTGCAAAACGTGATTTTAAACGTGCAACGCCATTAATGCTAAGACAGCATCCAAAAGTAGAAAAAAATCTTTTCTGTATATTTCAATCGCTGCCGCTATATACGTACAGCCTTTGTCAAAAGTTAAGAGCTTAAAGAGGTTTACTTGTAGGGCGAAACCATGTTTGGTTTGGTTTATTAGAGTTTAACGTCCCAAAGCGATTCAGGCTTTGAGAGACGCCGTAGTGAAAGGTTCCGGAAATTTCGATCACCTGGGGCTCTTTAACGTGCACTGACATCGCACAGTACAAGGACCTCTGCAGTTTCGACACCACGGCCGGGATCGAACCCGCGTCTTTCGGGTCAGCACACGAGTGCCTTAATCACTGAGCCACCCGGCGGGGCGAAACCATGTCGCTCTTCATGTATCTTCAGTGCTCCTTATCTCTCCAAGGCTAAAAGAACTCTGGTCTACACCAGTTCGAGCGTCAGAACTTCAAGAAATGTTGCATAAGCCCCACAGTACGGCAACACTAAAAAACATACCTTCTGAGGGACAGAGATACAAACGTCGGCTTAGTCGGGCCAGTAGTGCCCTATGTCAGTAAATGAACTCGACGTGTTAATTAGTACTTGGTTAATTGACATGTATTTGCTTCTAATCTATAGTAGGTAGGTCTCTAATCGCAATCAGAGATTTCTCGACTACTATTTGTGAGAGTCATATCAGTGTTTGAAGGCTCGATCACGTAACACTCCTTCCCTAAGGGGAGCGAGGAATTCTGGCTTTCGAGGCGTGTTGAGGCGAAACAAAGCGGTCGAGAAGCATATGCCATGAAGTCCATTCTGAGTGTCACTTGATGAAGCCCATTTTTTGTCAAAAGTCTATTATTTGGACGCCTAGAGTATTTTTTGGGTTGTTTGGTACAACTTGCTTTGATATGTGAAATCTAATCAGTAATCAATTATTAATCTTATCCAAGACACAGTATAGTATTCATATACCATGAAGATTCAAGGAGTGTTAAGGCTGCCATTTTTTCAGTCAAGAAAACATGTTTTTGGCCAAATTATGTTCCCTTCTGCAGGAGGTTCTTGAAATAGTCGTGATAAAAGCAGAGAGTTATATTCCGCTTTATGCATATCTATACCAAGTTACAACGCTTGTTGCCAAAATCTCTATATCAGCTGCTCAGATTTCAAGCACTGTAGCAGTTATTGAAAAACCTCCATCCCTAGAGATCAGCACGATCACATGATTGCTGCTTAACGATATGCAGTTAACGCCCACTTACCAACCGCTCGCTTTCTACTGTGCCATAACAAGGTCCCTTAGTAGCTGTCAAAGGTGGTGTTGAGGGAGCCTGACTTGGGGAGAAAATACCAGATAGTTTTTTAAGTTGTGGTTCCCTGTCTCTGAGTGTCGGAGTCCTCGGCAGGCAATCACCGCAGATGGGAATATGCTTGGAGGCCAACGGCCGATCATTCCGGAGATTAGGGGAGGCTTACTGCGCCCCCTCCATCTCTCTGGCGGCCCTACCAAGGTGTGCAGCCGGCACCCTGCCCACCTGGCTACGTATGAACTTACTATACTACCTAAATGAGCTTTTTGTACAACCTCGGATACAGCAAGCCTTAGAATGCGTGGTAGGATATGACGACATTTCGTGTTCGCCTCGGATATAAAGTACGTAATCATGCCACCTCGGACATAATGAACTTTCGTGTGTTTGCCTCGGATATAAAGAACTTAATTATGATGACTCGGATATAACAAACTACCATATCTTGACCTAGGATGTAAAAACTTAGTGGGTTGGTCGCGGATATAATGAGCCTAAAGGTGCCACCACGGATATAACGAACAGTATTGTGTCGACGTCGGGTATAACGATGCTTTAGTTTCTAACGGATTCAAGCAACCCCCTATGGATTGCCAAAGAGTTTCTTATGCAGTGCCAGCGTAAAACGGATGGGAAGCAAATAAACATCAATGTCCTTATCAGTATTTTTGCTGTCTTGGCTGACGCTGTCATCTCAAGCGCCCTTGTGATAGGGATATGTGGCCAAATAACATGAGTGCTCGTCAAATCGACGAGAAAGCTAAAACATTGAGGACACCCTGTCAACCGTGTCATTCATGTCATTCATGTCTCATGTCAATCGTGTCATTCAGGAAATGTACAATTAAAGAAATCAGCAAGTTGTGAAGCAGGAGTTAAAATTGGCTAATATCCTACTTACCACTTGTCACCAGTGCACCGGTTACAATTAGTAAGAACAGGAGCAGCGTGTACGACGTCGCTTTCATGGTTCGTCCAAACGGATCCTTCTGAAAAACTTTACCTACGCTTCTATTCGCACGGCTCGCGAACCGAACACAAGAAGGCCGCACTGCGAACGGCGGCCGCTGCGTAGTGCCTGCTTGACTACTGCGATGACCCTTTAAATGGAGAGGAAAGCAAAGGCTAAGCACCTAGATAGGGTCGTCTTTAGTAACGCGGGTGTGTGGTGACAGGAGGGAGGTCGCTGGTGTCTCTTTACATCTGGTGTTTATTTCTGAGGCAGCGCAAAACTTCCTCGTCAAGCGGAAGTTCAGCGTGGCGAAAGTGTGGGTTTCATTTCGTGGTGCAAGAGCACAGTTATCGCGCTTACCACAATACGCAATCTACAATGGCCAGATGGCGCCACTGTAGCGCAGCGTTCAGCGTCACTAACGCCGACTTCGAGCAACTTGGGGCTGCGAGCGCGGCGTGGTTGCTTTCGAAGCGACTGTCGGGCAGTAGAGCAAGACACTTTGTCAAAGTAGCGGCGATCAAGTTTTAAAAGTCATTGAAGGTCGTTGAGACTGCTTTCGGCCACCGATATGACTTCGGACACACCGCATGTTCAAAAAAAAGGCTATATAAGAAATGTGCAAGAAATGAGCAGCAGGCGCCTCACGGCAAAGACCATTTCGCAGCGAGATATGTATGCGAGCGACTTTGAAATTAACCGAGTATTTACCTCTTTAGCCTAAACAGATCGTCCATGAAAAGTTTCCCTGGCAGGACATTAAATGCTGAAGCATAGTGGAGAGTATGCAAACTGTGGCCTTCATGATATTCCGGCGGCGGCAGTGAAGGCTTTCAATCCACTACGAGCTGGCCGTCGTTGAAAATGATAGTTTGGTAGTAGTGTTGGAATCATGATCAGGGATGCCCGACAATGGAAAATGCAGTGAATAAGCAGGGCCAGCGACACCACATTTTTAATACCGATGTCAGGCAACGTATTGCGATAAACGTATAGCTCCTATCCGAGGGAATCCTTCGTCTCCCTAGAACACGCAAAACCGTTCTTTAAAAGTCTGATTTTTGACACAAGTTACTGCTTTTGAAACGTTTACTTACAGTAAAGCATTCACGCAAGTATGTACAGGAAGCGTGGGTCCCTCTTTCGGTGATCACTGTCGAAAGTGATCACAAACTGAAATAAATCAAGAATTTTTTCTAAGCACTGTACACGAGACGCAAAAAAAAGTTAAATGTTTAGCTGTTCATGTTGTCCTTAATTTGAAGTATCTTTTCTATTTGAGAGGTTTACCGGGAGCCGTTCGCGATGCGCATCGATATTGACCGATAGGGCAGTTCATCGCTGGCACTGGATCTTTATTGTTATGCTGGTTGACCGAGTAATTCTTAGAGGAAATGTAAGTAAGAAATAATACCTCTCTTTCGCGCCTCTTTTTTAGGTACTTGACGCCGCGAGGGAGAGTACAGTTTTGCTTGGACGATCAAGTTAGCGTAGTATGTGATACTTGAAATTGAGGGGGAAGTACACGAAAATAGTAAGTGCTTCACGCATATTTTTCGTGCATTTTAAGGTATAAGGCGGCGTGTTTATTGGGCATTGGGCGTACTTACGCAAGAATTTTTGTAATGACACACACTCGTAGCATGGTGGAAGTATGCGGTGCTTTGACTCGGTGCACAGTAAATTGGAACGTAGCGGAAGGCTACAGGCGAATAGGGCTGTGTCCCCGTACCTTTCTTGACTTAGCGCGTGCATCTTTTCAAGATGACTGGAACAGCTTTTTATGATCGCGTTTTCAGCACGAGAGAACCCATTCATAGCCTCCCTGAAGGGAGGAGAGCATCAAGAACCGGGGCCGTGTTTCAGAGGCTTGAGGAAGATAGATATAAGGTAACGCAGTTTTACTGAAGCTGCACCGATACATATGTCCACATGTCTTAATAGACTGCATGGTTTATACAAGTAGGTCTCTTTTTTTACCATTTGAGACAAAATTATCACGGCAAGTACATTTTTGAAGTCATATGTTTGATGAACGCGAAAATTACTGTGGCACTCAAGCATGAGCAGTGAATGTATATAGAGCAACACTCGAGTTCAGGTTGACCTAAAGGAAATAATAATTTGCAGAGCTTACCCTGCTTTATGAAAGTCTACGTCATTACCAGCGCCAAGAACTACAAAGCGCTGACAAATATCCCGGGCGGCTGGTATTTGTCAGCAAATTCATCACAGTGAAACAAACAAGGAGTACTGGCTGCGTCGATGCATCTTATTAATAAGGAACACGCATTTAAGATAATGGCTTAAGGAAGCCCTCCGCAACCCAAAGCGAAAGTGCTCCCTTTTCAGAGAATCATGATGGCGGTATCAGTGGTAACTTGAAACTGAAGTTTGCAAACCACGTGATTCACTATCTCCAATGTTTGCGAGCAACTTGACAGCGAAGGGCATCGTTGTGCAATATTATGTTAGCCAGGCACGGCTGGGAGTAAGTTCCGCCTTAGTTGGAACTGTACAAGCTGGACAGCCGGCGCAATTTTACATTGTTTAAACAATGCACTTGCAAGCTTCTAGTACGTTGCATTGATGCCACAAGATATTAGAAGTCGACTGCGGGAGTTTTAAGTAGCAAGATTGACTTCCGTAGAGAACAAAGGTGAAGAGAGGATGAACTATGTTTGAAGCGATCAGGATATGGGAGAGAGATCGCATGCAGTATATTTAAGTCTCTGCAGCCAGAACAAGCTCTAAACAAAACAAAAACAAAAAGAACAAAAACAAGAAGAGCTGGTTACGGATGATCTAATATAGGACGCTACATTCCAGAAAATGGACGCAAGCGCATGGTTTACATATTCACTTATTTGGAATATCATATATAACGGTAGTCGATTAACAACTTTTGAACGTGCCTCAAAGAAGGTTTCGCTGACTGCCTGGAGTAATCATCTCTCTTTCGCTGTCTTAACCTGTGTAATGCTTTGAGTTAATAACAATGAAATGTTGAAACACACGGCTGAGAAATAATTCTTTTTCTAGTGCAGTAATTGTGGGTTAGTGAGCCCCAATAGTTTTGCTCAGGAGTTCCTGGCACCGAGGGAGCGAGGGCGGATTCATGGCCTGCTCATTTGAGGGCGGGTCGATGAGTACGTATTTGTTAACCTTTCTTCGTTCAAGACACCAGGGTTATGGCAGTTTGCGCAGTGTAAAACTCTCACTTTAAGGATGGTGCACCTCAATGTTCCTCTTGACGTCCTGTTTCTGGAAGTTACGCGAATTACTTCTCAAGATTACTTCACATTCGGCATGAATCACAAAGTAGATATCACGAGAAACCTATAATTACGAAAATGAACGTTTTTGACAGAGCTACAAATTCCGGCCTCGTCTGGCCCGATGAAGGAGACGCGACAGCCGTAAGCGCTCCCTGTGTCCCTTCCTTTCCAATTCAGCGCAGGGGATTCAAAAAGCGAAGGATTATATCCGCCACATTCAGAAGTGTTATTTGCCCCTTGCACCAGGCAATTCCTTGGGACTCGCCTTCAGCCTACACGGCTACTATGCTCCACACACCTAGTCGCCGGCACACTTTGTGAAATTTCCTCACTGAGAACCTGCTGAACCCGAGCCTTTCCTATTACCACATTCTCGCCGATACCAGCGATGACGCCATCTGCTGTGTGTGAGTGAATAATACAACCGTCACGGCAGTAAAAGGATTTGGAGCTCGTGTCGCAGAAACTCCTTCGTCATCGTCGGATTAGCGTAGGTGTCGCTGACCGTGAGCTAAAAATACACGAAAATATCCCAGAAAAGGAATTTAGGAGGCTGTTGGGCCACCTAGGTGACGTAACAATGTGCCATGATCTCAACCCACTCTCCGAATTTTGACCAAACTGCGTAACGAGGCATGTGGCAGTTCAGTTAATGATTGATCTCGAGAGACTGCTGGGGAAGATGAACCTGGGTGGCATAAGTGCCACCGGTGGCAGCTCCTGCCATAGCAGGACAGCGGCGCATCGCTTATGTGTTGCATCACGGCGCCAGGAGTGGTGTAATAACTTCCAAGGAACAGTGAGTATTCAGTAGACAATCACGAATTATGCATATATTGTGATGCCCATTAAGGCTATCTCGGCATACCTTAAGACAGAACCTAATTCTTTTCTCCAATTTTCATTGGAAGCTGTACTTTCGGCTTGGAGTGTTGTTTTGTCTTACTATTAGTTTTGCATGTAGCGCGGCAGAAAAGACGAGGAAGATCATAAGGACGAGACAAGCGCTACTCCCAAATGGTTTTATTGATAGAGGAAAAACAAATTTATAGTTCTTTTCCATGACCAAACACCGCAGGTATTCGAGCATATGACCAAGCAAACACCATGCACTCACCTGAGATAATTCCTAAAAAAATATACTCATTTAAGCAAAGCTTCACCCGAGGAGTTCTGACGCACTCCAACCCTTTTTTTTTTTCGGATGCGAAACACCTCTATCAACTCACGCCATAGGGCGTCATTGCCTCTTCCAATTACCTGCGGCTTTTTAGAAATGGTGAGCATTTTCGAGGCCATTTGCGAGACTTCCAGTGAACTACTAAGTTCGTTGGCGTCTCTTTCCGTAAGCATCTTTCATGTTCACGAAGGCGGCGATTCAGTGAACGTCCGGACTACCAATGTACACTTTTCCACATGGGAGTGGTATTTGATGAACAATCGCTACACTTCATGCAGCATATTTGTGTTCATGCTTCATTCCGCATTCTTCTTTCTTTTCATTTCACTTACCTTTCGGTAAAAGTTCTTAGGATTGCAGGGCGCCAAAAAGAAGAAAGACAATTTGTACTTATTGGCAACATTCATGTTGCGCGTCACATATGCGAACACCGTACTACATGCGGCTTTTCATTGATTTGCCTTTGTTTCCTTCCCTTCTCTGCAGCGTCCTTTGGTGAACTCTTATTCTTAATCTTTGCAACAAAGTTTCTGGAAAGGCACATAATAGTCATAAGAGAAACAGCTGATAGCAGCCTGACAAGATGACTTATTGGTAGCTTCTTCCACGCGCATGATTGAAACGGTACTTTTTACCGTCTTGTAGAGGGCCAAATCATACGGCATTATTTTGTTTTGGACACGAGGTTTGCAGCCACAGCAAACATGGCTTTCTAGAACCTGAATATGAAGGTCAAGGTGCTCTAACTTGTGTGTCGAAACATGATGCGTGATTTAGACTCCTTCCAAACTGTCTAGAAATAATCAAAACGTTTATCACGGAGTCGTGGTAGGCCGCCAGATGTTTTTTAAATGACTAAGTAATCGTCAACATACCTGCACTTTAATTTATTTGTCCGTATCTAAAAGATCATCTAAAAGTCGGTTAGTGGGTGGAAGAGAGGAAATTCTTTTACAAAACCGTTATCACACAAGATCGAATTGAAAAAAAAGGTCTGCTTTAAAATGTAACAGCAGTGGCGCTGATATAAAATTTAAGAAGCGACAGGAGGCTTTAAACAATACCAGTTGCGTTGTGAAAAGGAACCCCCCATTCTCTCCAATGCATGGAAGAACCCAGGAATATAGTCTTGGTTGGGCATGGAATAGAATTGGTTTTCAGCGTCAGTTGAGAACATATTACCAATGGGGCTGTTATTTTATACGTGTCCTGCTATCTAGTGCCAAATCGCGTTTCAAAAGGGCTTCTGGTACAGGCTATTCAAGAAGGTGAAGAGATACCGGATCAGCATTTTCTGCCAGGTGTCTCACTCACTTATAATAAATAAGAAATACACTTTTGTTGCGAAAGCAACACTACGCTAATCGCCGAGCCATTTCGCTGAGCCGAGGAAAGGCCATACTGCGCATGCGCGAAGAGCAGTGACGGAGCACAACTCTCCACCGCCTCTCTCTCTCTTCTCCGATGCGCAGTAGCGGCGCACAGCTAGCGTGCTGGGGCCGCTGGCACGCCAGCTCTTGCTACTGACGTCACTTGCTCTTCGCCCATGCGCAGTATTATCGTGCAAGAGCCCACAAAACGGCGAGACTGTGGGAAATGTAGCTCACGCAACAATATATGGGTGTACGCAGATGTTGTTCTCAAAAACCTCCATTTTAAGCCAGAGCTAAACCACAGCCAATTTTTGTTGCTAAAGCAACACTACGCTAGTCGCAGAGCCATTTCGTGGAGCCGAGGAAACACCATACTGCGCATGCGCGAGGAGCAGTGATGGCGCACAACTGGTGCACCGCCGCCGTCACTCTGCAGGTGACTCATAGGTGCCGCCGCCGTTCCTGCCAGTTGCGCATGCGCAGTAGCGGCGCATAGCTAGTGTTCCGGGGCCGCCGTCGCTGCCGAGCGCTCTCCATCGCCTCTCTCTCTTCTCCGATGCGCAATAGCGGCGCACAGCTAGCGTGCCGGGACCGCCGGCACGCCAGCTGTGCGTAGTGTCGTCACTTGCTCCTCGCGCATGCGCAGTATGGTCGTGCAAGAGCACGCGAAACGGCGAGACTGTGGGCAATGTTGTTTTCGCGCAGATGCATGTTTTCGCAGTCCTCCAGAATTAACCAGAGCTTAACCACAGCCATTTTTACGTTTGTGGACTTGACCGGTGAAAAAGATTTGCAAGCTAGTTTCTTCGTAATCAGCTATGCTTTTTGCAAGCTTATTCAGCTCAAGTTTAGTGCAAGAGGAAACTGCTGCTCTGTTTACCTTACCACGCTTTCGGCTCGTTCTATAGGTGTTCTTCATGGCTTAGATGGCTTTTTCGTTCCACATCTTTGAATTTTTAAAACAGCGCAAAAGACAGGGACACAGATAGAAAAGACACACACAGCACTTTTCTATCGGTGTCCCTGTCTTTTGCGCTGTTTTAAAGAATCATGGTTCACTAACTAGCCTGCACGTCCACCCTTGTAAACATCTGTGAAGTTTGCGCCACAAAACCCCCTTATCAGTCTGCAGTATCCGAAGAGAATTTGTCCTTGAAATGGGCGACAGCATGGCGCACTCAGTCCCTGCGTCGCACCGCGTTCTTTGAAGCTCTCCTTGCGAGGCTGCCCACACCATCGAGAAGGAATCTTTCTTGGTCTGCGGATTGTGCTCTGGTAGCCAAACACCTGTTCAACGGCAGGAGCTGCCGCGCGGTGGTTCTTTGTCTCGTACTGTATTTGCATCCTCCCTCGATGAAACTTACGATTCGTCCGTGATGAGTGCTCCGTCAAGCGTCTTCGGTCCTGCCTTCTCCACAGGATTCTTCAGGAACTTCGGAAGCTGCAGCAAAAATACATCGCCACCAGTATCCGTCGCCTGGCCAGCAATCTTCCCGAATTAACGCAGCTTCCCTTCAGCCATCCTTCTCGGGAAATTGGAGAAACAGAAGACACTTAGAAAGTCGTAGTAGGGCGGCACTTGTCGCCATATTTCGGAGCGCATGCGCAGGCGCTTTACATGATGCACAGAATGCAGGACACTCAAAAACAAGGTGGCCAATGCTGCAGCCACCAGCCACTTCCATTAGCAATATGGAAGTTGTCTTCTGAAGCACGCCGTTCAGGTTATGTGAGTAATTAATGGAGACGAAAAAATAGAAGTGGAAGGGGCACTGTGCTAGAAGTGGAGTCCAGTAATGCTGCCAGGAAGAGGTGACCTTTTAAATGTTAACTGTACTTAAATGCAATAAAAATTTTGTGTTGCTGCGCCAACCAGCCGGGCCAAGTCCCACAAGCCGCTAATGGCTTCGATGGGCTTGATGAATACTGTAACTATGGGGAAAATAAAGATATTGTAGCGTGGCGGCCAGCCGAAGAATGAGACGTGGTGAACTATGAAAAAGAGATAATTTTAATGGCCGCTGGCCTAGCGCGAGCGCTCCGTCCCGCGCCACTGCCAGCTTTGTCTTCGTCACAATATTATTATTTATATCTCTGCACAAGCCGCCAATGGCTTAGATGGGCTTGATGAATACTATAACTATGGGGAAAATAAATATATTAGTATTTATTTTCTTGCAGAAATAATGAAGAGCAGTTGGGCATCGCCAGCGCGTGCAATACTTACAACACAAAGCCGTTGCTTCTTACTGTATTGCCATGAGCATCGAGAGTAGAGAAACTTGTATGAGTGTGGCAGAGAGTCATGTCGGCTGGCCAGATGAGAATCATTGCGGGGATAAATGTGCAAAATCTGGCACATGACAGAGTTTATTGGAGATTTGTGGAAGAAGCCTTTGTCCTGGAACGGATCTACCTGCCTCATGTTGATGGCAGTGATGATGAGTCTGAATTGCAAACGTAATTCAGTAATGTACAGCGCACTATATCGTTGAGTCATTCCGGACAAGGCAGTAATTTGTACTGTCTTCGCGCGTCATTCTTTGTCCGTCAAATTGTGCACTTAAATTTTAATTCGCGAATAATTAGTTTCGCTGATGCGTACTTCAAAAAGCAAAAAATTAGCCACTACGCCGGACAACGTTAACACCTTAGTCTGAGGGTAAAACTATGTGGCTTGCGGTGACGGCACTGTCAGTGATTGCATGGGACCGCGAGCGGAGATTTTTATTTTCTGTCGCGTAGCGGTTTCTGACTGTGTTTTCTAGCCGGAAGCCTGCTGGTAACTTAAGTCATGGAAGCCAGTCCAGGGAATATTTTCACGAAACAGCACTCGATGAAAGGTCGACAGGGTAAGAACATGGTGGCACATCCTCTAACATTAAATACAGCGTTGTCACAATGTCAATTCTTCTCGCGGTATGCAGAATGGGTCGACGGACGCCGTGATTGCTGCGATGAGGCATAGGTTTTGAGGAAAATCTTTCCGTGAAAGGTAAACTAAGTCGCGCCCTTAAAGGAACACGGAAGACATCTGCCTCGCGATGAGATGAAGAGGACCAGACGTATTTGGCAGCAGAAGAGCACAAAGCCCTTCGTTGTCTACCGATCTCGGGTTGCTGCTTCGGGAGGTCTCGTCTTTTACTACGGTTCCTCTAACAGAAGCTTCTCAATACCCGACACACGGGAAAGGTTCATAAGAGTAACTAACTGCCGCATCTGCGAGAACGCCATGCACGAAGATATGGGAAACAGCTGAGGTCGTTTTGTTATGATTTTGGAGGGAGAATATGAAGAAAAAGAAAATGATGAAATGCACAGAACGACAGTTGTCACCTAGCACTTCTTCCTATTGTACGTGTCTGTATTGAATTATGTGCCTCAACACCTCATATTCCCATGGGGCCCTTGCTTCTTACTCAGACCTTACATGGGCATGCGGAAAGCGCCAGTAGAGCTTCGGGCATGGGGCCGCAATTGAATGCTGTAAGGCAATTGCTGTCTTTCTATCCGGTGTGCTAGTAATGGTGGTGTAAGCACTTCGCAATTATTATTCCGTACAATTTGAGATCGCTGGAAGAGTTAGTAGAGGTATCGAATGGCATTATTTTCTGAAAAACAAACTATTACATGGAGCAAAGTTCAGCTGAAGGTTGTATTTTCTGTGGTGATTTTGTGGTGATAAACAAAGAAGGTAGCCCTGGTCTAAAGCGCACACTCGCCGGACTGGCCACTACACGGTGGTTTTGCTTAACGTTTACAGATTTTAATTTCAGAACACGTGAGCGAGACATCGTGCGATCTGTGCAGGTGGATTGTACAGAAAGGGGGACACTACGTACGTGATAGAGCTGAATATCTAGACGACTAGTTAACTGAAACAAAGTAATCAACTTTTTCTTCCTGATTTTATGAGGTAAGATGCGATTGCGAGATTTCTTGCTGGGAGTATTAAAGGTGAGCCCTGTTTTTAAGTTTCTTTAGTCGGCAATGTGACTACAAACATCAAGCGTTAAAAAAATGCACCGCATCATTTTTGTTTCAACTGTTTTATTTATAGGAAACAAAGTGCGTATCCAACGAATTTCTGTATCCCGCGCCCCCCTCTAGTTAAGGACTGGTGTTCCACGTTGGGAGCTGTTTAATTAGAGTGATTTACATACCACGCAAAGAGAATCTAAACCGAATTAACTTTTTACTGCTATAGACTTCTTAGCCGTGAAGGGCTATGTGAACCCTTGGAAAGCTTCCCTTGTGTTAGAAGCAAAACAATCTCATACACACTAACATTGTAGCTGGACAAAAGTGCCGCTTTATGTCTACTCTATCCTCTGGCCGCCTCCTTTGATCGGCGGTATGATTCGATGATGGACTCGCTCCAAGGCAGCATAGAGGCAGGGTCGGTGAGAAAAACTTGCAGCTTGAACAAGGCCTGTTCCACGTACTTCCTTGATGCGTCCTCTAGTTTGTTAGCTTCCTCCTCGCTGAGCGTCCTGTTAGTGTAGCCGCCGATCAGCTCAACTAGTGGCCCAATCAAGGGAGTCAATACGTAGGCGTCCCATTTCACGGGAACAGTGAAGTTGAGCTGATAGTCTTGAATCTCGAGCATCTGGTTCTTTCTGAAAGAATTAAAAAATATTTACTGTATTCAGGGACCAGTGGACGCTTAAACATCTACAGCCTTCTATTTCCCTCCAGGCATTCCATGAAAAAGAAATTTCCATTGACCTGCTGTACTCTAGGATAGAGCCTAAGTGCTTTCTGTAACCGACATATTTCAATCATAACCGATTATTTGCTCTTTTAACAAAAAAACTGTGCAAAGGACGGGTTACAGAAAGAAGCACGCGGGACGAACACAAACTACAACTTCTTAATTGCGCCAAAGCCTCCTTTCCTTCTCAAACAAAGTGCACGAGCATTGCCTTTCGCGTTGGCGCGTTAGAAAGGTTGTTATTCTGCGCTTATGCCGTGTTCTTCTTTTCCGTGTACCGTCCTTTAAGCAGGCTTTTGTTTGAAGAACGTCGCATCAGCAAGCCCCCATTGCACTCTTCCTATTATCCGCACGGCCCGCACCGTAGTGAACTGGAATTCTCTGTCCCCTACGGACCAACACTTACTTATTTGACACGAGCCACGCTTTGTATCTGAATGCATGTGTTTTTATTTCCTCCCTCTTTGTAGACTGCTAGTTGCCATGTGATTTTTCTGACTTATTCTTTCTGTATGGTGCCCGTCTCGCTTGTACCTAACCGTGGTCTGCAGTATTAAATAAACAAATAAATAAATAAATAAATAAATAAATAAATAAATAAATAAAAATAAATAAATAAATGAATAAATAATTAACTAACTAAATAAATAAATAAATTGACGCTAACAATACACTAGTTATTTTCGCAAGGCTGCAAAATAAAACACACAGGCAGAAGTGATAATTTTGGCTCTGGCTCTTTGTGTAGCTTATGAATCGTATCAGACACTGTTCCTTCATGATTTTTTTAAACACTGTTAATATCATTCTTATCTAGAGCTGCGGTGCCCGCACTTTACCCCGGCATTATACTGATGCAAAATGTGATTTCTCCCGTCATATCTTGTAATTTTGTCGAAACTATTACTTGCCCTGTCTTTGATAGCAGTAACTGACCGTCATCGCTTTCTTGCTACCCTCCCTGTTACCAAAGATAAAAAAGAAAGCAGGAGTCGTGATGATAACCCTTAAAATGGCAGTTTTAAATATGAACACGCTTGCTCAGCATTCAAAGGGGACATAACAGGGCTACAAACACTCGCTCAATCGCAGTGAAAGAGCTACTAGGGGCCCCGAACGTCAGTTTTTTTGTTTGTTTTGAAAGAGAAAGGCTTACAGCGCTGTTTCTACGAAGGTGACGTAACGACTAGCTCAACTTTCCGATTTATCATTTTTTTAGTGCTTATGGCCATTGTTAATTAGAGAGTGAAGGTAATGGAAGGAAAAAATTAGATTTGCAATATTCGCGTTGGAACTAAGCCAAAAAACTGCAGGCGAAAAGTAGACCTTTCTCTCTAGAGAGCAACCGAAGAAGCTTCACACCACGACTGAAGAAGCTTCACACCACTTTTTGTCGGTAATTTTTGTCAATGAATAAAGAAATTTCGCTGTTATGTGTCTATTAAACATGCTTACTGAGGCATCAAAGCGGTTTTCATAGCTAGATCTTGTCGAAGTTATAATAGGTGCCAACCTGCTTCTCTCAGACACGGAGTAGACGACCGTATAATTTGGTACTCACTCACGAACTTCCAGAACGACGTCTACTTCTTGAATCCGGATGTCGATTCGGACATCAGCCCAGGCGCTGCTGGCGAAACCTTACCGTGATGTTCTCGAAGGTGAGGGCTACGCGCGCCACGAGGCCACAGTCCTCGAAGATAGCAAAGTTGTTTCCGCCCCTTCGCAAGGACTCGAGCCCGTCGACCGTTGCGTTGTAGATCTGGTACCTGGAATCACCCCATGTGACGTCTTCAATGTCTGTGAACACGACGGGATCTAGTTCCGATGCGAGCACGATGCGTTTGATGCAGTAGCCGAACAAACCCCACGACGTCGGGTCAGGCCAAGGAGTAGGCGGGTAATACCTGTGCCCTAAACCTTCCTCGAGTGGGTAGTCTTCTATGCGGTTTACAAGCAGTGACTGCCCAAACCGTTCATCTGCCCGAAGATTCTTCACAGCTGAAAGTATCGAAGACGAAAAGGTGCTGCTATTGGGCGCGGCAGCAAAGTTCATAAAACAGAGAAGCACTGAATTATCACTTCAATATTGAGCAAAAGAGAGAAAGATATCAAAGCTTTTAAAGACAATGAAGCCATGCCGAAAAAAAACATAGAAGAAAACAGCGGACGAAGGTAAATAAAAAAATCGCTATGTAAACGCTTCATTCAGCAATGCTATGATAAATTGTTTTATTCTTTGGTTTGAACTTCCGGCAAAAGTGAGATTATATACTTTTTTTGCGTTGTATTCATGACAGGAATTGTGCTTAAAAACACTAGACTACCACTATGAACGCTGCGTTTGTTATCGACTTTACTTGTTATTTTAATGCCAGACTGAGAGCTCCTTTAGGAAACATATCTAGAGTTCGAGTGCTTTATGTTGCATTCAACACCCTAAAGCTGTACTTGAGCTACAAGAAGTGGTAGCGGAGATATCCGGATTGACTTCGACCACTTGGGGCTCTTCGAAGTGCACAGATATCGCAGTGCCCAAAGGTATTTCGCCTCCATCGAAATGTATCTGCCACTTCCGGGATTTGTTCTTCTGACCGCCACCTGAGCTGCCGGACGCTCAAGCCGCTTCAGTGGGTTCTCGAACGTCAGGAACACTGACCTCAACATCACCAACAACGCAGCAAAAAATTCCGCTATCAGTCTCAACCCGGCCTACTGTCATTTTTTGCAGAAGCGCGTTTTGACAGTAGGCATTGCGAGCAATGCTGTTTTGCTTTCTTTTTCTGGCTCAAACGGTTGTCTTCGACGTCGGTTGTGTTGGGTTTAGGGAATTTAACGTCCCAAAGCGACTAAGGTTATGAGGGGCGCCGTAGTGAAGGGCTCCGGGAATTTCGACCAGCTGGGGTTCATTAACCTGGACTCACATCGAACAGCACACGGGCCTCTAGCAGCCGAGCACCATAACCACTGAGCCACCACGGCGGCCGTTTCTTCGACATACCACAATGTCATCCTCTTACAGCTGCTGGCCTTATCCAAGGTGCAATGGAAATGCGAAGTATTACTGCCTTCACGTAAATGAAAATAAACGTAATCTTTCCCCTGATTTTCATTATTTTATTTTCTAGTGCACTTGAACCCGAATGACTTCCTGGTAATTCGTTAAATTCAAGTTTGGAGGCGGTCGGTATGACGAATTTTTGTTTTTCGGTTGACACAGGCTTAAACCTATGACAACGTGGAATTTTTAAGCAAACACAGTAAAGGCGTTTTGCAGTAAAGGTCTCCGTCACTGGAAACGTTCAGCGTAGATTTTCACCCACCTGACCTCCTTATGCTTGCGTACGGATGCCGTCATCATGCACGTGCTATTGGTGTCGGGTACTACGTTTTGAATTCTTCTTTTCACCTCTGCACTTGTATATTAGCTTAGCTTATGGGGTTTTAACGTCTCAAAGTGACTCACACTATGATTGACGCCGTAGTGAAGGCCTGTGGAAATTTAGACCACGTGAGGTTCTTTAACGTGCACTGACATCACACAGTACATGAGCTTCTAGAAATTTGCCTCCATCAAAATTCGATCTCCGTGTCAGTAGCTGAGCGCCATAATAACTGAGCCACCATGACGGGTCCACTTGTCTATCAGTCGGTTACGGTAAAACTGATGAATTTAAATAAAGGAATCCTTCTGGAGATGATTATAAACAGTCTTGAGCAAACACAAAACAAAACAAAATACTCACATCCAATTTTAGTGCCGTTAACAGCGTACAGTTCCAGCATGCCGAGGAATTGGTACGCAATCTTGTGTAAGTGCTTTGTCGACCCTGTTCTTTACAGAGCGCTTGGCGAACCACGCGGCAATATCGAAGAAAAGGTTGGTGTCTCCCCACTGCCAGATATCGACTTCGGGTTCATTATTCTCGAAGCCGAATACTTGAAGCACAGGGTTATTTGGGGCAGGCCTGCGCGAAGGAAGAAATTGTTGCTTCAGTTTGTAAGACACCGATGCCTTAGAGACGCATGCGTAACCGTGTGCATCGCGGCGATGCATCTAGTTGAACGGAACTTTGTGATACCCAGGTTATTAAATCTTAAGTGGAGCATCTGAAAACTGAGGTGCACGTATTCAGTAAATGGTTAGACAAAAATGGGCCCAGCACCGTTGTATTGATCATACACCTTTGTAGAAAACGATTTGCTGAAACGGGTGTTTCATTCGTTAGGCGCACAATGCTGGTGTCAGTTTTATCTGGCGAAAGTCCTGTTCAAATGTATTCAACTTCAGTTTACGCTTTTTCAGCAGGAGCAAATTCAGACATTTTTCCTGCCCATTGCTTTTAATGTTGTTTGATAGGTCTCTGAAGGGGCAGCTAGAAAATACGGCTGCAAGTTCCCAGCCAGAAATCCATTGCACAAAGCGACATTTGATAACATCAGGGTGAATTTCTCAGCTGACGTTGAAACCAACTGTGATGTGGCGTTTGAAAGTTTCATAAGATTACGCTTCCTGCCTTGAAAGTGCGTTTGCGTCACACAGACAGAACGTTGCAAAACGTAGATCAAATATTAGGGAGTTTTGTCTTGTTCTTAATAAGTATAAGGAGAATTGGTTTTCGGTGCAACCAGAGCAGTGGCTTTCGAAGGAAGTTCTCCATTATTACGTTTTTATTGCAGCGGGACGGTCGAATTGCCACAAATCATCGGACGTTAGCTCATAGCCACAGAGCTGCGTTAAAGGGACGCATTGGAGAAACTGATGTTGCGCTCTATTGATAATATCAAGCCCTAGAATGCGCCCCTCGCCGCTTTTGCTGTGCTGGGGAGCGCACAGCGCACTCAGTGTCCACTGTTGGTCTAAAATGCCAATGCATTCGCCTTAGTTTCCTCGACCTTAGGGAGGCGTTATACCGCCTCGACTGTCTGCCTTATCACTTTCATGTACGGGAATATAAAGTTGCCATTTCCGCAGTCATCAGCTTTGAATTCGTCAGTCGTCGACGGCTGCACTACTATGGCAATTTCTGTCAACCTCGCGAAAGTGCAGAACGAGCGTAATGTACAAGTTGTGTGACGACAGATGGTGACGTTGTTAACGGGCCCCTATCTTGTGTGTCAGTTGTGGAAACGAGTGTAAGCGACTTTAAGGTTCTCTATTGACATAAAGTATTAATTCATCTATTGGTCACACAGCAATAGAAGTCGATACAATTAAAACTCTTCGTGCATATTTTCATCAATATATATTCTGGGATGTTCATGTAGATAATGTTATTTCTCGAATTTCAACGACCGTGCGTATACTAGCTAAATTCAAATATTTCTTACGTCCTGCTGTTAACATTCATTTATTTAATCCATTATTTACGTCTAGTGTGAATTACTGCTTTCTTGTTTGGGATAACACTATACTTACAAATTTAAATCAAATTCACATTCTAAAAAGAAAGCCATTCGAATCATCGCAGGTGTTGAACCGAATACATAAAGCAGAAGTCGTTTCCCGAAGTTCGAAATACTTGCATACATAGCCGTTATTATTTCACCTGGTCCAGAAGATATAAACAAGATCTCCATAGCGATGAGGCCCTTATTCCATCCCTAGCAAGCTTCAGTTTAAGAGAAGGTAGGTTGACATCTCGGTCGCCAGAAATTTATAAGGTTCCTTTTTTACACAGAAATTTTAGCCGTCAAATGTTAGAGTATTCCCTTGTATCGTTACTTAACTATCCACACAGTCATACTATCAATTTAGAAAATATTATGAGGTCTATGTTGAAGACTTTTTTTGCGTTATAAAAGAGATTATACCTACACTAAGAATTGTATAATGATGATGTATCTTTTTTTCTATCCTGTATATGTGTATTGTGCCTATGTAATCTTCCGATATGAAAATGCAATATTTTTAATTTAGGTTCAGTTCATGTAGTGCGTTTGACATCTATTTTCTGTATAAAGTTGGTCCTTAAAATTAAGCACTATAAATGTAAATATGATGTACAACCACTGTGTGCCTTGTACAGAGGGGCTTTAACCTCGTAAAGTGAACTATTTTTCTCTCTTGTTCGAGCCCTTGCCGCTTTGACGGAAATAAATCATACTGAAACTGAAACAACGATGATGAAAATGGCGGTGATGAACTGTCCTTTTCCTTTGTGCCACTGCGGTCGGTAAGACCTCCTGTACTTTCATGTCGCAACTATCAGCTAACTCGAATGGCGCTGTCTTCAAGCACACCAGTTTATCTCCTTGTGGCTGGCGCCATTTTATGCCAGAAATAGGGGCAGCGACACGATGAGCTTACTGCTGTGGCGATGGCGGTATGGTCCACGGTGTGAGGCGTGGGATCTGCGCGCTTTGTGACGGCTTTATGTACATATATTACACGCGCCAATGGCATTTTTTTAAGCTTTATACGACACGGAAGGAAATTTCACCTTTTCAGACCACAATTCTCGATGTTAAGTTCGACTTTGACTTGGCCTTTTTTAAATGATATGGAAATGTGTGAGCTGATAAAGGGAACTAAAAACATTGCAGGCATAAAATGCATATAAGCGTGGCATGGAGCGTAATGTGCTTGTACAAATATCAATGCAGAAATGTTATTTGGTGCCAATTTTCTTTTTTGGTGCTCCATCAAAAAGAAGAAAGAAAATTTTTGGTGAATTTAGAATATGATTTGCGAAACCCACTAATATCGATAAAATACGACCAATGTATTATTGTGGAAAAACTGACGTGCTCATTCTTTCACGTATATCGTCATTCTGAAGTGGCGGATGAAGATGCGTATTCGGAATCGGGCGTCCATCAGAGCCGACCTCATTTTGCCGCGGTAGCCGATGATCAATGACCCTCCTTCTACCTGAAGCACGGTGGACAGGCCGCAGTCCGTGACATTCAAAAAGTTGCGGCAGCCCCTGCGAAGGTTCTCCAGTCCGGAGATCTCGCCCTCGGTGAGAGAGATATGAACAGTATAGAAGCCGCCGACTTTCTCGTAGATGTCCGCCAGTGGGAAATGATTGAAGAGAGGAGACGACAACACTTTCTTGATCCCGATGTCCGCCAACGTAATGTGGTGAACGCAATGAGCACCTAGAAAAAATAAAGCGCGTAACTTTTAGCCAGCATCATCATCAGCAGCAGCAACATCAGCACCAGCATTAGCACCAGCCGCCTGACTATGCCCACTGCAGGGCAAAGGCCTATTCCACTTTTAGACAAATGTGAGAAAAGACAGCCGGTTAAATATTGTGTCACTCTTTTACTGAGTGAAACCTGTGGCGCCGCGTAGCTCGCAAAAAGTTTTTAAAGCATGGCTTGCGGTAACGGCAGTTTTCAAACCTCGTTTTGGATACCAGCATTCACACAAGCATTTAAAGGCGGCATGAAATCCACTTAGTCGGTCTCCAGTTAATCGTTGGAGGCTGCCCAACGCATGGCAATTTTCTACAGAAAAGTCTTCTTAAATCCGCTACAAAAGCGGTAAATATTTGCCGCTTACAATGCTACAGCGTTTAGCTGTTGACAAATTACAATGCTTAGCTGTGCACATTGTCCATAATTCGAGGCCTCCCGAAGCTGGCACCATTGGCCATGTGGAACCGGCTATCACTTCTATTTTGAGCGGCACCGCATCTTAAATTTGGCGATGATTTTTCCCTGGGCTTCCTCCTAACTTCGGTTGCAGCATTACGCCATAGAGAAATGTTTAGAGAGTATGCTTTTGTTTTGCGCTCTATCAGTGAGTGCTGCATGCTCGGTTGTCCACACTAACTTGGCTTTGATAATGAAGGTGATGCAGCAAGGCTACAGAATGCGGCATACCGATAAGATGAGGAACCGGGTTTAGGTCTCATTCCGATTTGAGGAGCGGTGCAGTAATTGAAGCCTGTACATAGGGAAGGTTTGCCTTTTGTGATCCTCGGCTCTAACTTATGATTCCACGAATATTCTCGATGAGTATTCTTCAAAAACGATTTTGAAGACGTTAGGATTACGGTGATTAAAAACCATAGGTTTAGTTTGACAACTATATTTGATAAAAATTTGATTACTTGCTTTGTGTGCTTTAGGTAAGTGATGCTCTAATTAGGGGCATAGCAAATCTTAACTCAGAGGAATAGAACACTGTAGCAATGATTTTTCACAAGTATTACACATTGCTCCGCAGGGATGAGGTAATCGAAGGCACTATTCGTCATTTTTGAGAGGCTTTAAGTATAAATCCATGTGCATGCTTTCACTTAAACCATTTCTCGATCGCAGAAAGAAAAATTAGCCTCACAGGTTTTAACATCACCCCTCTTTCATGAAATCCCAATGGATTTTTTGCTACCCTATAAATAACTTTCAATACGCGGAAGGATTAGCAATGTCATTGCTTTGATAATCTCGAAAGCTACGCGGAGATTCGAGCATGAGCAGTGAACACAAATGTTGAGTCAAGAAGAATTTTGGGATGTTTCACAGGCAAGCTTTAAAATGCACATAAATAAATTTGCAATAGAACATGGCACCACGAGACAGCTGAGTACTCTCTATAATGGACCTCAACTTTAGACTTCTTTTAATAAACGATTCGTACCGAAATGAAACAATATGCGCTAATTATGAAAGGATATCAAGAGTGAAAGTTATTTTGACCTATGAAAAAGAATGTGTAAAGCTTACCATCCGTGGTGACCATGCCGGTCGCTGACAGAACCAACCACCACAACCCGCTGACTAATATCAGTAGTGGCTTGTGTTTCCCACAACGTTCAACGTGGCCTAAGAAAGGGGCCATATTATTTTGGCTGATGCAGCTTGTAAGGAGCACGCGTTTAGCAAAGGAGGCGAGGTAGGACTCCGCAACCCAGAATGGACTGCTGCCTTTTTATAGACAGCCGTCCGTGGTATCACCGGCCACTTGAACCTGAAGCCTGTGGGCACACTCGTTCTCTATCTCGAATGTTTGCAGGCAACGTGTCAGTGAGGGGCATCTTTGTGCAACGTTATGGTGCCTGGGCGCAGTTAGCATTTGTGTAGTTCCGCTTTATGCGGAACTATGCTGACACGGAATTTCACCTCGGCTGGACAACGTCGTTCGACGCTTCCACCACATGCGTAGATACCATGCGCGAGGAAGGGCCGACTTTGATATATTGAAGTAGACAGGAGTAAACGGCAGATAATGCTCACAAAAAAGAAATGTACGGCTAATGTTGTTTCGCGAGCGGCACTCCTCTATGCAATGTTTCTTGTTATTTTCCTGCTTTGCCAAATAGGAAGGACGAACAGATTAAGCAGCTGCATGTTTGAGCTGAACAATCTCGGGGAAAAGAAGCCGCTGAATTTTTCCAGTGCATTCATTATCAGAACATTGCCATGAAATGAAACTGCGCAAGGATTACCTACAAAATACCAGATGTTTGCATCATGTAATGAACGCGGTCGCTCGGCCTATTAGTTTGCGTTCAGGTTTTTTCATATATAAGGCTTTCGACTACATGTCACACGACCACATCCTCACCATACTAGCTGACACGCAGTGCGGACACAGCATGCACAATTACATAAGAGCTTTCCTCTCCCACCGCTCTGCGCGTATTCGCTACCTCGACAAACGGCCTCACCCCATTCTACTCAGTCGTGGCACTCCACAAGGTGCCGTCTTCTCTCCCATTCTCTTTAACCTAGGCTTGGCCCCACTCGCCCGGGCCTTAGCCGATGCTCCCGACCTTCATTTCGTCTTCTATGCAGACGATCTCACCTTGTGGGTCACCACAGGTTCACCGGGAGAGGTCCAAACCACACTCCAACATGCACTTAACACCTTTTGCTCACACCTCTCCCAAGCCGGCCTGCAACCCGCTCCGAAGAAATCAGAACTTCTACTCATAACACGCAGTAGACATCAACGAACGATGAACCCCACCATCTCCCTCACGCTTGCCGGACAGCGCATCCCCCGCGTCGAATCTTGCCGTATCCTGGGTATGCCGCTCAACTCCAACACTCTCACCTCTGCCATCAGTCAGTCCATACGCACATGCCACTCAGTAACACACTTACTGCGCCGCGTAGTCTTAAAACATGCCGGCCTCTCTGAGACACATGGCAGCCACCTTGCTCAAGCGCTGGCCCTGAACAAATTTTTATACTATATCCCTTACTGCCCCCTTACAAGTACACAACAAGACAAACTAATCCGGGCCCTCAATACACTGTACAAAGCAACACTAGAGCTCCCCCCTCAGGCTTCTACAGACACCCTGCACAGAACAGGCCTTTTCCATCCCCTTCCAGCCCTCCTTAACCTGCACCGGGAGAGACAAGTCATCCGCCTGTCCAGTTCATCAGCTGGGCGGCGGATAGTATCACAGACTCCCTACGCACGCATCTCTTTCCTAGACCCACCGCAGTCCCCGACCTAACCCCCTAACCTCCGCCTTGCACCCATTCTACGCAACATGTTCCCCACACACACCCAGGCCGCCGCCAGGCATACGCATACAACCACAAGCCACCCTTGGACGCTGCGGCGGTGGCCTACACAGACGCCTGTCTCACGGAAACCGCGGGCTCCACAGCAGCCTTCTTCCTCCACCCTTGCCTCTCTACAATCAGCACTCACACAACCGGTCCACACACCTCCCCACCCTCCACGCTCGCCCTAGAAATACACGGGAACGCCGATGCGATCACACACTTTGCCACCCTACCCCCACCCCCCAATACGTTGTCTATACAGACTCGCAGGCAGCTCTGCGTGCCTTCCATGAAAGAGCCCTCCCTTTCCCTACCCGATCGGCCTTAGATGCCGCACTCTTAGCATTAAGTCCACGATCGGTTACCCTTCGGTGGATCCCTGGTCACATGGGCATCCCCGGCAATGAGCTGGCTCACTAGCTTGCCTGCGAAACTATACACCGCGCGCCGGGGATCCCATGGACGAGCCCACCGACGGGGCAGGCGGTCAGGGCTTACAAACGCAGTGTCGACGAATACTACGCGCAGCAAAAATTGGACTTAGCTGATTTACCACTACCGCATCCATCCTTATCGATCCGTAAAGCTCGCATTCTTCGCCGAATACAGTTTTAATCTCCTACGTACACCAGCCACACTTTACCTATACCGTTAGACTTCCACTCCTTAGTGCCCAAACCGTCCACACACATATGCAGACATTGAACACTGCCTTACACAGTGCCACGCAGCCTTCCAGTCCCCCACCTATCCTTTCCCCCCACCGCCACCACCACACGCAATCTGCAATGGCCAGATGGCGCCACAGGAGCGCAGCATTCAGCGTCACTAACCCCGACTTCGAGCAATTTGGGGCTGCGAGCGCGGCCCGGTTCCTTTCGAAGCGAACGTCGGGCAGTGGAGCAAGACGCTTTGTCAAAGTAGCGGTCATCATTTTTTTGAAGTTTTAAAGGTCATTTAAGGTCGTTTAGGCTGCTTTCGGCCACCGATATGATTTCGTACACACCGCATGTTGAAAAAAGGCTATATAAGAAGTGTGCGAGAAATGAGCAGCAGGCGCCTCACGGCAAAGACCATTTCGCAGCGAGATATTTATGCGAGCGACTTCGAAATTAACCGAGTGGTTACCTCTGTAGCCTGAACAGATCGTCGATGAAAAGTTTGCCTGGCAGGACAATAAATGCTGAAGCATAGTGGACAGTCTGCAGACTGTGGCCTTCATGAAATTGCGGCGGTGGCAGTGAAGGCTTTCAAACCACTGAGAGCTGGCCGTCGTTGAAAATGATAGTTTGGTAGTAGTGTTGGAATCTTGATCAGTGATGCCCGACAATAGAAAATGCAGTGGAAAAGCAAGGCCAGCGACACCACATTTTTAACACTGGTGTCAGGCAACGTATTGCGATAAACATATTGCTCCTACCCGAGGGAAAGCTCCCTCTCTGTACAACACGCAAAACTGTTCTTTAAAAGCCTGATTTTTGACACAAGTGACTGCTTTTGAAACGTTTACTCACAGTAAAGCATTCACGCAAGTATTTACCGGCAACGGTGGTCTCTCTTTTGGCGATCACTATCAAAGTGATCGGAAGCTGAAATGATGTGCGATTTCGTAATTGAAGATTTTTTTCTAAACTCTGTAAACAAGACGCTAAAAAATGATAAATGTTTAGCTGTTCACGTTGTCCTTAATTCGAAGTATATTTTCTGTTTTAGAGGTTTACTGGGCGCCGTTCGCGATGCGCATTGAATTGACCGATAGGGGAGTTCATCGCTGGCACTGGATCCTTATTCAAATGCTCGTTCCTTATTCAAATAGAGCAACACTCGAGTTCACGTTGACCTAAAGCAAACAATAATTTCCAGAGCTTACCCTGGTTTATGAAAGTCTATGCATTACTAGCGCCAAGATCAACAAAGCGCTGACAAATATCCCGGGCGGCTGGCATTTGTCCCAAAATTCATCACAGTGAAAGAAACAAGGAGTACTCGCTCCGTCGATGCATCTTATTAATAAACACGCATTTAAGACAATAGCTTAACGAAGCCCTCCGCAACCCAAAGCGGAAGTGCTCCTTTTTTACAGAATCGCGATGGCGGTATCAGTGGCAACTTGAAAGTTAAGTTTACAAACCCCGTGATTCACTATCTTCAATGTTTGCGAGCAACTTGACAGTGAAGGGCATCGTTGTGCAATATTAATGTTGGCCAGGCACGGCTGGGAGAAGTGCCGCCTTAGTTGGAACTATACAAGCTGGACAGCCGGCGCAATTTTACGTTCTTTAAACAGTGTACTTGCAAGCTTCTAGTACGTTGCATTCATGCCACGAGATATTAGAAGTCGACTGCGGGAGTTTTTAGTAGTAAGATTGACTTCCGTAGAGAACAAAGGTGAAGAGAGGATGAACTATGGTTGAAGCGATCAGGATATGGGAGAGAGATCGCATGCAGTATTTTTAAGTCTCTGCAGCCAGAACAAGCTCTGAACAAAACAAAAACAAGAAGAGCTGGTCACGGATGAACTAATATAGGACGCTACATTCCAGAAGATGGACGCAAGCGCATGGTTTACATATTCACTTATTTGGAATATCATATATAACGGTAGTCGATTAACCACTTTTGAACGTGCCTCAAAGAACATTTCGCTGACTGCCTGGAGTAATCATCTCTCTTCCGCTGTCTTAACCTGTGTAATGCTTTTAGTTAACAACAATGAAATGTTGAAACACACGGCTGAGAAATAATTCTTTTTCTAGTGCAGTAATTGTGGGTTAGTGAGCCCCAAAAATTTTGCTCAGGAGTTCCTGGGACCGAGGGCGGATTCATGGCCTGCTCATTTGAGGGCAGGTCGATGAGTACGTATTTGTTAACCTTTCTTCGTCGAAGACACCAGGATTATGGCAGTTTTGCAGTGTAAAACTCTCACTTTAAGGAGGGGATGGTGCACCTCCCTGTTCCTCTTGACGTCCTGTTTCTGGAAGTTCCGCGAATTACTTCGCAAGATTACTTGAAATTCGGCATGAATCACAAAGTAGAAATCACAAGGAACTTATAAGTATGAAAACGAACGTTTTTGACAGAGCTACAATTTCCGGCCTCCTTTTGTCCGATGAAGCAGAGGCGACAGCCGTAAGCGCTCCCTGTGTCCCTTCCTTTCCAATTCAGCGCAGGGGATTCAAAAGGCCAAGGATTATATCGGCCACATCCACCAGTGCTATATGCCCCTTGCACCAGGCAATTTTTTGGGACTCGCCTTCAGCCTACACGGCTACTATGCTCCACACACCTAGTCGCCGGCACACTTTGTGAAACTTCCTCACTGACAACCTGCTGAACTTGATCCTTTCCTATTACGACATTCTCGCCGATACCAATGATGACGCCATCTGCTGTGTGCAAGTCAATAATACCACTGTTGCCGCAGTAAAAGAATTTGGAGCTCATATCGCAGAAAATGCGGCCGCACCGTCGGGTCAGCGTAGATGCCGTTGACCTTGAGCTAAGAATACATGAAAAATCCCCAGGAAAGGAATTTAGGAGGCAGTTGGACCGGTGAAGCAACCTTGTGCCGTGATCCCAACCCACTCTACGAATTGTGAACAAACTGCGCAACGGGGCAGGTGGCAGTTCAATTAATGACTGATCGCGAGAGACTGCTGAGGAAGATGAACCTAGGTCGCTGAAGCCCCATCGCAGGGCAGTGGCGCATCGCTTATCTGCTGCACCACTGCGCCAGGAGTGGTGTAAGGACTTCCAGGGAACTGTGAATATTCAGTAGACAGTGGCGAATTCTGGATATATTGTGATGCCCATTAAGGCTATCTCGGCATACCTTAAGACAGAGCTTAATTCTTTTCTCCAATTTTTATTGTAAGCTGTACTTTCGGCTTGGCGTGTTGTTTCGTTTTAGTATTAGGTATGCATGTAGCGCGTCAGAAAAGACGAGGAAGACCACATGAACGAGACAAGCGCTACTCCCAAATTGTTTTATTGATAGAGGAAAACAAATTTATAGTTCTTTTCCATCACCAAACACCGCAGGCATTCGTGCATATGAGCAAGCAAACACCATGCACTCACCTGCAATAATTCCTAAAAAGATATAGTCATTGAAGTAAAGCATCACCCAAGGAGTTCTGACTCACTCCAACCCTTTCTTTTCCCATGTGAAACACCTCTATCAACTCACGCCATAGGGCGTCGTTGCCTCTACCAATTACGTGCGGCTTTTTAGAAATGGTGAGCATTTTCGAGGCCATTCGCAAGACTTCCAGTGAACTACTTAGTTCGTTGGGGTCCCTTTCCGGAATCATCTTTCTTGCTCACGAAGGCGCCGATTCAGGAAACGTCCGGAATATCAATGTACACTTTTCCACATGGGAGCGGTATCTGATGAACAATCGCTACACTGCGTGCACCATGTCTGTGTTCATGCTTCATTCCGCATCGTTCTTTCTTTTCATTTCACTTACGTTTTGGTAAAAGCTTTTAAGCTTGCAGGGCGGCGAGAAGAAGAAAGACACTTTGTACTTATTGGCAACCTTTTTCATGTTGCGCGTCACATAAGCGAACACGGTACTACATGCGGCCTTTCGTTGATTTGCCTTTGTTTCCATCCCTTCTCTGCAGCCTCCTTTGGTGCACTCTTATTTTTAACTGTTTTTGCAACAAAGTTTCTGGAAAGGCACATAATAGTGATAAGAGGAAAAGCTGATAGCAGCCTGACAAGATGACTTATTGGTAGCTTCTTCCACGCGCATGGTTGCAACAGTACTTTTTACCATCTTGGACAGGGCTGAATCATACGGCACTATTTTGTTTTGAACACGAGGTTTGCAGCCACAGCAAACATGGCTTTCTAGAACCGGTGTTTGAAGGTCAAGGTGGTGTAAGTTGTTATGTGTAGAAACACGATACGTGATTTAGACTCCTTCCAAACTGTCTAGATATAATCAAAACTTCTATCACGGAGCCTTGGTAGGCCACATGTTTTTTAAATGACTAAGTAATCGTCAACATACCTGAACTTTAATTAATCTGTCCGTATCTAAAAGATCATCTAAAAGTCGGTTAGTGGGTGGAAGAGAGGAAGGTCTTGTACAAAACCGGCATTACACAAGATCCAATTTTTTGAACTTAATCAATTTTTTAAAAATGATCTACTTTAAAATGTAATAGCAGTGGCGCTGATACAAAATTTAAGAAGCGACAGGAGGCTTTCAACAATACCAGCTGCGTTGTGAAAAGGAACCGCTGATTCTCTCCAATGCATTGAAGAACCCAAGAAAGAAATACACTTTCGTTGCGAAAGCAACACTACTCTGAGCCATTTGACTCTGAGCCATTTGTCTGAGCCGAGTAAAGGCCATACTGTGCATGCGCGAGGAGCAGTGACGGCGCACAACTGGCGCACCGCCGCCGTCGCTGTGCGGGTGACTCAGAGGTGCCGCCGCCGCTCTTGGCAGTTGCGCATGCCCAGTAGCAGCGCATAGCTAGCGTGCTGGGGCCGCCGCAGCTGCCGGGCACCCTGCATCGCCTCTCTCTCTCTTCTCCGATGCGCAGTAGCGGCGCACAGCTAGCGTGCCGGGGCCGCGAGCACGCAGGTTGTGCGTAGTGACGTCACTTGCTCCTCGGGCATGCGCAGTATGGTCGCGCAAGAGCACGCGAAACGGCGAGACTGTGGGCAATGTAGCTCACGCAGCAATGTACGGCTATGCGCAGGTGTTGCTTTCGCAATCCTCAAGGTTTAACCAGAGCTAAACCACAGCCAATTTTACGTTTGTGGGTTTGAAGGGTGAAAAAGATTTACAAGCTAATTTCTTCGTAATCAGATATGCTTTTTGCAAGCTTATTCAGCTCAAGTTTAGTGCAAGAGGAAACTGCTGCTATGTTTACCTTACCACGCATTCGGCTCATTCTATAGGTTTTCTTCATGGCTCGGATGGCTTTTTCGTTCCACAGCTTTGAAGTTTGCGCCACAAAACCCCCTTATCACTATGCAGTATCCGAAGGGAATTTGTCCTTGAAATGTGTGACAGCATGGCGCATTCAGTCCCTGCGCCGCACCGCGTTCTTTGAAGCTCTCCTTGCCAGGCTGTGCACAACATCGAGACGGAATCTTTCTTGGTGTTCGGATTGCGCTCTGGTAGCCAAACTCTAGTTCAACGGCAGGAGCTGCCGCGCGGTGGTTCTTTGTTTTGTACTGTATTTGCGTCCTCCCTAGATGAAACTTACGACTTCGTCCGTGATGTGTGCTCCCTCAAGCGTCTTCGGTCCTGCCTTCTCCACAGGATTCTTCAGGAGCTTCAGTAGCTGCAGCAAAAATACATCGCCACCAGTATCCGTCGCCTGGCCAGCAATCTTCACGAATTAACGCAGGTTCCCTTCAGCCGTCCTTCTCGGGAAATTGGAGAAACAGAAGACGCTTAGAAAGTCGTAGTAGGGCGGCACTTGTCGCCATATTTCGGAGCGCATGCGCAGGCGCTTTACATGATGCACAGAATACAGGACACTCGAAAACCAGGTGTCCAATTCTGCAGGCACCAGCCACTTCCTTTAGCAATATGCCAGATGTCTTCTGAAGCACGCCGTTCAGGTTATGTGAGTAATTAATGGAGACGAAAAAATAGAAGTGGAAGGGGCACTGTGCGAGAAAGGAAGTCCAGTAATGCTGCCAGGAATAGGTGACCTTTTTAATGTTAACTGTACTTAAATGCAATAAAAATTTTGTGTTGCTGCGCCAACCAGCCGGGCCAGGTCCCACAAGCCGCTAATGGTTTCGACAGGCTTGATGAATACTGTAACTATGGGGAAAATAAAGATATTGTAACGTGGCGGCCAGCCGAAGAATGAGACGTGGTGAACTATGAAAAAGCGATAATTTTAATGGCCGCTGGCCTAGCGCGAGCGCTCCGTCCCGCGGCACTGCCAGCTTCGTCTTCGTCACAATATTATTATTTATATCTCTGCACAAGCCGCCAATGGCTTAGATGGGCTTGATGAATACTATAACTATGGGGAAAATAAAGATATTATTGTTTATATCTTTGCAGAAATAATGAAGAGCAGTTGGGCATCGCCAGCGCGTGCAATACTTACAACACAAAACCGTTGCTTCTTACTGTATTGCCATGAGCATCGAGAGTAGGGAAACTTGTATGAGTGTGGCAGAGAGTCATGTCGGCTGGCCAGATGAGAATCATTGCGGGGATAAATGTGCGATATCTGGCGCATGATACAGTTTATTGGAGATTTGTGGGAGAAGCCTTTGTCCTCCAGCGGATATACCTGACTCATGTTGATGGAAATGATGATGAGTATGAATTGCAAAAGTAATTCAGTAATGTACAGCGCACTATATCGTTGAGTCATTCCGGACAAGGCCGCAATTTGTACTGTTTTCGCGTGTCATTCTGTGGCCGTCAAATTGTGCGCTTAAATTTTAATTCGTGAATAATTAGTTTCGCTGATGCGTACTTCAAAAAGCAAAAAATTAGCCACTACGCCGGACAACGTTAACACCTTAGTCTGAGGGTAAAACTATTTGGCTTGCGGTGACGGCACTGTCAGTGATTGCATGGGACCGCGAGCGGAGATTTTTATTTTCTGTCGCGTAGCGGTTTCTGACTGTGTTTTCTAGCCGGAAGCCTGCTGGCAACTTAGGTCATGGAAGCCAGTCCAGGAAATATTTTCACGAAACAGCACTCGATGAAGGGCCGACAGGGTAAGAACATGGTGGCATATCCTCTCACATTAAATACAGCGTTGTCACAATGTCAATTCTTCTCGCGGTATGCAGAATGGGTCGACGGACGCCGTGATTGCTGCGATGAGGCATAGGTTTTGAGGAAAATCTTTCCGTCAAAGGTAAAATAAGTAGCGCCCTTAAAGGAACACGGAAGACATCTGCCTCGCGATGAGATGAAGAGGACCTGACGTATTTGGCCGCAGAAGAGCACAAAGCCCTTCGTTGTCTACCGATCTCGGGTTGCTGCTTCGGGCAGGTCTCGTCTTTTACTACGGTTCCTCTAACAGAAGCTTCTCAATACCCAACACACGGGAAAGGTTCATAAGAGTAACTAACTGCCGCATCTGCGGGAATGCCATGCACGAAGATATGGGAAGCAGCTGAGGTCGTTTTGTTATGATTTTACGCGAGAACGTAAAGAAAAAGAAAATGGGGAAATGCACAGAACGACAGTTGCCACCGACCACTTCTTCCTATTGCACGTGTCTGTATTGAATTATGTGCCTCAACACCTCATATTCCCATGGGCACCTTGCTTCTAACTCAGACCTTACATGGGCATGCGGAAAGTGCCAGTAGAGCATCGGGCATCGGGCCGCAATTGAATGCTGCAAGGCAATTGCTGTCTTGCTATCCGCTGTGCTAGTACTGGTGGTGTAAGCACTTCGCAATTATTATTCCGTACAATTGTAGATCGCTGGAAGAGTTAGTAGAGGTAGCGAATGGCATTATTTTCTGAAAAACAAACTATTACATGGAGCAAAGTTCAGCTGAAGGTTTTATTTTCTGTGGTGATTTTGTGGTGATAAACAAAGAAGGTAGCACTGGTCTAAAGCGCATACTCGCCGGACTGGCCACTACACGGTGGTTTTGCTTAACGTTTACAGATTTTAATTTCAGAACACGTGAGCGAGACATCGTGCGATCTGTGCAGGTGGATTGTACAGAAAGGGGGACACTACGTACGTGATAGAGCTGAATATCTAGACGACTAATTAACTGAAATAAAGTAATCAACTTTTTCTTCCTGATTTTATGAGGTAAGATGCGATTGCGAGATTTCTTGCTGGGAGTATTAAAGGTGAGCCCTGTTTTTAAGTTTCTTTAGTCGGCAATGTGACTACAAACATCCAGCGTTAAAAAAATGCACCGCATCATTTTTGTTTCAACTGTTTTATTTATAGGAAAGAAAGTGCGTATCCAACGGATTTCTGTATCCTGCGCCCCCCTCTAGTTAAGGAATGGTGTTCCACGTTGGGAGCTGTTTAATTAGAGTGATTTACATACCACGCAAAGAGAATCTAAACCGAATTACCTTTTTACTGCTATAGACTTCTTAGCCGTGAAGGGCTATGTGAACCCTTGGAAAGCTTCCCTTGTGTTAGAAGCAAAACAACCTCATACACACTAACATTGTAGCTGGACAAAAGTGCCGCTTTATGTCTACTCTATCCTCTGGCCGCCTCCTTTGATCGGCGGTATGACTCGATGATGGACTCGCTCCAAGGCATCATAGAGGCAGGGTCGGTGAGAAAAACTTGCAGCTTGAACAAGGCCTGTTCCACGTACTTCCTTGATGCGTCCTCTAGTTTGTTAGCTTCCTCCACGCTGAGCATCCTGTTAGTGTAGCCGCCGACCATGTCAAATAGTGGTCCAATGAAGGGAGTCAATACGTAGGCGCTCCATTTCACGGGAACAGTGAAGTTGAGCTGATAGTCTTGAATCTCGAGCATCTGGTTGTTTCTGAAAGAATTAAAAAATATTTACTGTATTCAGGGACAAGTGGACGCTTAAACATCTACAGCCTTCTATTTCCCTCCAGGCATTCCATGAAAAACAAATTTCCATTGATCTGCAGTACTCTACGATACAGCCTAAGTGCTTTCTGTAACCGACATATTTTAATCATAGCCGATTATTTGCTCTTTTAACAAAAAACTGCGCAAAGGACGGGGTACAGAAAAGAAGCACACGGGACGAACACAAACTACAACTTCTTAATTGCGCCAAAGCCTCCTTCCTCCTCACAAACAAAGTGGACGAGCATTGCCTTTGGCGTTGGCGCGTTAGAAAGGTTGTTATTCCGCGCTCATGCCGTGTCCTTCTTTTGCGTGTACCGTCCTTTAAGCAGGCTTTTGTTTGAAGAACGTCGCATCAGCAAGCCCCCATTACACTCTTCCTATTATCCGCACAGCCTGCACCGTAGTGGACTGGAATTCTCTGTCCCCTACGGACCAACACTGACTTATTTGACACGAGCCACGCTTTGTAACTGAATGCATGTGTTTTTATTTCCTCCCTCTTTGTGTAGATTGCTAGTTGCCATGTGATTTTTTTTACTTATTCTTTCTGTATAGTGCCCGTCTCGCTTGTACCTAACCGTGGTCTGCAGTATTAAATAAACAAATAAATAAATAAATAAATAAATAAAAATAAATAAATAAATAAATAAATAAATAAATAACTAACTAAATAAATAAATTGACGCTAACAATACACTAGTTATTTTCGCAAGGCTGCAAAATAAAACACACAGGCAGAAGTGATATTTTTGGCTCTGGCTCTTTGTGTAGCTTATGAATCGTATCAGACACTGTTCCTTCATGATTTTTTTAAACACTGTTAATATCATTCTTATCTAGAGCTGCGGTGCCCGCACTTTACCCCGGCATTGTACTGATGCAAAATGTGATTTCTCCCGTCATATTTTGTAATTTTGTCGAAGCTATTACTTGCCCTGTCTTTGATAGCAGTAACTGACCGTCATCGCTTTCTTGCTACCCTCCCTGTTACCAAAGATAAAAAAGAAAGCAGGAGTCGTGATGATAACCCTTAAAATGGCAGTTTTAAATATGAACACGCTTGCTCAGCATTCAAAGGGGACATAACAGGGCTACAAACATTCGCTCAATCGCAGTGAAAGAGCTACTAGGGGCCCCGAACGTCAGTTTTTTTGTTTGTTTTGAAAGAGAAAGGCTTACAGCGCTGTTTTTACGAAGGTGATGTAACGACTAGCTCAACTTTCCGATTTGCTATTTTTTTAGTGCTTATGGCCATTGTTAATTAGAGACTGAAGGTAATGGAAGGAAAAAATTAGATTTGCAATATCGCGTTGGAACTAAGCCAAAAAACTGCAGGCGAAAAGTAGACCTTTCTCTCTAGAGAGCAACCGAAGAAGCTTCACACTACGACTGAAGAAGCTTCACACCACTTTTTGTCGGTAATTTTTGTCAATGAATAAAGAAATTTCGCTGTTATGTGTCTATTAAACATGCTTACTGAGGCATCAAAGCGGTTTAAATAGCTAGATCTTGTCGAAGTTATAATAGGTGCCAACCTGCTTCTCTCAGACACGGAGTAGACGACCGTATAATTTGGTACTCACTCACGAACTTCCAGAACGACGTCTACTTCTTGAATCCGGATGTCGATTCGGACATCAGCCCAGGCGCTGCTGGCGTACAACCTCACCGTGATGTTCTCGAAGGTGAGGGCTACGCGCGCCACGAGGCCACAGTCCTCGAAGATAGCAAAGTTGTTTCCGCCCCTTCGCAAGGACTCGAGCCCGTCGACCGTTGCGTTGTAGATCTGGTACCTGGAATCACCCCATGTGACGTCTTCAATGTCTGTGAACACGACGGGATCTAGTTCCGATGCGAGCACGATGCGTTTGATGCAGTAGCCGAACAAACCCCACGACGTCGGGTCAGGCCAAGGAGTAGGCGGGTAATACCTGTGCCCTAAACCTTCCTCGAGTGGGTAGTCTTCTATGTGGTTTACAAGCAGTGACTGCCCAAACCGTTCATCTGCCCGAAGATTCTTCACAGCTGAAAGTATCGAAGACGAAAAGGTGTTGCTATTGGGCGTGGCAGCAAAGTTCATAAAACAGAGAAGCACTGAATTATCACTTCAATATTGAGCAAAAGAGAGAAAGATATCAAAGCTTTTAAAGAGAATGAAGCCATGCCGAAAACAACACAGAAAAAAACAGCGGACGGAGGTAAATAAAAAAATCGCTATGTAAACGCTTCATTCAGCATTGCTATGATAAATTGTTTTATTCTTTGGTTTGAACTTCCGGCAAAAGTGAGATTATATACTTTTTTTGCGTTGTATTCATGACAGGAATTGTGCTTAAAAACACTAGACTGCCACTATGAACGCTGCGTTTGTTATCGACTTTACTTGTTATTTTAATGCCAGACTGAGAGCTCATTTAGGAAACATATCTAGAGTTCGAGTGCTTTATGTTGCATTCAACTCCCTAAAGCTGTACTTGAGCTACAAGAAGTGGTAGCGGAGATATCCGGATTGACTTCGACCACTTGGGGCTCTTCGAAGTGCACAGATATCGCAGTGCCCACTGGTATTTCGCCTCTATCGAAATGTATCTGCCACTTCCGGGATTTGTTCTCCTGACCGCCACCTGAGCTGCCGGACGCTCAAGCCGCTTCAGTGGGTTCTCGAACGTCAGGAACACTGACCTTAACATCACCAACAACGCAGCAAAAAATTCCGCCCTCAGTCTCAACCCGGCCTACTGTCATTTTTTGCAGAAGCGCGTTTTGACTGTAGGCATTGCGAGCAATGCAGTTTTGCTTTCTTTTTCTGGCTCAAACGGTTGTGTTCGACGTCGGTTGTGTTGGGTTTAGGGGATTTAACGTCCCAAAGCGACTAAGGCTATGAGGGACGCCGTAGTGAAGGGCTCCGGGAATTTCGACCAGCTGGGGTTCTTTAACCTGGACTGACATCGAACAGCACACGGGCCTCTAGCAGCCGAGGACCATAACCACTGAGCCACCGCGGCGGCCGTTTCTTCGACATACCACAATGTCATCCTCTTACAGCTGCTGGCCTTATCCAAGGTGCAATGGAAATGCGAAGTATTACTGCCTACACGTAAATGAAAATAAACGTAATCTTTCCCCTGATTTTCATTATTTTATTCTCTAGTGCACTTGAACCCGAATGACTTCCTGGTAATTCTTTAAATTCAAGTTTGGAGGCGGTCGGTATGGCGAATTTTTGTTTTTCGGTTGACACAGGCTTAAATCTATGACAACGTAGAATTTTTAAGCAAACACAGTAAAGGCGTTTTGCAGTAAAGGTCTCCGTCACTGGAAACGTTAAGCGTGGATTTTCACCCACCTGACCTCCTTATGCTTGCGCACGGATGCAGTCATCATGCACGTGCTATTGGTGTCGGGTACTACGTTTTGAATTCTTCTTTTCACCTCTGCACTTGTATATTAGCTTAGCTTATGGGGTTTTAACGTCTCAAAGTCACTCACACTACGACTGACGCCGTAGTGAAGCCCTGCGGAAATTTCGACCACGCGAGGTTCTTTAACGTGCACTGACATCACACAGTACATGAGCTTCTAGTATTTTGCCTCCATCAAAATTCGATATCCGTGTCAGTAGCTGAGCGCCATAATAACTGAGCCACCATGGCGGGTCAACTTGTCTATCAGTCGGTTACGGTAAAACTGATGAATTTAAATAAATGAATCCTGCTGGAGATGATTATAAACAGTCTTGAGCAAAACACAAAACAAAACAATATACTCACATCCAATTTTAGTGCCGTTAACAGCGTACAGTTCCAGCATGCCGAGGAATTGGTACGCAATCTTGTGTACGACAGGCCCAAGAGCTTTGTGGACCCTGTTCTTTACAGAGCGCTTGGCGAACCACGCGGCAATATCGAAGAAAAGGTTGGTGTCTCCCCACTGCCAGATATCGACTTCGGGTTCATTATTCTCGAAGCCGAATACTTGAAGCACAGGGTTATTTGGGGCAGGCCTGCGCGAAGGAAGAAATTGTTGCTTCAGTTTCTAAGACACCGATGCGTTAGAGACGCATGTGTTACCGTGTGCATCGCGGCGATGCATCTAGTTGAAAGGAACTTGTGATACCCGGGTTACTAAATCTTAAGTGGAGCATCTGAAACTGATGTGCACGTATTCAGTAAACGGTTAGACAAAAATGGGCCCAGCACCGTTGTATTGATCATACACCTTTGTAGAAAACGATTTGCTGAAACGGGTGTTTCATTCGTTAGGCGCACAATGCTGGTGTCAGTATTATCTGGCGAAAGTCATGTTCAAATGTATTCAACTTCAGTTTACGCTTTTTCAGCAGGAGCAAATTCAGACATTTTTCCTGCACATTGCTTTTAATGTTGTTTGGCAGTTCCCTGAAGGGGGAGCTAGAAAATACGGCTGCAACTTCCCAGCCAGAATTCCATTGCACAAAGCGACATTTGATAGCATCAGGGTGAATTTCTCAGCTGACGTTGAAACCAACTGTGAAGTGGCGTTTGAAAGTTTCATAAGACTACGCTTTCTGCCTTGATAGTGCGTTTGCGTCACACAGACAGAACGTTGCAAAACGTAGATCAAATATTAGGAAGTTTTGTCTTGTTCTTAATCAGTATAAGGAGAATTGGTTTTCGGTGCAACCAGAGCAGTGGCTTTCGAAGGAAGTTCTCCATTATTACGTTTTTATTGCAGCGGGACGGTCGAATTGCCACAAATTATCGGACGTTAGCTCATAGCCACAGAGCTGCGTTAAAGGGACGCATTGGAGAAACTGATGTTGCGCTGTATTGATAATATCAAGCCCTAGAATGCGCCCCTCGCCGCTTTTGCTGTGCTGGGGAGCGGACAGCGCACTCAGTGTCCACTGTTGGTCTAAAATGCCAACGCATTCGCCCTAGTTTCCTCGACCTTAGGGAGGCGTTATACCGCCTCGACTGTCTGCCATATCACTTTCATGTACGGGCATATAAAGTTGCCATTTCCGCAGTCGTCAGCTTTGAATTCGTCAGTCGTCAACGGTTGCACTACTATGGCGATTTCCGTCAACCTCGCGAAAGTGCACAACGAGCGTAGTGTACTATCAGCAACGAATGAAACGCGAACAAGAAAACGTCGGTGGCAACACAATAACACCAAAGTACTAGCTCCTGGATCAGAAATACTAGCGAGGTTGAATAACACTTCTAAAGAAAAGTCTTCGCGCCTTCGAAAATAAAATAGTATAAGCTAGTACTCAGCTTCCCCTGGCTAAGAGCTGCGTATTTTGCTGTCCGTGGTTCAGTTGCCTTGTTCGCGTTTCATTTCTTGCTGATAGTACAAGTTGTGTGACGACGGATGGTGACGTTGTTGACGGGCCCCTATCTTGTGTGTCAGTTGTGGAAACGAGCATAAGAGACTTTAAGGTTCTGCATTGACATAAAGTATTAATTCATTTAATGGTCACACAGCAATAGAAGTCGATAAAATTAAAACTATTCGTGTATATTTTCATAAATGTATATTCTGGGATGTTCGTGTACATAATGTTATTTCTCGAATTTCAACAACTGTGCGTATACTAGCTAAATTCAAATATTTCTTACGTCCTGCTGTTAACATTCATTTATTTAATCCATTATTTACGTCTAGTGTGAACTACTGCTTTCTTGTTTGGGATAACACTATACTTACAAATTTAAATCAAATTCACATTCTAAAAAGAAAGCCATTCGAATCATCGCAGGTGTTGAACCGGATACATAAAGCAGAAGTCGTTTCCCGAAGTTCGAAATACTTGCATACATAGCCGTTATTATTTCACCTGGTCCAGAAGATATAAACAAGATCTCCATAGCGATGAGGCCCTTATTCCATCCCTAGCAAGCTTCAGTTTAAGAGAAGGTAGGTTGACATCTCGGTCGCCAGAAATTTATAAGGTTCCTTTTTTACACAGAAATTTTAGCCGTCAAATGTATTCCCTTGTATCGTTACTTAACTATCCACACAGTCATACTATCAATTTAGAAAATATTATGAGGTCTATGTTGAAGACTTTTTTTGCGTTATAAAAGAGATCATACCTACACTAAGAATTGTATAATGATGATGTATCTTTTTTTCTATCCTGTATATGTGTATTGTGCCTATGTAATCTTCCGATATGAAAATGCAATATTTTTAATTTAGGTTCAGTTCATGTAGTTGGTTTGACATCTATTTTCTGTATAAAGTTTGTCCTCAAAATTAAGCACTATAAATGTAAATATGATGTACAACCACTGTGTGCCTTGTACAGAGTGGCTTTAACCTCGTAAAGTGAACTATTTTTCTCTCTTGTTCGAGCCCTCGCCGCTTTGACGGAAATAAATCATACTGAAACTGAAACTGAAACAACGATGATGAAAATGGCGGTGATGAACTGTCCTTTTCCTTTGTGCCACTGCAGTCGGTAAGACCTCCTGTACTTTCATGTCGCAACTATCAGCTAACTCGAATGGCGCTGTCTTCAAGCACACCAGTTTATCTCCTTGTGGCTGGCGCCATTTTATGCCAGAAATAGGGGCAGCGACACGATGAGCTTACTGCTGTGGCGATGGCGGTATGGTCCACGGTGTGAGGCGTCGGATCTGCGCGCTTTGTGACGGCTTTATGTACATATATTACACGCGCCAATGGCATTTTTTTAAGCTTTATACGACACGGAAGGAAATTTCACCTTTTCAGACCACAATTCTCGATGTTAAGTTCGACTTTGACTTGGCCTTTTTTAAATGATATGGAAATGTGCGAGCTGATAAAGGGAACTAAAAACATTGCAGGCATAAAATGCATATAAGCGTGGCATGGAGCGTAATGTGCTTGTACAAATATCAATGCAGAAATGTTATTTGGTGCCAATTTTGTTTTTTGGTGCTCCAGCCAAAAGAAGAAAGAAAATTTTTGGTGAATTTAGAATATGATTTGCGAAACCCACTAATATCGATAAAATACGACCAATGTATTATTGTGGAAAAACTGACGTGCTCACTCTTTCACGTATATCGTCATTCTGAAGTGGCGGATGAAGATGCGTATTCGGAATCGGGCGTCCATCAGAGCCGACCTCATTTTGCCGCGGTAGCCGATGATCAATGGCCCTCCTTCTACCTGAAGCACGGTGGACAGGCCGCAGTCCGTGACGTTCAAAAAGTTAAGGCGGCCCCTGCGAAGGTTCTCCAGTCCGGAGATTTCGCCCTCGGTGAGAGAGATATGAACAGTATAGAAGCCGCCGACTCTCTCGTAGATGTCCGCCAGTGGAAAACGTTTGAGGTGGGGCGACGACAACACTTTCTTAATCCCGATGTCCGCCAACGTAATGTGGTGAACACAATGAGCACCTAGAAAAAAATAAAACGCGCAACTTTTAGCCGCCATCATCATCAGCAGGAGCAACAGCGGCACCAGGATCAGCATCAGCCGCGTGACTATGCGCACTGCAGGACAAAGGCCTATTCCATTTTTAGACAAATGTGAGAAAAGACAGCCGGTTAACTACTGTGTTACTCTTTTACAGAGTGAAACCAGTGGCACCGCGTTGCTCGCAAAAACAGTTTTTAAAGCATGGCTTGTGGTAACGGCAGTTTTCAAACCTCGTTTTGGATACCAGCATTCACACAAGCATTTAAAGGCGGCATGAAATCCTCTTATTCGGTCTCCAGTTAATCGCTGGAGGCTGCCCAACGCATGGCAATTTCGTACAGAAAAGTCTTCTTAAATGCGCTTCAAAAGCGGTAAATATTTACCGCTTACAATGCTACAATGTTTAGCTGTTGACAAATTACAATGCTTAGCTGTGCACATTGTCCTTAATTCGAGGCCCCTCGAAGCCGGCACCATTTGCCATGTGGACCCGGCTATCACTACTATTTTGAGCGGCACCGCATCTTAAATTTGGCGATAATTTTTCCCTGGGCTTCCTCCTAACTTCAGTTGCAGCATTACGCCATAGAGAAATGTTTAGAGGTATGCTTCTGTTTTGCACTCTATCAGTGAGTGCTGCATGCTCGGTTGTCCACACTAACTTGGCTTTGATAATGAAGGTGATGCAGCAAGGCTTCAGAATGCGGCATACCGATAAGATGAGGAACCGGGTTTAGGTCTCATTCCGATTTGAGGAGCGGTGCAGTAATTGAAGCCTGTACATAGGGAAGGTTTGCCTTTTGTGATCCTCGGCTCTAACTTATGATTGCACGAATATTCTCGATGAGTATTCTTCAGAAACGATTTTGAAGACGTTAGGATTACGGTGATTAAAAACCATAGGTTTAGTTTGACAACTATATTTGATAAAAATTTGATTACTTGCTTTGTGTGCTTTAGGTAAGTGATGCTCTAATTAGGGGCATAGCAAATCTTAACTCAGACGAATGGAACACTGTAGCAATGATTTTTCACAAGTATTACACATTGCTCCGCAGGGATGAGGTAATCGAAGGCACTATTCGTCATTTTTGAGAGGCTTTAAGTATAAAGCCATGTGCATGCTTTCACTTAAACCATTTCTCGATCACAGAAAGAAAAATTAGCCTCACAGGTTTTAACATCACCCGTCTTTCATGAAAGCCCAATGGATTTTTTGCTACCCTATACATAACTTTCAATACGCGAGAGGATTAGCAATGTCATTGCTTTGATAATCTCGAAAGCTACGCGGAGATTCGAGCATGAGCAGTGAACACAAATGTTGAGTCAAGAAGAATTTTGGGATAGTTACACAGGCAAGCTTTAAAATGCACATAAATAAATTTGCAATAGAACATGGCACCACGAGACAGCTGAGTACTCTCTATAATGGACCTCAACTTTAGACTTCTTTTAATAAACGATTCGTACCGAAATGAGATAATATGCGGTAATTGTGAAAGGATATCAAGAGTGAATGTTATTTTGACCTATGAAAAAGAATGTGTAAAGCTTACCATCCGTGGTGACCATGCCGGTCGCTGACAGAACCAACCACCACAACCCGCTGACTAATATCAGTAGTGGCTTGTGTTTCCCACAACGTTGAACGTGGCATAAGAAAGGGGCCATATTATTTTGGCTGATGCAGCTTGTAAGGAGCACGCATTTAGCAAAGGAGGCGAGGTAGGACTCCGCAACCCAGAATGGACTGCGGCCTTTTTATAGACAGCCGACTGTGGTATCACCGGCCACTTGAACCTGAAGCCTGTGGGCACACTCGTTCCCTATCTCGAATGTTTGCGGGCAACGTGTCAGCGAGGGGCATCGTTGTGCAACGTTATGGTTCCTGGGCGCAGTCGGCATTTGTGTAGTTCCGCTTTATGCGGAACTATGCTGACACGGAATTCCACCTCGGCTGGACAACGTCGTTCGACGCTTCCATCACATGCGTAGATACCATGCGCGAGGAAGGGCCGACTTTGATATATTGAAGTAGACAGGAGTAAACGGCAGATAATGCTCACAAAAAAGAAATGTACGGCTAATGTTGTTTCGCGAGCGGCACACCTCTATGCAATGTTTCTTGTTATTTTCCTTCGTTGCCAAATAGGAAGGACGAACAGATTAAGCAGCTGCATGTTTGAGCTGAACAATCTCGGGGAAAAGAAGCCGCTGAATTTTTCCAGTGCATTAATTATCAGAACATTGCCAAGAAATGAAACTGCGCAAGGATTACCTACAAAATACCAGATGTTTGCATCATGTAATGAACGCGGTCGCTCGGCTTATTAGTTTGCATTCCGGTTTTTTCATATATAAGGCTTTCGACTACATGTCACACGACCACATCCTCACCTTACTAGCTGACACGCAGTGCGGACACAGCATGCACAATTACATAAGAGCTTTCCTCTCCCACCGCTCTGCGCGTGTTCGCTACCTCGACAAACTGTCTCACCCCATTCCACTCACTCGTGGCACTCCACAAGGGGCCGTCTTCTCTCCCATTCTCTTTAACCTAAGCATGGTCCCACTCGCCCGGGCCTTAGCCGATACTCCCGACCTTCATTTCGTTTTCTATGCAGACGATCTCACCTTGTGGGTCACCACTGGCTCACCGGGAGAGGTTCAAACCACACTCCAACATGCACTTAAAACCTTTTCCTCACACCTCTCCCAAGCGGGCCTGCAACCCGCTCCGGAGAAACCAGAACTTCTACTCATAACACGCAGTAAATATCAACGGACGATGAACCCCACCATCTCCCTCACCCTTGCCGGACAGCGCATCCCCCGCGTCGAATCTTGTCGCATCCTGGGTATGCCGCTCAACTCCAACACTCTCCCCTCTGCCATCAATCAGTCCATACGCACATGCCACTCAGAAACACACTTACTGCGCCGCGTGGTCTTAAAACATGCCGGCCTCTCCGAGACACATGCCAGCCGCCTTGCTCAAGCGCTGGCCCTCAACAAATTTGTATACTATATCCCTTACTGCCCCCGTACAAGTACACAAGACAAACTAATCCGGGCCCTCAATAGACTATACAAAGCAACACTAGAGCTCCCCCCTCAGGCTTCTACAGACACCCTGTACAGAACACGCCTTTTCCATCCCCTCCCAGCCCTCCTTAACCTGCACCGGGAGAGACAAATCATCCGCCTGTCCAGTTCATCAGCTGGGCGGTGGATACTATCACATACTCCCTACGCACCCTTCTCTTTCCCAGACCCACCGCAGTCTCCGACCTACCCCCCTAACCTCCACCTCGCACCCATTATACGCAACATGTTCGCCCACACACACGCAGGCCGCCGCCAGGCATACGCATACAACCACAAGCCACCCTTGGACGCTGCGGCGGTGGCCTACACAGACGCCTGTCTCACGGAAACGGCGGGCTCCACAGCAGCCTTCTTCCTCCACCCTTGCCTCTCTACAACCAGCACTCACAAAACCGGTCCATACACCTCCCCACCCTCCATGCTCGCCCTAGAAACACACGGGATCGCCGATGCAATCACACACTTTGCCACCCTACCCCCCGCCCCCCAATACGTTGTCTATACAGACTCGCAGGCAGCTTTGCGTGCCTTCCATGAAAGAGCCCTCCCTTTCCCACCAGATCGGCCTTAGATGCCGCCCTCTTAGCATTAAGTCCACGATCGGTGACCCTTCGGTGGATCCCTGGTCACATGGGCATCCCCGGCAATGAGCTGGCTCACCAGCTTGCCAGCGAAACTATACACCGGGCGCCAGGGATCCCATGGACGGGTCGACCGACGGGGCAGGCGGTCAGGGCTTACAAACGCACTGTCGACGAATACTATGCGCAGCAAAAATTGTACTTAGCTGGTTTACCACCACCACACCCATCCTTATCGATCCGTGAAGCTCGCATTCTTCGCCGAATAAAGTTTAATCTCCTACATGCACTAGCCAAACTATCCACACACATATGCAGACATAGAACACTGCCTTACACAGTGCCACGCAGCCTTCCAGTCCCCCGCCTATCCTTTCCCCCCACTCCCACCGTGACCCACCTGGCTCGCCTCCCTGTATCTGAGGTTGCAACGTGCACTCGTCGCCTTGGCCCAGGACGTACTGAACGCCTAATAGAAAGGATGTTCCAATAAAAGTGTCACACCACCAACACCACCTTGCTTGCTAACCAGATAATAACTATTTGAACACAACAGAGAGTAGTGTGCAAACACAAGAGAGTAGTGTGCAAACAGACGCAGGTAAACAATGACGGCAGGCAACTTTAGTAATGGGAGAACAAAGTTTTTGCTCGCTAACGCACAGTTCTGGTGTTTGAGTAAATATGCATTATGAAATTCGTCCGTTTGCGTACACATCTAGTCACGAAGGATGTGACCACATCGGAAGCATATCGAAATTTCTAATTGCATCAGTGAGTTATGAAGCGCTAAAGGCAAAGCAGTGGCAGAGTTAGCTATCAATATCGTCCTCATTTTTGTAAGAGGATGGTTCCTGGAGTTTTGTAAGATGGCTCGGGCTAATCGGCCAATAAATTCTGAAGAAGAATAATTGAGCACGACGTCTTCTACCCGCCAATTCAAGCCCTTTCAAACAGCTTCTATGAAGCCCTATTTCTCAGTCATCAGTCACTATTTCTCACTCTCAGTCTCAGTCCACGTTCTCAGTCCACTCTCTTAGTGCGTTCTTTCTCATCATTGCCTCTTTAGGTCTTGCACAGTTGCATGGGATGATCCTCGCTCTTGAAAGCCCGAAAACTAGTAATGTAAAGGAGCTAACCATTTCATGTGTCCTTGGACATCAATTTTGAGTAATGAAATCTTGTAGGATAGTGTTAGGGAAATATTGAAGGTAATGGTCCATTCTTCCAATGCGTAGCAAAATTTTTCGTTTAAAATTTGTCCATCGCTCCCATAGAGTAGTGAAGACTGCAATAGAAAACCATTTATGGGTGTATTTGACTAGAACAAAAACTTAAAAATTAGAACATTCAAACGTGCCTAAAGGACATCTGCGAACATATTGGTTGTTATAGTTAAATCTTACGATATATAAAAATTGCATTCATGAACTATTTCCTGTTGAAAAATGTACTTGTCCAGAAACTCCGGGTATAACAGCGGGTATCACATAATAATCAAAATGGATCGTCTTTGGAGAGTAAAACAATGATCTCCAATCCGAAAAGAATACCGGGTGGCAGCGTGACCGTGGGGTGATTATTTCCAAAGACCACCTCCACTTGGCTCACAAAAAATCAGCAGCCATTCTGGGGCTCGACTTATTGGTAGTTCCTAGGAAACTGTTCCCTCCCTGAAAGCCTTGAGGCAGTGTGCACAGTAGATATATAAGAGCACTACACGGCAATAGTGGCTGATACTAGTCTATAGAGTTAGAAAATCACACTTTTAGTCTGAAGGAGGGATGAAAACATGGAGAGAAATTAAGCCATAGGGCACATTTTTATGTCTGGAGACACAGTTACACGCTTGCTGAACCATACACTCCTCCTATGGGATTGGCCTGTATCTCAGTTTCTGGATCAATGAGAAAAAACTGGTGACCGTGATGTCTCATTTGACGCTCAGATTAGACCACTACACTGAATGAAACGAATGGGAAGGAAACAAACATCGAAGTTTTCATCAGTATTTTTGCTGTCTTGGCTGACGCTGTCATCTCAAGCGTAATTGTGATAGAGATACGTGGCCAAACAATATGGGCGCTCGTCACCTCGAGGAGAGCGCTAAAACATTTAGGACAGTCTGTTAAGCATAGCCTAGTGAGCTATATGGGGCGAGAGAATGGACTCGAACTCCGTGCAGACCTATAGCCGTAGTGGAAAAAGCCAGCAACTTCTTTCAGAGCCGAATATGGCTGAGAATGATCCATTCTGTTGGAAAGGGGTGCGGGTGGAACTTTGTTTCACCTTACTTAAAGTGTGACCGTAGAGCGATCACTGGCCTTCTTGAAAGCATGTCTGATGAAGACACCAAGGAACAATGCCGCTTTCACGGAGCAGCTCATGCCCATAAATTAGCAGAGCATATTTACCACTATTAGCGTACGACAGTATTCGTGCCAAAGTCCATGATATTGTAACGGAAAACAGGGCGACAGGTCGCTAACCAGCAGAATGCAGCAGCCAGGCAGCCAGCGCGAGACACTTCAACGTCTTCGAAGACACTTCAGCGCCACCTGAGAACACCAGGTGGCATTACTCCCCCTCCCAAAAAGAAAGAGAAAAACGTAAAGGCGGGGTTGCAGTACGGGCAGTGGAAAGAGAAAAAAAACAAAACAGCATAAGCACACAAAAATGTACAAGGAAGGTGGGCGAAGGTGTCCCACGTGAAAACTAGCGGAACACTGAGCGTACTATCCATTACCGCGTGAAGTACGGTTTCATGCGGACAACGTGCACAACCTCAGAGCGGGGTGGGCGACGCTGAGGCTGCACAGTCCCGTCAGGAAGAACTTCGTAGGTCACTTCGGTGACACGGCGCAAAACTCGGTACGGTCCAAAGTAACGGCACATCAGTTTTTCAGATAAGCCTGGGCGGCGTACCGGGGTCCACACCCAAACTTGGTCACCCGGATGGTATTCGACGTGCCGATGACGGAGGTTGTAGCGGCGCGCATCCGTGCTCTGCTGCCGCTGAATGTGAATACGGGCAAGTTGACGTGCTTCCTCGGCGCGCTGAGCGAACTGCTCGGCGTCTGGCGTGAGTGGGTGGTCATCAGTGCAGCATGGAAGCATTGCATCCAGCATCGTCTGAACGTCACGTCCGTAGACCAGACGAAATGGTGTAAATCGGGTCGTCTCCTGGGTGGCCGTATTGTAAGCGTATGTGACGTACGGGAGAATCTCGTCCCAAGTTTTGTGCTGCGAGTCTATGTACATTGCGATCATGTCGGCGATCGTTCTGTTGAGCCTCTCTGTGAGCCCGTTCGTCTGTGGGTGATAGGCAGTGGTTTTGCGATGGTTCGTGTGACTGAGCTCGAACACGTCGCGCATGAGCTGTGCCGTAAACGCCGTACCTCGATCAGTGATTACGTGGGACGGTGCGCCATGACGCAGCACGATTTGTTGCATAAAAAACTGGGCGATCTCAGATGACGTACCGCGCTGCACCGCCTTGGTTTCCGCATACCTTGTTAAATAGTCGGTCGCGACTATGACCCATTTATGACCGGCCGATGACACAGGGAATGGGCCCAGAAGATCGATGCCGACTTGATCAAACGGCGTCCGAGGCGGTTCAATAGGTTGGAGCAAGCCCGCTGGCTTGAGAGGAGGCGCCTTACGACGTTGGCAATCGCGGCAGCCTCTGACGTAACGCTGGACGGCGTGAGAAAGTTTGGGCCAATAATACGCCTGGCGCACGCGTGCGAGTGTGCGGGCAAAGCCCAAGTGGCCGGAGGTCGGCTCATCGTGACAAGCAAGAAGGACATCGGCGCGGAGATCTGCCGGAACGACGAGGAGGTGCGCTCGGTCAACAGTGCTGGAGTTTTTCTTAAACAAAATGCCGTTCCGGAGGCAGAAGGCCGGCAGGTTCCTAGAAAATTGTCGGGGTACGACAGAAGCTCGGCCCTCCAGATAATCAATGATAGGTCGCAGGTCTGGGTCAGCTCGCTGTCGGGTCATTAAGTCTAAGTCGCTGACAACTCCAATAAAACCACTCTCGTCCTCTATGCTATCATCCGCTAACCCGACGGGTGCGCGAGAGAGTGCGTCAGCGTCTTCGTGCGTCTGGCCAGATTTGTGCACAATGGTGTAGTCGAATTCTTGGAGGCGGAGGCTCCATCGGGCTAGGCGCCCCGATGGGTCGCGAAGATTGGCCAGCCAGCACAACGAATGGTGGTCGGTAACTACTTTGAACGGGCGGCCGTAGAGGTACGGACGAAATTTCATGGTTGCCCACACAACCGCAAGGCATTCTTTTTCTGTGGTCGAATAGTTTGTTTCAGCGCGAGAAAGCGTGCGGCTTGCATACGCGATGACCCTTTCCACGCCACCAAAATATGTAACGGAAAACAGGGCGACAGGTCGCTAACCAGCAGAATGCAGCAGCCAGGCAGCCAGCGCGAGACACTTCAACGTCTTCGAAGACACTTCAGCGCCACCTGAGAACACCAGGTGGCAATATGTAGCGCTAACAGGATGAAGGACAAAGCAAGAGGTACACAACAAAGGTGATATATTGTGTACCTCTTTCTGTGTCCTTCGTACTGTCCGCGCTAGATATCGTCGATCATTGCTACCGATTCTCCCAACTTTCCACCGTCCTGCCAAGGGCTCATTTGGTGCTGGGAATTTCCACAAGCGGAGGCGTTGAATATCCAGATCCATAGCTGTTAAGCTAGTTTAATATGGAAAACTGAGTTGAAGTCAAACTCTCAAAATATTGTAAATGAAAAGGTACTTGGAATAAGTATAATTATGACTGACCTCCCAGTCATTCATTTATGCTTTCTGAATCGTTTTTGCTTGACCACTTGCACCTCTTGTTAATTTTGCTTATAATGCAAGATTTGAACAATTAGGTGTGATGTCCTACTCAAGTATTCATCATTTTTCGTTTTGCTTTGAGGTGCGTTGTTTTGGTTATACTAGATGCCAGGAAGCCACGTGATACACATCACAGATATTAAATTTTTTCAACAGCCTGCATTTAAAAATCATGTCGGTCGTGTCATTCAGGAACAATATAATTCAAGGAACGAGCAAGTCTGTGAGCCAGGAGTAAACATTCGCTAATATCCTACTTACCACTTGAAACGAGTGCCCCGCTTACAATTAACAAGAACAGGAGCAGCTTGTACGATGTCGCTTTCATGGTCGTCCAAGCAGATCCTTCTGAAAGACTCGACCTTCGCTTCTATCCGCAGGGCTCGCGAACCGAGCACGAGAACGGTGCACTGAGTACTGCGGCCGCTGCCCCGTGCTTACTTGACTATAGCGAGCGCCTAGATAGGGTCGTCTTTGGTAACGCGGGCGTGTGTTGGCTGGAGGGAGGTCGGCGGTGTCTCTTTACACCTGGTGTTTCTTTCTCAGGCAACGCAAAACTTCCTCGTCAAGCGGAAGTTGAGCGTTGCAAAAGTGTGGGTTTCATTTCGTGGTGCAAGAGCACAGTTATCGGGCTTACCACCATACGCAATCTGCAATGGCCAGATGGCGCCACAGGAGCGCAGCATTCAGCGTCACTAACCCCGACTTGGAGCAATTTGGGGCTGCGAGCGCGGCCCGGTTCCTTTCGAAGCGAACGTCGGGCAGTGGAGCAAGACGCTTTGTCAAAGTAGCGGTCATCATTTTTTTTTGAAATTTTAAAGGTCATTTAAGGTCGTTTAGGCTGCTTTCGGCCACCGATATGATTTCGTACACACCGCATGTTGAAAAAAGGCTATATAAGAAGTGTGCCAGAAATGAGCAGCAGGCGCCTCACGGCAAAGACCCGTTCGTAGTGAGATATGCATGCGAGCGACTTTGAAATCAACCGAATATTTACCTCTGTAGCCTGAACAGATCGTCGATGAAAGGTTTGCCCGGCAGGACAATAAATGCTGAAGCACAGCGGACAGTCTGCAGACTGTGGCCTTCATGAAATTGCGGCGGCGGCAGTGAAGGCTTTCAAACCATTAAGAGCTGGCCGTCGTTGAAAATGATAGTTTGGTAGTAGTGTTGGAATCTTGATCAGTGATGCCCGACAATATAAAATGCAGTGGAAAAGCAAGGCCAGCGACACCACATTTTTAACACTGGTGTCAGGCAACGTATTGCGATAAACATATAGATCCTACCCGAGGGAAAGCTCCCTCTCTCTACAATACGCAAAACTGTTCTTTAAAAGCCTGATTTTTGACACAAGTGACTGCTTTTGAAACGTTTATTCGCAGTAAAGCATTCACGCAAGTATTTACAAGCAACGGTGGTCTCTCTTTTGGCGATCACTATCTAAGTGATCGGAAGCTGAAATGATGTGCGATTTCGTAATTGAAGATTTTTTTATAAACTCTGTACACAAGACGCTAAAAAAATGATAAATGTTTAGCTGTTCACGTTGTCCTTAATTCGAAGTATATTTTATGTTTTAGAGGTTTACCGGGCGCCGTTCGCGATGCGCATTGATATTGACCGATATGGGAGTTCATCGCTGGCACTGGATCCTTATTCAAATGCTGGTTGGTCCAGTAAGTCTTAGAGGAACCGTAAGTAAGGAATAATACCTCTCTTTCGCGCCTCATTTTTAAGTGCTCTACGCCACGCGGGCGAGTACAGTTTGGCTTGGACGATCTAGTTAGCATAGTATATGCCACTTAAATGGAGCGTTCAGCCACGATCGGCGACAAGGGGACAGCGACAAGTTCAGGTAGCTTTTGAGGAAGCAAAAAAATTGAGGGGCAAGTACACGAAAAGAGTAAGTACTTCACGCATATTTTTAATAATTTTAAGGCATAAGGTGGCGTGGTTATTGCGCATTGGGCTGCAATGAGGTCCCCTCGCAGCATGGTTGAAGTATGCGGGGCTTTTACTCGGTGCACATTAATTTGGAACGTAGCGGAAGGCTACAGGCGAATAGGGCTGTGCCCCCGTAGCTTTCTTGTGTTAGCGCATGCATCTTCTCAAGATGAACGGAACAGTTCTTTATGATCGCGTTTTCAGCACGGCAGAACCCATTCATAGCCTCCCTGAAGGGAGGAGAGCATCAAGAACCGGGGACGTTTTTGAGAGACTTCAAGAAGATAAGGTAAGGCCGCTTCCCTGACGCTGCTCAGAGACACGCATCCTCATGTCCTAATAGACTGCATGGTTTATTTAAGTAGGTCTCTTTTTTTACCACTACGGACAAAATTTTCACGGCAAGTACATTTTTGACGTCATATGTTTCACGATCGCGAAAATTACTGTGGCACTCAAGCATGAGCAGTGAATGTATATAGAGCAACGCTCGAGTTCACGTTCACCTAAAGCAAACAATAATTTCCAGAGCTTACCCTGGTTTATGAAAGTCTATGCATTACTAGCGCCAAGATCTACAAAGCGCTGACAAATATCCCGGGCGGCTGGTATTTGTCCCAAAATTCATCACAGTGAAAGAAACAAGGAGTACTCGCTCCGTCGATGCATCTTATTAATAAACACGCATTTAAGACACTGGCTTAACGAAGCCCTCCGCAACCCAAAGCGGAAGTGCTCCTTTTTTACAGAATCGTGATGGCGGTATCAGTGGCGACTTGAAACTGAAGTTTACAAACCCCGTAGTTCACTATCTTCAATGTTTGCGAGCAACTTGACAGCGAAGGGCATCGTTGTGCAATATTATGTTGGCCAGGCACGGATGGGAGCAAGTTCCGCCTTAGTTGGAACTGCCCAAGCTCGACAGCCGGTGAAATTTCACGTTGTTTGAACAGCGTACTTGCATGCTTCTAGCACGTTGCATTGATGCCACTAGATATTAGAAGTCGACTTCGGGAGTTTGAAGTAGTAAGATTGACTTCCGTAGAGAACAAAGGTGAAGAGAGGATGAACTATGGTTGAAGCGATCAGGATATGGGAGAGATTGGTTTCGTTTGGTTTATGGGGTTTAACGTCCCAAAGCGACTGAGGCTATGAGAGACGCTGTAGTGAAGGGCTCCGGAAATTTCGACCACCTGGGGTTCTTTAACGTGCACTGACATCGCACAGTACACGGGCCTCTAGAATTTCTCCTCCAAAGAAATTCCAGCCACCGCGGCCGGGGTCGAACCCGCGTCTTTCGGGTCAGCAGCCGAGCACCATAACTGCTGAGCCACCGCGGCGGCGGATATGGGAGAGAGATCGCATGCAGTATCTTTAAGTCTCTGCAGCTAGAACAAGCTCTAAACAAAAACAAAACAAAAAAAGAAGAGCTGGTCACGGATGATATAATATAGGACGCTACTTTCCAGAAGAAGGACGCAAGCGCATGGTTTACGTATTCACTTATTTGCAAAATCACATAGAATGGTAGTGGATTAACCAATTTTCAACGTGGCTAGAAGAGTGTTTCTCTGACTGCCTATGTTAATCGCTCTCCTGCTGTCTTCATGGGCTTAATACTTTCAGTTAACAGCAATCAAATTTCGAACCACAGGGTTGAGCAATAATTCTTTTTCTAGTGCAGTAATTGATGGCGGGTGAGGCCCGATAGTTTTGCTTAGGAGTTCCTGGGAGCGAGGGACCGACCGCGGATTCATGGGCTGCTCATTACAAGGCCGGTCCATGAGTACGTATTTCTTAACCATTCTTCGTCGGAGACACCAGGGCTATGGCAGTTTGCGCAGTGTAAAACTCTCACTTTAAGGAGGGGATGGTGCGCCTCCCTGTTCCTCTTGACGTCCTGTTTGAGGAAGTTCTGCGAATTACTTTTGAAAATTACTTGACATTCACATGAATCACACAGTAGAAATCACGAGAAAACTATCATTATGAAAATGAACGTTTTTGACAGAGCTACAATTTCCGGCCTCCTCTTGTGCGATGAAGCAGACGCGACAGCCGTAAGCGCTCCCTGTGTCCCTTTCTTTCCAATTCAGCGCATGAGATTCAAAATGCCAAGGATTGTGTCCGCCACATCCACCAGTGCTATACGCCCCTAGCATCAGGCAATTCCTTGGGATTCGCCTTCAGCCTCCGTGGCTACTATGCTCCACACACCTAGTTGCCGGCACACATTGTGAAACTTCCTCATTGAGCATCTGCTGAACCTGAGACTTTCCTATTACGACATTATCGCCAATACCAGTGATGACGCCATCTACTGTGTCTAAGTCAATAATACAACTATCAAGGCAGTAAAATGATTTGGAGGTCATGTCGCAGAAACTCCTTCGTCATCGTCGGATTAGCGTAGGTGTCACTGACCGTGAGCTAAAAATACACAAAAAATCCACAGAAGAGGAATTTAGGAGGCAGTTGGACCGGTGACGCAACCTTGTGCCGTGATCCCAACCCACTCTCCGAATTGTGAACAAACTGCTCAACGGGGCAGGTGGCAGTTCAATTAATGATTGATCGTGAGAGACTGCTGGGGAAGATGAACCTGGGTCGCATAAATGCCACCGGTGGCACCACGTGCTATCGTAGGGCACTAACGCATCGCTTATGTGCTGCACCACTCCACCAGGAGTGGTGTAATCACTTCCAGGGAACAGTGAGTATTCAGTAGACAATCACGAATTATGCATATATTGTGATGCCCATTAAGGCTATCTCGGCATACCTTAAGACAGACCTTAATTCTTTTCTCCAATTTTCATTGTAAGCTGTACTTTCGGCTTGGCGTGTTGTTTCGTTTTACTATTCTGTATGCATGCAACGCTGCAGAAAAGACTAGGAAGACCATATGAAGGAGACAAGCGCTACTCCCAAATGGTTTTATTGATAGAGGAAAAACAAATTTATAGTTTTTTTCCATGACCAAACACTGCAGGCATTCGTGAATGTGACCAAGCAAACACCATGCACTCACCTGAGATAATTGGTAAAAAAATATACTCATTGAAGTAAAGCTTCACCGAAGGAGTTCTGACGCATTCCAACTCTTTTTTTGGGATGTGAAACACCTAGCGGCGCATAGCTAGCGGCGCATAGCTAGCCTACCGGGGCCGCTGCCGCTGCCGAGAGCTCTCGATCGCCTCTATCTCTCTCTCCTCCGATGCGCAGTAGCGGCGCATAGCTAGCCTGCCGGGGCCGCCGCCGCTGCCGAGCGCTCTCCATCGCCTCTCTCTCTTGTCCGATGCGCAGTAGGGGCGCATAGCTAGCCTACCGGGGCCGCTGCCGCTGCCGAGAGCTCTCGATCGCCTCTATCTCTCTCTCCTCCGATGCGCAGTAGCGGCGCATCGCTAGCGTGCGGGGACCGCCGCTGTTGCCGAGCGCTCTCCATCGCCTGTCTCTTCTCCGATGCGCAGTAGCGGCGCATAGCTAGCGTGCCGGGGCAGCGGCGGTCTCCATCGCCTCTCTCTCTCTTCTCCAATGCGCAGTAGCGTTGCACAGCTAGCGTGCAGGGGTCGCCGGCACGCCAGTTGTGCGTAGTGGCGTCACTTGCTCCTCGCGCATGCGCAGTATGGTCGTGCAAGAGCACGCGAAACGGCGAGACTGTGGGCACGTAGCTCACACAACAATATATGGCTACGCGCGGATGTTGCTTTTGCAGTCCTCCAAGATTAACCAGAGCTAAACCAAAGCCAATTTTACGTGTTTGGGTATGACCGGTGAAAAAGATTTACAAGCTAGTTTCTTCGTAATCAGCTATACTTTTTGCAAGCTTATTCAGCTCAAGTTTAGTGCAAGAGGAAACTGCTGCTCTGTTTACCTTACCACGCTTTCGGCTCGTTCTATAAGTGTTCTTCATGGCTTGGAGGGCTTTTTCGTTCCACATCTTTGAAGTTTGCGTCACAAAACCCCTTTATCACTCTGCAGTATCCGAAGAGAATTTGTCCTTGAAATGGGCGACAGCATGGCGCACTCAGTCCCTGCGTCGCACCGCGTTCTTTGAAGCTGTCCTTGCGAGGCTGTCCACACCATCGAGAAGGAATCTTTCTTGGTCTGCGGATTGTGCTCTGGTAGCCAAACTCCTGTTCAACGGCAGGAGCTGCCGCGCGGTGGTTCTTTGTTCTGTACTGTATTTGCATCCTCCCTCGATGAAACTTACGATTCGTCCGTGATGTGCGCTCCGTCAAGCGTCTTCGGTCGTGCCTTCTCCACAGGATCCTTGAGGAACTTCGGTAACTGTCGCACAATACATCGCCATCAGTAGCCGTCGCCTGGCCAGCAATCTTCACGAATTAACGCAGGTTCCCTTCAGCCGTCCTTCTCGGGAAATTGGAGAAATAGGAGACGCTTAGAAAGTCGTAGTAGAGCGGCACTTGTCGCCATATTTCGGAGAGCAGGCGCTTTACATGACGCACAGAATGCAGGGCACTCGAAAACCAGGTGGCCAATTCTGCAGGCACCAGCCACTTCCTTTAGCAATATGGCAGATGTCTTCTGAAGCACGTCGTTCAGGTTATGTGAATAATTAACAGAAATTCTTGCGATGGAGACGAAAAAATAGAAGTGGAAGGGGCACTGTACGTAAAATGATGTCCAGTGATGCTGGCAGGAACAGGTGACCTCTTTAACGTTAACTGTACTTAAATGCAATAAAAATTCTGTGGTGAATCGCCAACCTGCCGGGCCAAGTTCCACAAGACGCTAATGTCTCAGATGGGCTTGATGAGTACTGTAACTATGGGGAAAATAAAGATTTTATTGATATCTTTGCACAAGCTGGTAATGGCTTAGATGGGCTTGATGAATATTTTAACTATGGGGAAAATAAAGATATTATTATTTATATCTTTGCAGAAATAACGAAGAGCAGTTGGGCATCGCCAGTGCGTGCAATACTTACAACACAAAACCGTTGCTTCTTACTGTATTGCCATGAGCATCGAGAGTAGGAAAACTTATATGACTGTAGAGTCATGTTGGCTGCCCCGATGAGAATCTTTGCAGGGATAAATGTGCAAAATTTGGCACATGACACAGTTTATTGGAGATTTGTGGGAGAAGCCTTTGTCCTGGAGCGGATCTACCTGACTCATGTTGATGGCTGTGATGATGAGTATGAATTGCAAACGTAATTCAGTAATGTACAGCGCACTATATCGTTGAGTCATTCCGGACAAGGCCGTACTTTGTACTGTTTTCGCGTGTCATTCTGTGGCCGTCAAATTGTGCGCTTAAATTTTAATTCGCGAATAATTAGTTTCGCTGATGCGTTCTTCAAGAACCAAAAAATTTGTCACTACGCCGGACAACGTTAACACCTGAGTCTGAGGGTAAAACTATGTGGCTTGCAGTGACGGCACTGTCAGTGGTAGCATGGGACCGCGAGCGGAGATTTTTATTTTCTGTCGCGTAGCGGTTTCTGACTCTCTTTTCAAGCCGGAAGCCTGCTGGTAACTTAGGTCATGGAAGCCAGTCCAGGGAATATTTTCACGAAACAGCACTCGATGAAAGGTCGACAGGGTATGAACATGGTGGCATATCCTCTCACATTAAATACAGCGTTGTCACAATGTCAATTCTTCTCGCGGTATGCAGAATGGGTCGACGGACGCCGTGATTGCTGCAATGAGGCATAGGTTTTGAGGAAAATCTTTCCGTGAAAGGTAAAATAAGTGGCGCCCTTAAAGGAACACGGAAGACATCTGCCTCGCGATGAGATGAAGAGGACCAGACGTTTTTGGCCGCAGAAGAGCACAAAGGCCTTCGTTTTCTACCGATCTCGGGTTACTGCTTCGGGCAGGTCTCGTCTTTTACTACGGTTCCTGTAACAGAAGCTTCTCAATACCCAAAACACGCGAAAGGTTCATAAGAGTAACTAACTGCCGCATCTGCTGGAACGCCATGCACGAAGATGTAGGAAGCAGCTCAGGTCGTTTTGTTATGATTTTGACGGGAGAACATAAAGAAAAAGATAATGGGGAAATGTGCAGAACGGCAGTTGGCACCTAGCACTTGTTCCCATTGCACGTGTCTGTATTGAATTATGTGCCTCAACACCTCATATTCCCATGGGGACCTTGCTTCTAACTCCGACCTTACATGGGCATGCGGAAAGCGCCAGTAGAGCCTCGGGCATGGGGCCGCAATTGAATGCTGCAAGGCAATCGCTCTCTTTCTATCCGGTGTGCTAGTAATGGTGGTGTAAGCACTTCGCAATTAATATTGCGTACAATTTGTGATCGCTGGAAGAGTTAGTAGAGGTAGTAGAGTTAGCGAATGGCATTATTTTCTGAAAAACAAACTATTACATGGAGCAAACTTCAGTTGAAGATTGAATTTTCTGTGGTGATTTTCTGTGGTGATTTTGTGGTGATAAACAAAGAAGGTAGCACTATTTAAAGTGCACACTCGCCGGAGTGGCCACTACACAGTGGTTTTGCTTAACGTTTACAGATTTTAATTTAAAAACACTTGATCGAGACATCGTGAGATCTGTGCAGGTGGATTGTACAGAAAGGCGGACACTACGTACGTGATAGAGCTGAATATCTAGAAGACTAATTAACTGAAACAAAGTAATCAACTTTTTATTTCTGATTTTATGAGGTAAGATGCGATTGCGAGATTTCTTGCTGGGAGTATTAAAGGTAAGCCCTGTTTTTAAGTTTCTTTAGTCGCCAATGTGACTACAAACATCCAGCGTTAAAAAAATGCACCGCATAATTTTTGTTTCAACTGTTTATTGGGGTACATTTGTAGGAAACAAAGTGCGTATCCATCGGATTTCTGTATCCCGCGCCCCCCTCTAGTTAACGGCTGGTCTAGCAGCCGTTTTGTTTTCCACGTTGAGAGCTGTTTAATTAGAGTGATTTACATGCCACGCAAAGAGAATCTAAACCGAATTAACTTTTTACTGCTATAGCCTTCTTAGCCGTTAAGGGCTATATGAACCCTTGGAAAGTTTCCCTTGTGTTAGAAGCAAAACAACCTCATAAACACTAACATTGTGACTGCACAAAAGTGCCGCTTTATGTGTACTCTATATTCTGGCCGCCTCCTTTGATCGGCGGTATGACTCGATGATGGACTCGCTCCAAGGCATCATAGAGGCAGGGTCGGTGAGAAAAACTTGCAGCTTGAACAAGGCCTGTTCCACGTACTTCCTTGATGCATCCTCTAGTTTGTTAGCTTCCTCCTCGCTGAGCATCCTGTTAGTGTAGCCGCCGATCAGCTCAACTAGTGGCCCAATCAAGGGAGTCAATACGTAGGCGTCCCATTTCACGGGAACAGTGAAGTTGAGCTGATAGTCTTGAATCTCGAGCATCTGGTTCTTTCTGAAAGAATTTAAAAAAATATTTACTGTATTCAGAGACCAGTGGACGCTTAAACATCTACAGCCTTCTATCTTCCTCCAGGCATTCCATGAAAAACAAATTTCCATTGACCTACAGTACTCTAGGATAGAGCCTAAGTGCTTTCTGTAACCGACATATTTTAATCATAGCCGATTATTTGCTCTTTTAACAAAAAACTGCGCAAAGGACGGGGTACAGAAAAGAAGCACACGGGACGAACACAAACTACAACTTCTTAATTGCGCCAAAGCCTCCTTTCATCCTCACAAGCAAAGTGCACGAGCATTGCCTTTGGCGTTGGCGCGTTTGAAAGGTTGTTATTCCGCGCTCATGCCGTGTTCTTCTTTTGCGTGTACCGTCCTTTAAGCAGGCTTTTGTTTGAAGAACGTCGCATCAGCAAGCCCCCATTACACTCTTCCTATTATCCGCACAGCCTGCACCGTAGTGGACTGGAATTCTCTGTCCCCTACGGACCAACACTGACTTATTTGACACGAGTCACGCTTTGTAACTGAATGCATGTGTTTTTATTTCCTCCCTCTTTTTGTAGACTGCAAGTTGCCATGTGATTTTTCTGACTTATCCTTTCTGTACAGTGCCCGTCCCGCTTGTACTTAACCGTGGTCTGCAGTATGTACATAAATAAATAAAAAATAAAGAAATAAAGAAATTAAATTGATGCTAGCAATACATTAGTTATTTTCGCAACGCTGCAAAATAAAACACAGAGACAGAAGCGATATTTTTGGCTCTGGCTCTTTTTCTGCAGCTTATGGATCATATCAGACACTGTTGCTTAATAATTTTTAACAACTGTTAATATCATTCTTATATAAAGCTGCGGTGCCCGCACTTTACCCCGGCATTGTACTGCTGCAAGGCATGACTTCCCCCGCCATATTTTGTAATTTTGTCGAAGCTGTTCCTTGCCCTGTCTTTGATAGCAGTCACTGACCGTCATCGCTTTCTTGCTACCATCACTGCTCCCAAAGAAAAAAAACAAAAAAGTGAAGCAGGAGTCGTGATGATAACCCTTAAAAATGCAGCTTGAAATATGAACACGCTTCCACAGCATTCAAAGGGGACATAACAGAGCTACAAGCTCAATCGCAGTGAGAGAGCTGCTAGGTGCTGTGAACGCGTTTTTTTATTTTTGTAGAAAGAGAAAGGCTTAAGTCTTACAGCGCTTTTTCTACGAAGATGACCTAACAACTAGCTTAACTTTCCCATTTGCCACTTTTTTAGTGCTTATGGCCATTGTTAATTAGTGTGTCGACATAATGGAAGAAAAAAATTAGCGTTGCAATATTCGCTTTGGAACTAAGCGACAACACTGCACGCGAAAAGTAGACCTTTCTCTCTAGAGAGCAACTGAAGAAGCTTCACACCACGACTGAAGAAGCTTCACACCAATTTTTGTCGGTAATTTTACTCAATGAATAAAGAAATTTCGCTGTTATATATCTATTAAACATGCTTACTGAGGCATCAAAGCGGCTGTCATAGCTAGATCTTGTCGGAGTTACAACAGGTGTCAACCTGCTTCTCTCTGGGACGCAGTAGACGACCGTATAACTGGGTACTCACTCGCGAACTTCGAGAACGACGTCGACTTCTTGAATCCAGACGTCGATTCGGACGTCAACCCAGGCGCTGCTGGCGTACAACCTTACCCTGATATTCTCGAAGGTGAGGGCTACGCGCGCCACGAGGCCACACTCCTGGAAGATGGCAAAGTTGTCTCCGCCCCTTCCCAAGAACGCGAGCCCGTCGATCGTTGCGTTGGTGATCTGGTACCTGGAATCACCCCATGTGACGTCTTCAATGTCTGTGAACACGACGGGATCTAGGCCCGATGCGAGAACGATGCGTTTGATGCAGTAGCCAAACAAACCCCACGACGTCGGGTCAGGCCAAGGAGTAGGTGGGAAATACTCGGGCCCTAGACCTTCCTCGAGTAGGTCGTCTTCTATGAGGTTTACAAGCAGTGACTGCGCAAACCGGGGATCTTCTCGAGGATTCTCCACAGCTGAAAATATCCAAAACGAACAGTTGCTGCTATCAGGCGCGGCCCCAAAGCTCATAAAACAAAGAAGCGCTGAATTGCCACTTCAATATTGAGCAAAAGAGAGAGAAAGAAATGAAAGCTTTTAAAGCGAACGAAGCCACGCCCAGAAGCAATACAGAAAAAACAAGGAACGGAGGTAAATAAAATAACCGCTATGTAAATGCTTCATTCAACAATACTACTATAAATTGTTTTATTGTTTGGTCTGTACTTCCGGCAGAAGTGAGGTTATATACTTTTTTGCGTTGTATCCATGGCAGAAATTTGTCTCAAATAGAGTAGACTACCCCGATAAATACCATGTTTGTTATTGACTTTACTTGTTATTTTAATTCCTGATTGAGGGCTCATTGAGGGAACACATCTAGAGCTCGAGTGCAGTACGTTGTATTCAACCCCTCGGATCAGCACTTAAGCTACAAGAAGCGGTAGTGGAGATATCCCTATTGACTTCGACCACATGGGGCTTTTCGACGTGCACACATTTCGAAGTGCCCACTGGTATTTCGCCTGCATCGAAATGCATCTTCCACTTCCGGGATTTGTTCTCGCGACCACCACCTCAGCTGCCTGACGCCCAAGCCACTTCAGTAGGTTCTCGGACGCTAGGAACAGTGACCTCAACGTCACCAAAAACGCAGGAAAAAATTCCGCCAGCAGCCTCAATCTATCGTACTGTCCTTTGTTACAGAAACGTGTGTTGACAGCAGGCATTACGAGCAATGTAGTTGTTTCGCCTTCTTTTTGTAGCTCAAAAGGGTGTCTTCGACGCACCACAATGACATCCTCGTACAGCTGCTGTCCTTCTCCAAGGTGCAATGCAAATGCAAAGTACTACTGCCTACACCGAAATTAATATAAAAATAACCTTTTCCGTGATTTTTATTATTTTATTCTCTAGTGCACTTGAACACGAAAGACTTCATGCTAATTCGTTAGATGCACGTTTGGAGGCGGTCGGTGTGGCGAATTTTCGGTGTTCTGGTTGACACAGACTTAAACCTATGACGCCGTAGAATTTTTCAGCCAACGCCGCAAAGACGGTTTGCAGTAAAGGTCTCCGTCACTGGAAACTATCATCGTGGATTTTTACCCACCTCACCTCCTCATGCTTGCGTACAGATGCGGTCATCATGCAAGTGCTATTGCTGTCGGATACTTCGTTTTGAAATTATCTTTTCACCTCTAAACTTGTAATCTCTCCACTTGCATATGAGCCTATCTTGTAGGGCTTTAACGTCGCAAAACGGCTCATGCTATGAGGGACGCCGTAGTGAAGGCCTGCGGAAATTTCTACCACATTAGGTTATTTACATGCACTGGAATCGCACAGTACATGCGCCTCTCGAATTTCACCTGCATCGAAATTCGACCTCCGTGGCCGGGATCGAATCCGCGTCTTTCGTGCCAGTAGCTGAGCGCCATAACCACTGAGCCACCGCGGCGGGTCCCCTTGTCTATCAGTCGGTGAGGTTTGGTTTATTGGTTTATTAGGGTTTAACGTCCCAAAGCGACTCAGGCGACGCCGTAATGAAGGGCTCCGGAAATTTCGACCAACTGGGGTTCTTTAAAGTGCACTGACATCGCGCAGTACACCGGCCTCTAGAATTTCGCCTGCATCGAAATTCAGCCGCTGCAGCCGGCTTTCGGGTCAGCAGCCGAGCGCCGTAACCACTAAGCCACCGCGACGGGTCCCCTTGTCTATTAGTCGGTGAGGTTTGGTTTATTGGTTTATTAGGGTTTAACGTCCCAAGGCGACTCAGGCGACGCCGTAGTGAGGGGCTCCGGAAATTTCGACCAACGGGGGTTCTTTAAAGTGCACTGACATCGCGCAGTACACTCGCCTCTAGAATTTCGCCTTCATCGAAATTCAGCCCCTGCAGCCGGCTTTCGGGTCACCAGTCGAGCGCCGTAACCACTGAGCCACCGCGGCGGGTCCCCTTGTCTATCAGTCGGTGAGGTTTGGTTTATTGGTTTATTAGGGTTTAACGTCCCAAAGCGACTCAGGCGACGCCGTAGAAGAGTGGCTCCGGAAATTTCGACCAACTGGAGTTCTTTAAAGTGCACTGACATCGCGCAGTACACGGGCCTCTACAATTTCGCCTCCATATAAATTCAGCCGCTGCAGCCGGCTTTCGGGTCAGCAGCCGAGCGCCGTAACCACTTAGCCACCGCGACGGGGCACGGTGAGGATAAAACTTATGAATTTAAATAAACGAATCCTCCTGGAGATCATTATAAATGTTTTGAGCAATACACAAAACAAAACAAAATACTCACATCCAATTTTAGTGCCGTTAACAGCGTACAGTTCCAGCTTGCCGAGGAATTGGTGCGCAATCTTGTGTATGATAGGCCCAAGTGCTTTGCCGACCTTGTTCCTTACAGGACGCTTGGCGAACCACGCGGCAATATCGAAGAAAAGGTTGCTTTCTCCCGACTGCCAGATGTCGACTTCGGGTGCGTCATTCTCGAAGCCGAATACTTGAAGAACAAGGTTATTTGGGGCAGGCCTGCACGAAGGACGAAATGGTTGCTTCAGTTTGGAAGACAACGATGCGGTAGAGACGCATGCGTTACCGTGTGCATCGCGGCGATGCATCTAATTGAACGGAACTTTGTGATAATCGGGTTACAAAACCCTAGGTGGAGCATTTGAAAGCTTAGGTGCACCTGTTGAGTAAACAGCCAGATGAAAATGGCCCAGCACCGTTGTATTGATCATATACCTTTATAAAAACGATTTGCTGAAACGGGTGTCTCATTCGTTAGGCGCAAAATGCTGTTACACATCACTGGTGTCAGTATTAGCTGGCGAAAGTCCTGTTCAAATGTATTCATGTTCAGTTCACGCTTTTTCAGCAGGAATAAATTCAGACGTTTTTCCTGCTCATTGCTTTTAATGTTATTTGGTAGTTCTCTGAAGGGGGAGCTGGAAAATACCGCTACAACTTCCCAGCCAGAAATTCATTGAACAAAGCGACATTTGATATCATCAGGGTGAATTTCTCAGCTGACGTTTAAACAAACCGTGATGCGGCGCTTGAAAGTTCAATAAAAATACCCTTTCTGCCTTGAAAGTGCTTGTGCGTCACACAGGCAGAACATTGCAAAACATAGATCACATATTAGGAAGTGGTGTCTTGTTGTTAATAAATATAAGGAGTGAGTTTCCGGTCCAAAGCAGAGCAGTTACTTTCGAAGGAAGTTTACCATTATTACATTTTTATTGCAACCGGACGGGATAATTGGCACCAGCGATCGGACGTTTGCTCATAGCCAGAGAGCTGCGTTAAAGGTACGCATTGGAGAGACTGATGTTGGGCTGTACTGATAATATCGAGCCCCTAATTGCGCCCTTTCGCCGCTTTCGCAGCTTGATGTGCCGCCATTTTTATGCTCTCTCTGTGCTGGGGAGCGCACTCAGCGTCCACTGCTGGTCTAAAATGCCAACGCATTTGCCCTATTTTCCTCGGTCTTAGGGACGCGTTCTACGGCCGCGATTTACTGCCATGTGACTTTCATGTACGGGCATATAAAGTTGCCATTTCCGCAGTCGTCAGCTTTGAATTCGTCAGTCGTCAACGGCTGCAGTACTATGGCGATTGCCGTCAACCTCGCGGAAGTGCAGAACGAACGTAGCGTACAAAAACGGCGGTGATGAACTGTCCTTTTCCTTTGTGCCAGTGCGGTCGGTAAGTCCACCTGTACTTTCATGTCGCAACTACCAACTAACTCGAATGGCGCTATGTTCAAGCACACCAGTTTTTCTCCTTGTGAGTAGCGCCATTTTATGCCAGAAATAGGGACAGCGACACAATGAGCTTATTGCTGTGGCGATGGCGGTATGGTCCATCGTGTGAGGTGTCGGATCTGGGCGCTTTGTGACGGCTTTGTGTACATATAGTACACACGCCACTGGCATGTTTTTTCTGCTTTATGCGACACGGAAGGAAATTTCAGCTTTTCCGACCCCACATCTCGATTTTAAGTTCGACTTAGACTTAATCTTTCTTAAATGATATGCAAATGTGTGAGCTAGCTTACAAAGGGAACTATATATTTCACATATAAAATACATATAAGCGTGGCATGGAGTGTAATGTGCTTCTACAAATGAAAATGCAAGGATGTTATTTGCTGCCGGTTTAGTTTTTTTGGTCTTCAAGCCAAAACAAAAACAAAATCTTTTGGTGAAGTTAAATTATGCTTTGCGAAACCCACTAATATCGATAAAACACAACCAATGTATTATTGAGGGAAGGTCGAAGTGCTCACTCTTTCACGTATATCGTCATTCTGAAGTGGCGGATTAAGATGCGTATTCGGAATCGGCCGTCCATCAGAGCCGACCTCATTTTGCCGCGGTAGCTGATGACCAATGGCCCTCCTTCTACCTGAAGAACGGTGGACAGGCCACAGTCCGTGACGTTCAAAAAGTTACGGCGGCCCCTGCGAAGGTTCTCCAGTCCGGAGATCTCGCCCTCGGTGAGAGAGATATGAACAGTATAGAAGCCGCCGACTTTCTCGTAGATGTCCGCCAGTGGAAAATGTTTGAGGAGGGGAGACGACAACACTTTCTTAATCCCGATGTCCGCCAACGTAATGTGGTGCACACATTGAGCACCTAGAAAAAATAAAACGCGTAACTTTTAGCCACCATCATCATCAGCAGCAGCAACAGGAGCACCAGCATTAGCTTCAGCCGCCTGACTATGCCCACTGCAGCACAAAGACCTATCCTACTTTTAGACAGTGGTGAGAAAAGACAGCCGGTTAACTACTTTGTTACTCTTTTACTACTGAGTTAAACCTGTGACGCCGCGCAGCTAGCGGAACAGTTTTTAAAGCATGGCTTGTGATAACGACAGTTTTGAAACCTCGTTTTGGAGCCCAGCATTCACGCTAACATTTAAAAGCGGCGTGAAATCCTCTTAGTCGATCTCCAGTTAATCCTTAGAGGCTGCCCAACGTATGGCAATTTCGTACTGAAAGGTTTTCCTAAATCCGCTACAAGAGCGGTAAATAAATATTCACCGCTTACAATGCTACAATGCTTAATTGTTGACAAATTACAATGTTTAGTATTGGACATTGTCCTTAATTCGAAGTCACTCGAAGCCGGCACCACTGGCCATGCGGACCCGTCTATCCCTATTATTTTGAGCAGCACCACATCTTAAATTTGGCGATGATTTTTTCCTGAGCTTCCTCCTAACTTCGCTTCCAGCATTACGCCATAGAGAAATTTTTAGAGAGTATGCTTTTGTTTTGCACTCTATCAGTGAGTGCTTAGTTTAGTTGGGCTTTAGTTTGCAAACTATATTTGCTAACAATTTGATTACTTGCTTTGCGTGCTTTACGTAAGTGAAGGTCTAATTAGGGGCATAGTAAATCTTAACTCAGAGGAATGGAACACCGTAGCAATGATTTTTCACAAGTATTTCACATAGCTCCGTAGGGAAGAGGTAATCGAAGGCACTATTCCTCATTTTTGAGAGGCTTTAGGTATAGAGCCATGTGGATGTGTCACTTACATCCCTTCACGATCACAGAAAGAAAAATTAGGCTCACAGCTTTTAACATCACTCCTGTTTCAGTGTGTTTTTCCTGCCCTCAAGAAAACTTTTAAAATGCGAAAGGATCAGCAATGTCATTCCTTTGGTCATCTCGAAAGCTACGCGGAGATTCGAGCATGAACAGTGAACACAAATGTTGAGTCAAGAAGAATTTCGGGATACTTTCACAGGCAGGCTTTAAAATGCACGTAAATGAATTTGCAATAGAACGAGACAGCTGACTGCTCTCCATAATGGACCTCAACTTTAGACTTCTGTTAATAAACGATTCGTACCGAAATGAGATAATATGAGCTAATTGTGAAAGGATATGAACAGTGAAATTTATTTTGACCTATGAGAAAGAATTTTTAGAGCTTACCATCCGTGGTGACCATGCCGGCCGTTGACAGAACCAACAACCACAAGCCGCTGACTAATATCACTTGTGGCTTGGGTTTGCCGCAACGTTGAACGTGGCATAAGAAAGGGGCCATATTTTGGCCGATGCAGCTTGTAAGCAGCACGCGTTTAGTAAAGGAGGCGACGTAGGACTCCGCTACTGAGAATGGACTGCTGCCTTTTTATAGACAGCCGTCCGTGGTATCACCGGCCACTTGAAATTGAAGCCTGTGGGCACACTCGTTCCCTATCTCGAATGACTGCGGGCAACGTGTCAGCGAGGGTCATCATTCTGCAACCTTATGGTGCCGGGCCACAGTCGACAGTTGTGTAGTTCCGCTTTATGCGGAACTGTGGTGGCACGGAATTTCACCTCGGCTTGACAACATCGTTGCAAGCTCGCACCACATGCGTAGATACGATGCGCGAGTGAGGGCCGACTGGATATATTGAAGTAGACAGGAGTAAACAGCAAATGATGCTCACAAGAAAGAAATGTATGGCTCATGTTGCGACGCGAGCTTGACGCCTCTTATGCAATATTTCTTGTTATTTTCCTGCTTTGCCGAGTAGGAAGGACTAACAGATTAGGCAGCTGCATGCTGGAACTGAACATTCTCGTGGAAGAGGTGGCATTTTATTTTTTCAGTGCATTCATTATCAGAAAATTCCCGGGAAATAAAACTTCGCGAGGATTACCTACAAAATATTAGATGTTTGCATCACGTAATGCAGGCTGTCTCTCGGCTTATTAGTCTGCGTACAGGTATTCTCACATTACTTGATAACCAGGTAATCACTTTTTGAACACAATAGTTATAGTATGGTTTTTTTTATCCTAGCCTCCTGCATGTTGTTTGTCTTGTCGTTTTTATCCGTAAAGTGTACTTAGCAATACTTAACAGTTGAAACATACATTGAAATTTTTTCTAGTGCAATTGTTCTGGTGAGATGGCTGCCAGAAAGTTCATGAAAGCGGGAGTGCATTAAATTGCTACTCTTCAGGGAATGGCTGGAGAGGCACACGGATACATTTATTTACCTTCCAGAAGGAATAAAAGCCAATGCAATTTTCAATATCAATTTTTTTTCTATCGATTGGGGGAACCCACTTTAAGGTACGTCCACTCCTACCTGTTGGATTTCAAGCGTACTTGGCTGCTCATTATGAAGCACATCACGCAAAGCCCGAGGAACTTACATTTGCCGAATTTTATTTTTGTGATATTTAACAAACTCTGGGCTTCTTGGTTACGATGAAGCGGCAGTAATATCAGTATGCTCTTCTTTTAAACAACCTAATGAAAGGGACAAATCTAAGGCTTCTGTCGGAAACACTTACTAATATTGCATACTCCGAACACGGCACATCCTGGAGACTCTCTATCCAGAGGAGCGGGAGTCTGGTGGACAGGAGGGATTGCGGTTGCGGCATAATACGCCGGAAGCAGCGACGACTTCCTTTACAAAGCGAAAGTGTCTAATACAACAATTAAAATATACCTAATACATGTGATATAATATACGTATTATACTGATGTAAATAGATGCAAAATATGTTAGTTTTACCGTCTTAACTTTATACATGTTTCCGCATGTTTTCGCGAGTGCCATTCTTTCGGTCATTAGGAGAGAGGAAGACAGCATAGCTCCTCAGGGAACAAGCGTGAGTTAATTATATCAGAAGGGAAGCCTAGAATTAATGGGCATGGGCGGGACATGTGCCCAAGCGAATTTCAAGAGAAGCAAAACGCAGCATAGGGCGGCATCGAGGAGCGGTGGCATATGGAATGTAGAGTTCACCTTGTAGGTTTTCTTAGCTGGCGCATGAGATCATTTATTACAGGTCCACATGAGAGGCTTCTGTGTCGTAGGGCATGCAGTTAGGTGGTGGCTGTGTAAACTGGAAAGCGGTGATGTGTTAAACCTAAAACGTAAACAGCGTGACAATCGTGATGCTGCCAACTTAGAAGCTCTAAACACGAAAACGCCTACCTGGGACTAAAAAGGGAGTAAGCTTTACTATAGCTTCCCCCTTTTTACTACTTTTTGTTTAGAGAGTAGTATGCAAACAGACCCAGGCAACTTTAGCAATGGGAGAAGCAAGTTTTTGCTCGCTAAGGCATCGCTCTCGTGCTTGAGTAAATATGCATTGTGAAATTTGTACGTTTGCGTACGCATCTAGTCACTAAGGATGCGTCCACATAAAAAGAATGTCGAAATTTTTTATTGCATCAGTCAGTTGGGAAGCGCTAAAGGTTAAGCGTTGCCAGCGTTAGCTATAAATGATTATTGCCCTCAATTTTGTAGCAGGATCGTTCCTGGACATTTGTAAGATGGTTTGGGTTAATGGGCCAATAAATTCCTAAGGCGAATAATTGAGCACGACGTCTTCTACCCTCTAGTTTAAGCCCTTTCAAACAGCTTCTCTGAAACCGTATTTGGTAGTACGTTTTCAGTCCACTCTCCTAGTGCTTGCCTTCTGATCATTACTGCTGTAGGTCTTGCGTAATTTCATGGGATGATGCTCACGCTTGAAAGCCTGAAAACTAGTAATGTAAAGGAGCTTGCCATTTCAAGTGTCCTTGGACATTAATTTTGAGTAATGAAACATTGTAGGATAGCATCAGGGAAATATTGAAGGTAATGGTAAATTCTTCCCATGCATAGCAAAATATTTCGTTTAAAATTTGTCCATCGCTCCCATCGAGTAGTCAAGACTGCCGTAGAAAATCAATTGTGGACGTTTTTGACCGCAACAAAAACTTAAAACAAGAACATTAAAACCTGCCTAAGGGACATCGGTGAACATATTGGTTGGCATAATTATATCTTACGATATATAAAAAATTGCATTCATAAACTATTTCTTGTTGAAAAATGTGCTTGCCTAGAAGCTATGAGTATGACAGCGCACATGATGATCACAATGAATTGTCTTTGGAGGTTAAAACAATGATCCTCAATTAGAAAAGAGTACAGAGTGGCAGCGTGACCGTGCGGCGATCATTTCCAAAGAACACCTCCGCTTGGCTCACAAAAAATCAGCAGCCATGCTACGGCTCGACTCATTGGTAGTTCTTAAACAACCGCTCCCTCCTTGAAAACATTGAGGCAGTGTGCACAGTAGATCTATAAGAACACTACAGGGCAAAAGTAATCAGCGGTTTGCAGTGGCTGATGCTTGTCCATTGAATTAGAAAATGACACTTTCAGTCCGAAGGAGGGATGACAACATGGAGAGAATTTAAGCCATAGGGTTCATTTTTATGTCCGGAGATACAGCTACAAGTTTGCTAAACCGTACACTTATGCTATGGGATTGGTCTCTATCTCAGTTTATGGATCAATCAGAAAAATCTGGTGTTCGCGATGTCTCATTTGATGCTCAGGTTAGACCATTACACTAAATGCCATAAACGCGTAATTTCCAGCGATCTCAAGCCGAGCCGGCTACTGCAGCGTAACGCAGCGTCAGCCACCTGTCTTAGCATGACCATTCATGTCCAAATGGCCATGAGCAACTTGGCCATCATTTGAGAGCTTTGGATCATGTCCATCGGTCTTACTTTCCTTTACGCGTTTAGAACACATCTTTGTTGCTCCGAGTGTCCGATTGTTCTTCCGGACTGATTTTAAACGATTATCTCACAGAACTCTGGTCATCATCGCCTTTGTCAAAAGACAGCGTACGTTATCATCGCTTCTGCTCACCCGGAAGTGAGAACCAGAGTGCATTAGCATTCTTTACATTAGTGCCGACCCAGGTGTCCCTATCCTTAAAGGGAGACTGAAGCACTTTTTCTGAAAATCGGGCTGGCATTGGCATCCTGTAGTTTTTCATGCTGTATACTGGAATATCGCATCCAAATAAGACAAAAACAAGCGCGAATTGCCTTTTTTAGCCGAAATATGCGGTCTGTGCCGCGGGGCACGCCGCGCGGCGCGCCGCCGCCCGTGATTGGTCAAGAGAGGTCGTGACGTCACTTTGAGGACTGGAGAAGCTGCCGATGCGGATCCGGCGCTGCGTTGAGGGCAGATCGCAGCTTTCCGTGTCGTTGTAAAAGCGAATACGGCGAGTATTTTTTTTTACTGACCACGGAAGAAAAGGATACTACAGTTTGCTCATTCCACGTATCGCCTGAAACCAAAAAAGACACAAGCAAAAAATTCTATGCCTAGCACAAGCATACGCCAGCGTCAAAGACGCGATGCAGACCATGCGTAAAAGGTGCCAGCACAACCTCGGCTCGTATTCTCGGAAAGGAAGGGGTGCGAACAATACTCAAGTCAATTACCACCACCGGACGCCTCCTGGCTCGCCCGGAAGAGCGTCATCCTAAAGAAAAGGCCCAAAGCACTCTGTACAAAAAATCCTGTTCTCAGTACCCGGCGTTGCAGGTTGGGGCAAGAAAGTATTTCAAGGAAACGATGAAGGAGCACAAAGTTGGTGTCAAAATTAGCGAAGCGCAGTGGCCAAGCACTGCGAGGCATGTGACCACAAGATAGTGAAGCAATCATGGTGCGCTGGAAACCAAGCCAAATACGCGCACAAATACGCTTCACTCCTGGCGCGTTCAGCAGATGCCAGAAAATATTAATCGCTGCCTCGGAAACGTTCGCCCTTCCTAGATTTGCAGTTTAGGTTCAGTGAAGTAGTTGCCAACTATATGTGTGTTTAAAAGCCAAGCTAGCTGCAACTCGCCCGCTGCCACAACTTGATGAAGAAACCGAGTAAGGTTGCGGCGTTTTTTTGCAAAAACTCGGTTGGCATTCATTTCTCTCATAAATTTGCATCCGAAATCAACGTCGAACGCTTTCATTTTAATTGCTTAGCTAGGATTAAACGAGATGCCGCATATGAAGAGCTTCGATGCTTGCTTGCTTTGCTTTATTGTGCTTTGCTCTGCTTGCTTGCTTGCTTGCTTGCTTGCTTACTTGCTTGGACACGTCGAACCGAGTATAAAATCACTAACCGAGCTTTGCTGAGCACGTCTCAGGCGGTCTGGCCGCACCTAAGCTGAGGAGAGCGACACATGCTTAAGCCTCTATAAGGCTAAGTGAGCATGGTTCTACTTTTAAAAGAGGCGCTTCTTCGGAATGGTGACACGCCTCTTATGCGCGAGGAAATCGATGGAACTGTGTCATGGTTGCGCCGCGCCTTTTCGACAGAAATCTCCAGAGATCACACTAGGACAAGCTCTGCCTGTAGCCGCTCTTACGAAAGTGTTTCGAGCAGAGTAAGCTTGCTTTAGTCGGCTTGAATTCTTCGTCACAGCAGCGAGCGGTTGCGCTGCGAGCTTGTGATCTTGCGGAAAACAGTGGAAGACGACACAGTCGCGGCCGTAGTTGTTCGTGGACACGAACGCAGAGTAGTGCCTGTTGAATCTGATTCTCAAGGTCGGCTGACGCGCTTTGTACGTCACAACGCATGCAGTACGAGGAACAACGCATGCAGCACGAGAAACAACGCGCGCTGAAAGCGCGCTCGGGTACGCCGAAGCATCCCCGGCTCCTCAACATGACGTCACGCTGGCCGACATGGACGAGGTTTCCCTCTCCGCTGTTCTCCTCTCCTGCGCTCGCGCGGGGCGCGGGAAATTTGAACATCGCATTTTTAATTGGTGATTGCGCCGCTGTTTTAGCCAAAATCGAAAAAATAATTTCACAGACGTGATCAGCAATGACAGTACTTCAAAACCCTAGAAGGTTAGCTGATTCGAAAACCACCTCAGTATCCCTTTAAGCCTTAAGCTTAAGGAATATGCTTGTGGAGAGAACATAGCATACATCTGTGCAGAAACCCTCACGTGGAGGAATTTACTGCTTTGACCGAACAGTTCATTCAGTATCGGCTGTAGAGATGAATTACTGAAATATCTGCGGCCAATGTTTTGGGTTGTTCCGGTCTACATCAGATGAAAATGGTGGTGTTGCATATATGGTGTCCCGCCCATCTGCACCAACACCCCATTAAACACGTAAAAACCTACTGAACGCTGTTTAAAAGACATCTTTCCAGCTCTACAGCTGCATTCTCAAACTTTTCTGCTACACAGTGTGTTAAACATTCGGTAGGGATACAAGCTTGAGTATTGCTCTAATTAATGCCTTGGCCCCCATCGCAAAAACATAAAAAGAAATAATTGTCTGCTGCCAATATTTAAAGGGACAGCTATGAGCATTGTTTCACCACCCTCGCCGTAAAACGGCCGATCACTGAGCGTGAGCCAAAGCTTTCACGGCCAAAGGTGCCGCGAGTCGCCCACCTGTTAATAGAAAACGCCGCTGTAGCATGATTCTAGAAATAAATATGCATTACGTTTCGTAAATTTCAAGTTTAGAGCCTTACTTAGCTCGTTGTGGGAAGACCCGCCATCGCCAGAAAGCCGTGGCAGACACGCATGACAGACACGCGTTGCAGAAATGGCGCACGCGAGTGACGTCATCATGCCTCCTGGAGGGCTGCAAATCGTGGAATGCCACCACCGCTGCTCAGGAAAGAGAGGTGAACACTAATGCTTGCACTGAGGAATGCAATTCTCGCCCTTCGAGAAGGGCAAGCTGACTTCAGCTATGAATGGATTCAGGTTGGAGCGCCCCTCCTTCTCCCTGAGGTCACTATACAATACCCCCTCACTCGGATAACAAAGCAGACCATGCTCAAGGTGGGAGCAGATCCTTAACATAGACTGGGCGAAATGCCACTGGCCTGCCTGACTTGACGTGGCACATGCAAACAGTGACTGGTCGCCTCCGCAAGATAGGCTAGCAATACGATGCGCCACAGTCGTATTCATGTAAACGCGGCTAGAGATTATAAGAAAGGGAAAGTCCCTGCCGCCGCCCTCGTTAGCCTTCAGCTTTCGGAGAGTGAGGTTGTGCTGCTACGGAGGCTTCATCGTCCAAGTTGAATCGCTCGCGCCTAAGTCATCAGGCGAGGCAGCAAAGCTTGGTCGGAGGTGACAGTTCACTGTCGACGAAGTACGCTACCATCGCAATGCAGCAAAACGTGCGAAGCCAGCTGCCGCAGCGAAACAACGTCCTGCCCCCGAATCCCCGACAACTCAGCGACACACTCAGCGACAAAGTGTGCGCTCGCATTTACACGTCATAAGAATTGTTTAGATGCCCTCATAATGTTTTGAATAGTGCTTTGGCTTTGTAATCAATTCTTTCACAGAGCAATTTGGTCTTTTGTATGGGCTTGGTCCTTTTAGCCCATGAGACCTAATTATCTTCTCAGCTTGCAAGCGCTGATGGGTTTAGTTGAGCCTGCCGTGATGTGAGGCATATTACATTACCCTTGATGTTGTTTCGAGACACTTCCCTACCTAGTACTTCGTGCGTTTTTATAGACAAATTTGGCGAATTCTTTGACAAAAGTAATTGCTTCTTCTAACTTTTGTGACCACCCTCTTTTATTGGCCACTGTGTATGGGTGAATTTGAAACAGTAAGTGATAAGCCATTTTTTGCCAATTATTTCTTATTTTCTTTGTCGCGTGAACAGGTGTATAAAAATTCTGGTTTCAAAGCTTCTACCTGAGCCCACACAAAATTCAATGTACTTAGGTTTAGCCCGGTATGATGCAGCTGTCGGAGTGTTCGCAAGCTGTGACCATCACCATGCAAGAAGTTTCATGAAAGATCTTACTCGTCTGGACATAACTTGAAAAACAAGAAATTTTGGGCTGTTGGTAAAATGCCTCCATCTGAAGTCCCTGAACTATTCATCATTGCATCGGGGTTGTAAAGAAATAACAGCGTCTTGAGACGTGCTACAATCGACCTTCAAGGCGCGAAATTATTTGTATTCTCGTAACGTATGACACTTTGTTGACTGCCATTTGCTGAGAAATCCCTAGACATTATTTTCTTATTGAACTGCGCAGCCATTGAAGGACTGGTATGGTGAGCTGGAATTAAGAATGTGTGTTTGCGAAAAATTTCCGTTCTGGTCACATGACTGTACATAACCGAAGAATTTACATTGTACTGCCACTCGGTCATAATCTCAACTTTGCCTCCCTCTAGTTCTTGTTGCTGCGACGTGTTTTGTTTTGAGAGAGATTTATTACTGTTTCTTAGAAGCTTCGTAAAAAATTCATGTATTTAGAATCTCTTACAACAAACACCATGATGAAGAAAAGCCTCTGTAAGGTATTAAATGATGACAGATCACACTTAGGTGAAAACTTTTTTACCAACCCGTTAATAAGCTATCGTTCTCATTTTCCTACACAGCTTACGGAAATCTCGAATAATGCACCAGCATAGGAATTTTCTTGTTTCGAAGAAAATTCTCTTCTTCCGAATGACTGTTCATAAGAGGGAAATATATGATCAGAGAGACTTCAAAGCGGAGTGGAACTTCCTCTTGGTGGTGAGCTTTCTATTGCTCGGTTGCTTTTGACGTATGTTTATTTGAGAACTGTTTGATGCCGCTTTCTAAACGCTTCGTAAATGTTTTATGTACATCAAAGTTTATTTCACTGTAATAAATATTATTTTAAAGAAAAGAAAAAGGCACTGGAACACAGAAAAATGACCGCGGTTTTCAGAGGTGTCCGAACCTTTTTTGCGTTGTATTATACTATTTATGGTACAAAATGAGCGCTCTGCTTTATACTTCGCTTCAAGAAATTCACTTTTTGTTTAGTAAGTGCGATATCCTATATACTGCCATTCATCCGGACTGGTTCGGGTTGCTTAGGCTTATTAATGCCTGTTTCCTCTTGACGCGCTACTGGGATATTCGTTAAATAACGGCAGGAACACACCGAAAGAATTCTTACTCATAAGCTACTGGGCTTTGATTTTATGAGCATGCAATGGCTGCCATGAAGGGCGGAATGATTATCTTATGTTTTAAAAAGGCTCGCTTTTGCGTTTTTTTGCATAGAGGGTACCACTAGCCGAGAACGAAATGCACTAGAAAAGAGTTAATCAGCAATGTGGTAAAGTAGAAAATACTTCTGCCGTAAATATCATTGTTCAAGTAAGCTAAACTGGGCTAGTCGGAGCAATTGCATCTTAGAAAAATGTAGCGCGAAAAACGATACAAAGAAAAAAGGTGAAGACAGGACACGAGCGCTCGTGTCCTGTCTTCACCTTTTTTCTTTATATCGTTTTTCGCGCTACGTTTTTCTGAGATGCAATATCATTGTTACCAGAACAAATATCCAGGAAACTCACAGGAGCATTCGCTAGCGATATTCAGAGAGAGTGCTTAGGATACCATTTTATTATTGCCTCTGTAGCATGACCGCGAACTGGGACTAGCATGACCAAAGCCACGAGGGGGGCACTTGGTGCAGGTCAAGGCCCTTTTCTTAGCAGTCACGATGTTCAGTCGGTGGTTCTGCGTCACCACAGTTCCAGCCTCTCTCTACTTCACCAATTTGATTATCTCCAGCAGAGACAAGAACCACACATCTGCAGACCTTTATCAAGCATATCTCTCAGCATCGGTTATTCGTTGAAAGTTTGACGCCAACGCAAGCTACTGCAATGACCTTGCCCATGAAATCGCAGCCGTCTCGTGCCCATAGTCCTTCCTAGATAGTAACATTGCGCCTGTGATTACGAAAGAAAAAGATGTTATACTTTCCTATGTTATTCCCCTCCTTTAGTTGGTCCGATGTTTAGGGGAATCCCCCAAGGTGGAGTGGGTTTGTAATAAGGGAGTAATTACTCATTGACATCCACTCGAGCGCAGCCATATGGCTACAAAGGAAAGCTATACAGCTTTCTCAGAAACTTCGTAGTTAAAAATTCGTCCTGGTCCGGGGTTCGAACCCGGGACCAACGCTTCACCGGAGCAGTCGCTCTACCAATTAAGCTAACCGCTCAATTTGCTCTCGCCCTACCATAAGCTTGCCGTCCCGGTTAGCTTTATTAGTGGAGCGACTGCTCCGTTGAAGCGGTGGTCTCGGGTTCAAATCCCGGACCAGGACGAACTACGAAGTTTCTGAGAAAGCTGTATAGCTTTCCTTCGTAGCCGTATGGCTGCGCTCTGGTAGATGTCAGTGAGTACTCTCTTATTTCCCATCCATTAAGTACTACTCAAAAAAGGGGGTCTTTAAGGGAACAAAAATGAAATGAAAAATGAATAACCTTTGCGATTTCCGCGCCCTGACAACCATGCACGCGCGAAGACACGCTGTTATATCTACGCACTTGAGCTTTCCTGAGGAGTCAGTTTTACGCAGTTTCGCGAAAGGAAAATGCTACCATTGGATTAACAAATTGCTTGCATTTTGTTATGTGCCCCAAGTTTTCCGTTAACCGTGAAATTGACATCGTATACAGCGGAGCATCAACTAGCGAATATCGTTCGACCCTAATTCAGTCTCGACCGAAGCTTATAGCGTACAATATGTTTGCAGGCTTCAGCAGGGGTTGTTCTTACAACTTTATCGTTAGCCCAAGTTCTCAGTTTTTGTTTTCACACTCGTAATGCCTTTGATTCGTTTGCGACTGAATATCCCATGTTCTTAAACGATTTCGTGAGTAGACTGCACTAGAGGATTGAACATATAAAGTTTTTTTCAGTGCGTGGTGTTAACGTAGTCATGTGATTGCCCAATGAAGACTAAATGGACTTGAGCAAGCTCAGTACAACTCTCCCGATCCAAAAGGCTGGGGCATCGTATTTGGCCTAAGTATGCGCGGCGATGCTTATGTGATAACCAGAGTATCTAGAAAAAAAAAGGGCAGGGAAAACTGATCACAGCAATTTGACCAATTAGACAAACTAAGTGCCTGAGAGTTAGGCTCGTTATAGAGACGCACAACAGCAGCCGTTATGTTTACAGTTATGACTGCGACGTTCAGATAACATGAAAACTGTTTGGAAACCTCTGGAAAACATGTATAGTATTAATCTAAATCGATTTCAAAAACCCTAAATAATTTTTGTAGGCAAAACAGTTCAACCACGTAGCAGTAAACAACGCTTGTCGAACCGGTCGATAGCCTCAAATAGGTTTATATACGGCAAGCGCCATACCGGAGGTCGCAGTTCCCGTGGACGATGTGGGGCGTTAAAGGAAAAATAGGAAAGAGAATACCACGAAAATCAGGAACTAGTCCAGTAAACAACTATTCAGAAAATCTAAGGTTTCGTAAGAATTTGTAACTAGTGAATGCAGTAGCACTTTCACCAAAATCAGTTACAAGTTATCCTTTGTTTTTCAGAGCCTCCAACGCCAGTTCTACTTCTCGACGACGGTAACCATCCGGAATACGGTAAGCGTTCGTGAGCTGGGGCGACTGGTTCATGAAAGCGGGCGTGTTCACAGATTGGTCAGTGACACTTTGATGAGCGACGGCAGTGGTGTCGACTCTACTATGTTTCGCATCGCCTGATAATGATGACGTGAAAAACAATACGGCGTTCGTCTCCTCGATGATAGTGACCACCGACGAGCGTCGCCTTAGGCTGGTGCTGGTTCCCACGTCGTTGAAAGTGAGCGCTCTACCGTTTCCATAAATGGCTCTTTTTCCAACGTACCTCCGAATCGACCAGCTTTTACCGCTGTCCATGTTTAGGGGCACATATTCTGGTTCAGAAGTCAGATGCGTTCCTGCCAGGAGGACTGATGTTTTCAGTGCTCGCTTCCTGGAACGGGGGAGCCGCCCACGAATAACGCGGGTGTCATCGGGAGCGCTAAGCCGTACGTCGCTTAGGGTGATTCTTCGTCTCGGTCGTCGGGATGCTTGGTCTCCGTAGACGATCGACGTGAACACAGTACTTCTCCCAACAGTAGCTGTACTTAGCGCTCTGACCCTTTTGGTACCCTGCCGGTCTATATTGACCACAGGCGTCAACAGTGTCGTGTGCCGCTTAGCTCTCGGTGGCGTCTCTTTCTTCGCTCGGTTGAATCTCTTGTATGGCTCCAACACGATTTCGGCTCCGTTGTCGTCACTCTTCTCTAGATCGAGCGCGGCTTCTGTCATGTTGTCTCCATCGAAGGCGGCGATGGTTGCGGCCTCGTTCAAACCTGACATCTTGTGCACAGCGAGCTGCATGCCCACCACGCAGCAGATCACGGTGGAGATGGAGACGCACACAACCCTGGGGACACTGACCCCCGATACGTTGCGCCCGGGCGGTGAAGTCACACGGTTGACGTCGACCCGTGCCAGGAACGCCTCGTCGTCCTGTTTGGGGCTGGCGAGGGGCCTGCCGCTGCTCTGGGGCTCCGGCGATTGTGCGGAAAGGGCAAGGTCAGACGCTGATAATGACGGAGGTGGCGACGGTAATTCAGGCGGATCGCTGTCTTCGACGGTGCTCAGGTGGAGTGCGCAAGTTGAAGATGCTGCCGATGGATACGGCACCGTCCTGGTATTCGAAGTTGTGGAAGATAGCTGCGGAGCCGAAAAGCTGTAATGCAGGGAGCGAACACGTTTCAGCAAACCTTCCATGTTTGTCCTTCTTCTTCGTCGTTCTCTGCTGGACGTAACACTCCTATTGTCCGAATTCGGCTCCTTTTTTGGTGCCAATGTGTGTTGAACATCTCCGTATTCTGCTCGCCGTGTGGGCAAAGTTTCTACGGGTCAGCCGTTTGCAGTAATAAAAAATTGCTGAAAAAGAAACTAAATCTCACAAGATTGGTCTATTGGTTTACTGGGGTTTAACGTCCCGAAGCAACTCAGGCTATGAGGGACGCCGTAGTGAAGGGCTACGGAAATTTCGACCACGTGGGGTTCTTTAACGTGCACTGACATTGCACAGCACACGGGCCTCTAGAATTTCGCCTTCATCGAAATTCGGCCTCCGCGGCCGGGATCGAACCCTTCGAAATTTTTGTCAACCTTTACGCATCAGCGTGAGGGTTCGGGCCAGAACATAATTTATATTAACAATATTAACTATCATTGCGCGCGCAAAAAAACAAAAACAAAACACACGCAGCTTTCCTCTCCTTCGTCCGCGTGTATATTTTTCAGCCATGGATGTTCTTTGGAAAGCTCTAGTATCGCGGGAACACTTCAGTGCATGTTAATAAGCGCTATTTGACTATGCGGAAATTCGTACAGTACGTTGAACGCCTAGTAGCGACGATATCGTAGCAGAAAGCTACGCGCAAAAATCGGAAAAGAATCAGAGACACAAGCGCGTAATGTACTTAATCTAGACTGCGATGCATACAAGTTGGGGGCGACGATCAAAAAGAAAAAAATGAAATGGTCGCAAGAGAGAGAGAGAGGGAGAAAAAACGTGTTATGAAAATAATGGTGGGGGGAGGGGGGCCTTATACCAGGTTCACATTGGCTTTCACCGCCGCTCTTGCGTGATTCACCAGTGAAAGCTGGTCTCCAGAGTGTGAGCTGAACAACGCCGCCTCCCAGTTCTTGGTTGTTGGGTGACTTGTTCTTGGCATAGCTGGGTTTTTCTGGCTTGTCCATACCATATTGAAAGTTCGCCATTTCAACGCAGAAGGCGCCATGCGGATCTTAAGAATTTGGAAATATATAGCTGTTTTTGACGGGATTTTTATAAGTATTCTACTCTACTTTCCTTAGAATAACCCCGTGCTCGCTGTTTAGACATTTGTCCGGTTCAGCGTCTACTTTTCTCGTCAATCTCAAATGTTGGAGCAAATCCCAGTTGCTTAATAGCGGTTCTGAAAAATTATGTTCCTGCGAATCTTGGGGGACCCCAGGTAAAAGCATGCCGAAAGCGGCGTGAGCGCCTTCATTCCCAGCATCCGCAGAGTATTCTGGAATCCATGTGCCCATGAGTTTGTCGGTATCTTACTTAGTTCTGAAATTCCGTTCACAAGGGAAAAATAATTCGTATGGGACGATTCTCGATCGATGTCTTGAACACCAGATGCTCTACTGTCCTTCCGCTGCTTCTCCTCTATAACGAAGTGTCTGCTAGAAATACCGCTCCAGCTTATTTCAAAACGGCGAGCGTTTCAGACTGGAAAAAGGAAAAAGGATAACGCAAGACGCACGCTTAAAATGGACTGAATTTTTCACCTTGACTACCATGGGCACTTACGTACAGTTCGCTGGTATATGCGTACACAGCATCAAAACAAAGGAAGCAGAATAACGCAGAACAAAGAAAAAGGAAATCTGCTTAGAGACATTAGTGCCTTTTTTGAAAAGAAAATAGAAGGCGTGCTGGCACAATGATCATTTTCCCCACTTATGTGAAAGGGCTAACAGATTTAGCATTGTAACTGCGTGTCTCCTCTTCCCAGCACACATGTAGCACAAAACTTTGGCCTGCACCGGTAACGCTTACAACGCTTGTCTACAATTCTATCCCCTGTAACTGAATCAATCGTTGCACAGTGCTCTCGGAATCAGGGGTTTAGGCAGTGCTCTCCTGACTGCAGGACATATATACATCACCCACAGGGAAGTGGAATACGCTAAATAGCTGTTTTGCAGGGTACAAACTTTCATTCGTGGTGTGATAATACAGCGGTCAACCAACTAGCCCAGCTATCCGCCTTGACCCCTGTAAGCAACTCGGTCTGACCGTTTCTACTCAGCTTTTTATTTCTCTTAGAGCTTCTGCTCTTGCTCACAACAACATGAATGTGCACTCGGGCCGTCCCGCTAAATTTCCGAACGGAATCGAAACGCCCTCGTTTGAGCACTTTGTCCCTCCCCTATTTGCCTGCTTAAACTGAATACGGCTTAAGGGCGCTAGCCTTTGGCATTTGGCATTTTAACCACGCCCTTTCTCATTTGAAGTGGAGCCGCTACCACTCCGCCATGAAGGCTCAGGGTTTGAGCATGAATGAAAGCGCATCTAGTGAACGCATGGATTTCATAACTAAAATAAAAAAATAAGAAAACAAACAAAAGAGAAGAAATAAAAATATGAAAAGAAAGAAAAATAAAAAATAAAATACAAAATGAAATACGACAACAAAAAAAGTGCGCCAGGAAACGCATTCGCCTTGCAGCACTTTAGTGAGCCAAAGTGCCCCCTGAATTTTTTGCGTTGCTGGTCAGCTCATCGCGCACATTGTTCGGCTTCATCCTCCGAAGGACAGGCTTCCTTCATAATTTGCCGTTTGCTGCACTGCGCGTACCTCCGGCGCTTTATGCTTCCGTTTTCATTCTGGCATCTGCATGTGGAAGTAACCGCGTTTCTCGCTCTTCATCTTCACACCCTCCATGCACTCGGCTGCCGGTAGCGGGGCGCTCCTCCGAGTTTACCCTAGCGGGCTTACCCGAGCGAGTACACCCGGCCACCTGATGTGCAAGTATGCGGGGATATTCTGCTGGCAATTCTCCAATGCGGGGCCCACTCATTAAATCCATCCGCGTGGGGCTCAGTCGAAAAGCTCTCCGCATTATGAAGACGAACTCAAACCTGCAATCGAAAAAATTGCGCCTCTCCCGTAACCGAGAGTAGAGTAAGCATGAAATGTTTACGGGCCTAACACAGGCTCCATTGCTCGGCTTAAGCAGCTGTGACGGTGGCGGCATTGAAATCCAGGACGATGCAGAAGCGTACGCGGACACGACGAGACGCAGACCTGACAAGAATGTATATGCTATATGCAGCGCGTTCGAATACTCCGCGAGCGTGTATGCATCTGCCTGCCAGAGGGGGAAAGGGCTTGAAGGCCAAGCGGCCGGTCTTTTACATGCGTGAGTGTGGGACCGCAGCGCCATCCTTGGGGAGAGAGCGAAAGTTTTCCGCCGAAAGCCCTTCTCGCCCTCTTTCTTTAAGCGGCCTTCTCTCAAAGCCCCTAACAGATCACGTATGACAACGAAGTGTATTGTGGCATGTATGTGCTTTTTCCACGCGTTATTAAAAATCGGAAATTATATTTCCGTGCATTATCAAATGCACAGCTCGACTGATATCTTGATAAACATTGAGAAGACACTGGCAGGACTTATTTTTTGTGACTCGTTTGGAGAGCAACCAGCGCTTGTATGCTGGTCCCGTTGGAGGTCTTAGAGAGTCTCGTCGTTGAATCTCGTTAAGTCTCGTACGGTGCCCGGATGTTCTCGTTTCAGAGCCCGGATGAGTGGGATTCAGTGCCCGGATGAGTGGAATTCAGTGCCTAGATGATGACTCTCGGTCTCGGCGTGACGTCACCACAATGCCGACAACGGGAGCTAAAAGCATTTCATGCTTAAAAAAATCTCATAGGGCGGGTACAGCTACGTAACTCGCGATTCAACGACAGCATTTTGTGGTTGAAGTTACAGTACTGTTTATTTAATAGTATTTGTCTTTGTCGAGTAGAGGGCGCGTGACGACGATATACTCTTCCTCATGACATCGCTTCATATTTCCACGCGCCTGACCCGCGCCACCTCTTTACAACCAGCACCTCTACAAGTTGTCACGAACCAGAAGGTGGGCAGCCGCGGACGCAGAAGGGGATGATGATGATGTCTTCAACGCAGAGCGGCCCACTTTAATCTCAGAAACCTATAGCACCGCCCGAGCACTCTTCACGCGACCGTGTCCGCTTCGTCGTCCTCACGGCTCAGCGCGGAGGTGGAGCGGGTCGGGCGCGGTGCAATATAACCAATAAATGTGGCGCGGTGTTAAGTCTCCGTTAACGCCAACGCGGTAGAACCAGGATTTACTAATGTATTTACTTATTTATTGAAGCACGTACTCTATTAAAGCCATTTATGTGCACATTGCTCGAGGCGTCAGCGTCTTCGTAGTTCGCGGCAGTGGGCACCCTGCATTCCATCCATGAGGTCAACAGCAACAGCGGGACGGAGAAACGAAGGTCCAGAGCTTCTCCCGAGGCGAAGCGACAGGAGGATAGCTTTCGCGAGCGCATGCTAGAGCCAAGAATCAAAGAGAATAATAAACTGTAGCGTCTCCAAAGAAGAAAGCCTCTATACAATGGAAGCTTCCTTAAATACAATTAGAGCGGCACTTTCTAACTGAAGTAGGACTGAGCTTTACTGCGGCGCAATGCTAATTAGGCTTCTCGCAAAAAATTTCTTACTTCGTTCATCATCTTGCCTGGGCTGAGGCGCTGCGTTTGAGTGATAAAAATTGGAAATACTGTGAAAACCGTTTATGCGGTGTGTTATTCGTAGCTAAAGTTCTTCTTTCTGAGAAAAAATAAAATCCTTTAATAAATAGGTTCTGAGGAGAGCAGAGGATATGACCACTTGTATTTTGGAAAGAGTACACCCCGCATACTCGTGCTGGGGCAATGTGGCAGTGTCGTAGTCATGGTAAGCATGCTGGCTGTCGCATCTGGGGTACAGATAGCACCGCAATAAAATTACGATAAATACAGCTCTCCAAGTCCAGTTTCGGAACAGCCTCTCCTGCAGTGCTCTATATTTTACGTGTTTTTACTTCCGCAGCTCACGCTAGGCGTATTTTGTCAGTTTCACTGCAACATTAACAGTCGCCACGAGCAAACGACAGTCAACAGTAGATAATAATACCTGTGGTCTCCTTTGAAGGATTTCAGTAGCGTTGTTCAAGAAACAAACACAAATTACGCCGGGTGGATAGTTGAGATTGGCTGGTGCTGAAAGTAAGGCTGTGATGTTAATGCGCCATAATCATTACCATCCAGCGCCCCTTCACTCTAAGTTAAGGCCATTCCAAAAAAAAAAATTCTGATTATACATGTCCTGCGCTGATCTCGGCCAGTACATGCCAGCAAATTACAACTCTCTCCTCCAATCCGTAAGAGGGCAGTCGGCGCCCAGAGTTTTACTGTGTGAGCTTACTAGCCTAGGCACTTTAAGCGTCCGTGTTGGGCATGTGAACGACCAACACGGGTATTCACGTGCCCGTGTTAGTGTTAGGGCTTATTCATCGCTCTGCGACCCATCGAGCAAAGAGGAACGCAGCCACTATCAATGCCGCGTGAAGATGGTAAATTCGCAACAACAAGGAAGTGAATAAGTGCGAATACTTTTTCGCAGCCACCATGCGCGCTGATTCGACGGCAGTGACGGCCTTCAAGGTATGAAATGGAAGTTTTCTCACCGGTGGTTAAAAAGCTAGCATCGGTGCCTTATAGATCGTGCATTGATGCACGAAGTGGTGTCCGAGGTAAAAGATTGTAGTGTGCATCTATTTTCTAACGTTAATGAACGATATCATCTGAGCGTACTTTATAAACTACTGTAATAAGTTTACCACGTCAATCGCTACCAACACGGTAGCGATTGACCGTTACGATTGACCGTTAATGCCGTTACGGTCCTTGTTGTGGCGTAGAACAGCTGCAGCTGATAGCGGGGGCCATACTCCTTATTATAAATCCTGCAGCGTAGAGAACGGAGGCGCACGGTAGGCGAGCCACGTCCAAACTCCGACGTCGCGTGCCAGTGTGGATAGGAGGTGATTCACGCAGGACGAAAGGTTTTCCGCTAAGGTTACCGCGCCTGTCATTCTCCTTCAATAGCAGGTTTGACACCAAAGCGGGCCGAGAGAATCCTCTCAGCTATGAATTCAGAGCATCTTAATGGTCATTTAAAGGACCCGTAAATCATGTGTTTTTTTTTTGTCGTTCCATAGAATTCATTAAATTAAGCTGATGAACCATAGCGCATGTGTTCCGAATTGCTTATTTTCCGCTTACATTATGTTATGATATAACAACCTTGAACTTTGCTGTGAAATCTATGTTGTTTCATTTTTTTTTTGCCTGTATGTCACCTTTGTTATATTCCTCTCCATAGCTCACTGCAGTGTCCTCAGTTTAATCTGAGTCCTCTAATCTAGTGTAGAAATTCAAGCACGCAAGTTACAACTCGCAATGGGGAATTGTTACGTAATTTTATTTGGATGAATATCAGTAAACTGTAGTTGCAGGTCAGGTATGTCTCCAAAAATATTGTGACACATTCTTAATGCCTCTGTCAGTTGTATTCTTTGTTCTGAACCTGTGCTCATTTCATGCTTAGGTTGATGTGCCGTATTGCAGAACATCTATTGCATACTGTTGCTCCTTTTCGAGGCTGTAGCACATTGGCAATGAGGAAACCTCCTCGTTCAAGGGAGTTGGCGAGCCATGCTATCCAACGACGAGTAACACTCCAGAAGCCGCAGGCACAACACCGTTTATTACCGGCTTGCAAAACAACACGAAAATGTACCACTAAACAGATGCGGCCGCGCTGTCGTACAAAGAGGGTATAGCGCTAGCACTTGTGGAACACCACGACAGCGTCTCAACTCCTCAACGCTAAAATAGAGCGGCTCTTGCGGTGGTTCCAGCAATGCTACGCAATGCTCCGCTATCCGTGGTAGAAGTCGCACTGCTGACTACACAGCTGCGTCCACATGTACTGTTTCACACATAATATAACGAATGCCCCAATGTAAGAAGCAATGATGGGAAACAAAACTATTTTGTCCAATCTATTGAAAGGGCAAACAAAACAAAACACCTGGTAAACGTCAACAGCGCACAAACAATTTAAAAGCAACGTGCAAAAAAAGCTCGAAAGTCAAAATCTATATAATAATCAATCGTTCACTTAGTTGTGCGTGTTGTGTCTCGCCCTTTTATATTTCAATAGGAATTTGTGCTCTGTGCATTACGGTTTATAAGGCTAGAATGTATAACGCATTCTTTTATGTGCGCTACGAGTATACTGCGTGCTATTTTTATGTATCATTTTGCTGGTTTCGTTTTTCTCGCATTACATTCAATATATATGTGCTTCAATTTACTATTTCTTGTTACAATTACAGCATTGTATTCATGCGCCAGAACACTGGTTGCTGGAGAGGTTGCTTTGCCTGCAAGCTTCTCAAACCGCATGTATTTTGGCGCGATGTAGGCGAAATTTGTTAGACCACAGCGCCGAGGATAATCGCGTTCTCGAAATTCTAAAAATGGATATGGACATTACTTACGGCGGGCTACATGCCTCTGAATAATTAAGGAGCCCAACGGTAATAGTTTAAAAGTTAACTATTAAATAATGGTTAACAAGCCTGCTAGTTAGCGCGTCTTAGCTGAATTATGATGTACTACACAACTGACAATGCTATGCCAAAAAAAAGCGCGCATCTAATTCAAATAGCTTATTTTTAAAAATTGCAGAAAGTCTTAGGTGAAACACCCTGTATAGCTTGTTCAACATATTCATTGTCCCTACGTGTTTTTTTTTCACAATATATCTAAAACATACAGCAGACGAAGAACTGCCGCTCGACTGTATACAGGGGGCTGGGGCGTTTGTTAGGCATTCTGAGACCCGATAGTCCCAGCCTCCCTTTGAATACTGGGGAACCAAATGAAATGAAATCAAAATTTCGGCGCTTCTGCCAATACACGGTCTAATGGAAGAACGAAAGATAAATCAACGGGACGCTCTCTGCTCCGACAAACCATGCGAAGATACTCGCGCCACGATGCTACAGGAATGGAAGGGCTACCGGCGTCGCAGCCACTCACGCCGAGTACCGTGGATCAGTAAAAAAATGCAGCGCCCACAGAACACGATCCATGAATGTCTCTCCTGTCTCTCCACCCGCGCTGGTCTGCCCGGTGCGCTGCTCGCTCGGCCGTTATTTAGCCATGGCGAGATCACGCGCATGCTCACCAGGTCGCCAGCGAAGAACTTGCGAAACATGCGCGGTGGTGTTGTAGTCGGATGACGTATGTTATGTCCGCGAAGCCTTATACATCGACTATAGGGATGCCTTTGACTCCAAATTACTTACGCATTTTTCAACACAATCATTTACGCATGTTAAGCTTCAGTTTAGCTATGGCGGCAGTCAGCGCTGTGTAGTGAAATAGTAAATGTTACTCCCTTGCTATGTATATAAACTATCAGATTGCGGTCTTATGTATGTATCCTAAATGCACTTGAGATTCTCCACTTAACGCTGATAGGAATTCGCCATGTAAATCTGCATTCTAACGAGAAATCTCCAGCGTCAGCCGTAAGGGCTTGATTACTTAATCAATTAATTTGTTATAACTTCATTAACTGATTTGAAATTGTTGGGTTAATTCAATTCAGAGCTCCGTGGTGGCAGTGGTTATGGTTTTCGGCTGCTGACCCGAAAGACGTGTGTTCGATCCCAGCCCTGGATGTCACATTTCGTTGGAAGCGAAGTGCGACATCAGTGCACGTTTAAGAAGGCCAGTATGTCGGATTATCCGGAGCCCTCCACTACCGCGTCCCTCATATCCTGAGCTGCTTTCGGACTTTAAGTCCCGTAAAACCTAATTCAATCCTCCTTTTTCTCAGAGCCGCTCTGCACATGTGCGCCTCTCAGCGCCACCGGTGGAAAGAAAACCGTCAGCTCCTACTGCGCATGCACAGTGCTTGTTGACGACAGGCGCATGCGGCAGGTGGCGGCAGCTGTCAAGCCTACACCTGCCACTTCGCGGGTGCTGTCGGTGCCTTGTGAAACAAGATCGCGCCTCCATCTCCCACGTGCTTTTGCTTTCAACCAGTAGCAGATGAATTTTCGCCACTGACCACAGGTAGCCATGGCCTGTGAAAATGGCGGATTCAGTTACCGCCTGCCGCGGTGGGAAGGTAACATGTCCCTCTCCTCACTTTAACGGGAGAGGAAAGAGAGAAAAAGTGAGAGACGGAGAGAGAGAGTAGGAGGAGGTGGATGACCTAGGGGAAGAGCGGATCAGTAAGCAATTGCAAGGTAGCTACCACGAGATGAAACTTAAAGCTTTGCTCCAGTGGAAGTAGAAGCTTATGACGCGAACGCAGGGATGCTCAACGTGAAGGTGGTTCCGCGGCATAATGTAGTTCTATATGCCTACACCAAACTTATAGCAGCTTTTGCTGATTCACGCGCTAAGCAAGTAAGACTCACTCCATAAATTTTGTGTTCAATTCTTTTTTTCACTGTCGAATCATGTAGAGATTTTGTGGAGATGTTTAGTGGGCATACTCAGACTGGTACCAGACGTATTTCCTACATTAACAATTACGGATTACAAACACATCCACCGGCGGAACATTCCTTGGCCTATCTCTCAATTTGAAATTGACGCAATATACAGGCTTTCTCATTTGGCTCCTTATTAAGTGTCATAGACCAGTAAACGCAGCCAAAAGTTCAAATACATATAGAGCTCAAAGCAAGTATTTATTTCAATAGGCAGAAAAGCGTTAGCTCATCTGAAGCTCTACCGGTATTAAAGGGCAAAAAATTGCTGACGGTTTAACTTGGCTGAAGCCTAATGTGTAAGCGAATTAGCTTTAAAACGTTGTGCACGCTCCTCGTCGCTATCTGCTGCATTCTTCCTCTTCTCGGCTTCGCGTTGCTGCTTAAGCATAGCGAGCCGCCGAGCGACAACGGCTGGGTGCTTCAGCTCCATTGCGAACTGCCGCCGCGACAGGGCAGCGGCGCGCTCATATAGTCGCTGCGCCGTGTCATATATGTCACATCATGACGTCACTTATGTCGTCAATCAAGTGAGCACCCAAATGTCCAACTTTCATTTTGTACCTTGACTTGACCTTGAGATTGGAGAGAGCCAACCTCAACCTTGTTCTGACCTCTAAGCCTATGGACCAGCTTGGTGTAACGCCTGGCTATGCACCATGGCTGTACTATGGTTTGACCTCTAACTCAGCTGAAGGTCAAATTTGCACGGTTAGCGCTTGAAGTCCGAGGTCCCGCAATGAAGGTTGGGCTTCAAAATTAGAGATCACTGGTGCGACCCCCATTAGGAGAATGCGAAAGCATTGACGCTTCCTCGGCACTCGTCGCCTCTCTTTGCCTCTGTTTATCATTTTATTTTTCTTTGTTAATTATTTTCACTATGGTATTAGCGTGATTATCTTATACTTTAATTAAAGATCGATTTATTTACTCTGACTATGCCTTCTTTTACCTCTCAACCATTTTATTTTTTTCAACTTTGGCGCCGTGGTTGCTCTCCCATCCACTTACTATATCGCCGTGCAGCCTATTCAACCGTCCAATAGTTGTTGCTGATAGTTATTTAACTAATTTATCTGTATCAATGAAACTTTTTGTTCGATTCATTTTTACTCATCAAATACATTTCCATTCACTTCAAACTTTATTTTCCCTCCTTTGCCTATTTTTCCGCTATTCTGCCGCCCACGGCTGTTTTCTCGTCCCTTCACTATATCGACGTCCGCGCTATTTCGGCCTCTAGTTAATAGTTAATTAACTCATCATTCTTACGCCTTAATTTTTTTTTTTTTTGCGCAGCATCCTCACATCGTTCTCTTTCGATTACAACCACTCGTTTGATGCTAACTCTTCGGAGAACGCCACAACTGCTGCGGACACGTTTTGTGGACTAGTTTTGGTGACACGACCCCGTCGGCATAGCCTAGAAATACTTTCGCATTAACAACCTCACCAAAGGTAGTTTATTTATGACGTGCGGAACTCATGTCAGTGCATTCTAAATTTATAACTCTCCCTTGGACCTGCGGTATGTCTCGACGATAGACTTGTCCCAGGGCATCATAGAAGCTGGATCAGTGATGAATTCTTGTACTTTTAGTATGGCTCGTTCAACGTACTTCCTTGATGCAACTTTCAGCCTCTCAGTTTCTTCTTCGCTGAAAGTCCGGTTCGTGTATCTGCCAAACACCTCAGCTAACGGCCCTATAATGGGAGTGAGTACGTAGGCGTCCATTCTTATGGGAACGGTGAAGTTGAGCTGGTAGTCTTGAATCTCGAGTTTCTTGTTATTCCTGAAAGAAGTGCCAAAATCATCATACGCTACACTCAGCCATAACATTTTAAGAGGTATTTTTATGCTGTATTTTATGTCCGAAGAAAAAGATGAAACCGCATTCCACAGAAATGTTTTTGTATGCGACAAGAAACATACGTAAAGAAGTTCGTCTCTACAAACGATCTGGACATCGTTAATGCCACCGCAGTTACACACTGAATGCAATGCTGACAACTTTCTCTGTTCTTACCACACCGTATCTTATAAACAAGTGTTATTTCCCATGACTCAGAGATTCAGTGCGCTTTTTAGAGACAGCGCTGTCTACTTTGAAACGTCTTTCCATGTCATCCCACTGCTCAGAGAGGGAAGACATTGTCAGGCACGCGAGAACCTGTTGAACAGGGCAAATGAATGGACAGTAGTATGGCGCTATACATACATTAATCACGTGATAGAAAATTAAACGCCTTAGTTTTTGATTTCCTGAGCAGCATCTCAGGCCCCTTGGCCGCTGGTTTAAATTAGTCTTGTCAGCTTTCATATCACCGTATCAGGCAAGTTTATTCATCAGGGTACATGTATTGTTTTAAACACGACTAACTTCACAACGCCTCAAAACTGAGCATTTCAACAGTATCGTCTGCATGACTGGGATTTAACTACTGGACAAAATGCGGCATCAACTGTAACCGATATTTTGGTTGGAAGCCATGTTTTTTTAAACTGCTTCGGGGATTGAATCGAGGTTGACAGCAGACAGTTCGATGTTCAACTTGAAATTCTCGACAGATATTGAAAACAGAAAAAGGGGGGGGGGGGGGGGCGCTGCAGTCTAGTGGGCACGAGGTCTCGCGTGAGCTGAGAAATCACGAAGAGTGGAAGGAGGAGCAACACTGTGGCGTCTTTTATCGTGACTACCAACAAAAGACGCCATTACGCTGTCCCAACCAACCTCCCTTAGCTCAGGCTATCCCTCCGGTGGCCCGCTTACCCATGTTCCTCACCAAGTTCTCCGTCCCTAGAAGTCATAAGCAGTTAAAGTTGCAACTGAAGAATGCAGCCGAGTCGGTTTCGAAAGGGGTTTTTTTCAGTTGAAATCTTAGTTGGAGACCATGGCCCCTTTCTGCCTTTAACTTTGAGCTCGTTCCAAATAGCGTACTAAAGACGTATGCCCGAGCCAAGTGGTATGCGCTCCCAAATTTTTAAGAATAACGCATGTTGCATCTCTAAATGCAACGTGTTAAACGTTTCTCTCGGCTACGCAGCTTGCTTCTTCGTGCATGATGTAACGTCTCTAATAACGTCTTAGGATGTAGTAGTTGCTGAATTAAGCCATAATTAATTAAATATCTCTCCTATGCACCGCCAAAGGGCCAAATCAAGCCGCATACACAGCAGTGGTTCTGATCATCTCGCTTCCTCTGGGTAAGCGACCCCTCTAATGTCGAAGTGGCGGACAACTTCTTTTGGGGTAACTTCTTTTAGGGCAATGGAGCCGCAAGAATTATCCAGTATGCGCTGCTTATTTGGCTTTGTGCCGCAGCAGATGTTGCGGACTTTTAAATGATTATTGCCGAATAACGACAGTAGCTTGTTATTATAGGAAAATTAACATTAAATACCAAGACATGGTTTAATTTAGAGCAGGAATAATCAAGCGGACTAGCCGAGAGAAGCATTTTACACGATGCGTGTAGCGATGCAACATGTAAGTTTCGGACTCCGGATGGGGACTTAAACTTGAACCTTCTGTCTTTTCGGGCGAAACGAACACCTATACTCACTCGTTAACTTCCAGGATGAGGTCAGCTTCGTAGACATAGACGTCGATTCGGACTGTGAACAAGAATGTGCTGGCGTATACCCTGAATCTGACGTTTCCAAAGGTCAGGGCGACGCGAGCCGTGATGCCGCACTCTTCGATGGAGACAGAGTTGTCGCCGCCCCTTCGCACAAAAGCTAGTCCGTCGACCGTTACATTGTAGATGCGGTAAGTGAACAGGCCCCAGGTGGTGTCTTCGATATCGGTGAAGACAGCGGGATCCAGACCTGAAGTGAGCACAATTCGCTTGATGCTGTAGCCGAACAAGCCCCACCATGTAGGGTCAGCCCAAGGAACAGGTGGGAAGTATTCAGGCCCCAACCCTTCTTGGTGGATTTGGTCTCCGATGAGGTCGACAAGCAGTGAGGGTTCGTACTGAGGATCTTCCCGCGGGTGCTTCTCAGCTGAAAATACAAGATGAGGGTGCCTCAAAGTATTAGGTATTAGTGGGCAACCTGCGTCGTGGTCGAACGCTAACGACGCCACACTAGTGTTTTCGCCTTCACAGCGCGTAAACAGTTTTAAGTGCCCTCTGATTTATTAAAGTTCCTCTTAAACAGGTGGAACAAATACAATTCCGAGACTTACGGCTATGTGCGGTTTGCCATCCACAGCTAAGATATCCCGACACACCTCAGGTGTTCCTCTGACGCAAGCGAAAAAGCAATGAGCTCCATTAACAATGCAGAAAATCACGGCTTGAGCTGCGGTAAACGTGAGTGCAAGCCAGTTATTTGACAGAAGAGGTCGATCGTAGAGTTCAACTCGGGGAATGTTTCTTCCTCCACAACAATATTTTCGATTTAATATTATTTCTAGACGGCAAAAAAACTATGGCGAGTTTACAAGGAATTCTTGAAATGTTAAGGAAAATGAGAAATTGATGTTTCGGAAGGTATATTGGAAACTAGCACAATTAATTATGGGCGCCAAAATAAAAGGCGAAGTAGACGGTTCCATCTGGCACCTTCTCTTGCGATCTCATCTCCATTGCATCATTATGCTCGTAATTTCACCGGCCGAAAGCGCAAGGCTCTCTGTTACGCGTCTCTCACGGCGGTGTTGCATCAGCGACACGCGATTTGCTGTGCGAGCTATCTTAATCGTTCTTTGGCAGCTAGCATATCTCACTGGGTGACCAATACAACATTCAAAACTGTATTTTTCCCTTCTTCGCGAAGGTCGAACGCCAACCTTAGGACGAATCGATCAAAGTATCAGTAATATTGATAGCCATATTGAGCCACAAAGGTTAAAATCTTTAACGTGTAGCCTTATTGGCTGCTCAAATGTCGCCTCTGCTTGAAATACTCGGTAGGAGCGTGAATAACAATGCAAAATGCTAGCAACGGGTAGTAATTAGAGTTCCTGCCTTTTGGCTTTCACTGTTCCGAAGAACATGAAGGATTAATGTAAAAATGCTGTCAAATAAGCTATGAAGAATGCAGAAAGTTTTCATATCGCTGCAGGAAAAACATGTCAAAATTGAACGTTTAAGGTATGTGGAGGGAATTTTTCGATTCCACTTAGCAGTATCAGTGGGACTGAAGTAGGCCTGAAAACGTACGTTTAGACGAGTGTCCTTGTAGAAATGCGAGGAATACAGAGAACACACGGCGAATGCTTCATTTCATGTAAGTGTTGATAGAGTGAGTTTACTTGAACAAAACCCAGTGGCCAATAAGCTTTAAAATAAAAAGTCAGTTTATTTTTTTTACATTGAAATGTGTTAGCTAATTATGGTGTGTACTGCGTGACGAATCGCACATGACGTTCCAGTTATCATCTTTTGAATCCGCTGTCAGAGCCATGGTGCTGCCATCTGTGTAGCGTACGTATGCTTAATACTACCCCAACAAGTAACTACTCTGTTGTTCCTGATGTCACTGAATCCTTCCACGAGAACATTCTAATATCGGGAGGAATTTATGATACACGATGTACATTATCGATCCATGATAAGGTGATAGAGGAAAATATGCCGAATGCTTTAACCCTATTCACAACCTTAGTTGCACATAAGGCTGCAAGTAGAATCCCAACGTGAACGTTCTTGCGAAGCGAAAACAAAATATTTCTTAATTTTAAAACAGTTTGCGATAACGTCTTTCTGGTTGCACAATTCTGCCAAGTATATCTGGCAGCCACAAGGCTTTCATGGTGAAACTAGAAGCAATACGAGTGTTTTTGCACCTTATATGTCAGCAATTTTACATCGCAGGTAGAGTTCGTGATGGTAAACATCGTGCACAATGTTACAAAAAGATTCTAAAGCTTTCTTCTAGCTCTATTCATTCTACTGCACTAGTAGCGTTCTCCTTCTTTGGGTATTTATTTCATATTACCACAAGAATTTCGGTCTAAATAAGAGTATTTCAAAACAAAGAGGGCAAGAAAGGAAATACACGCATGCTACTGCCTATTTTGTGTCTCCTTTTTCGAAGTTTTCTGTTCGGGGTGATTATATTAACAATGCATCGACATTGCCGTGAAATGATGTTTTTGCTGTCACCCATAGTGGCTCGAGCGTGTTGTTCTGTTCAGATGGGATGAGGTGTTTAGAAAAATGTTTGTTCTCTTGGAACGAACAAAGAAACGGCTGAAATGCAAGAATAATACTAACCTCCAATTGCAGTACCATTAATGGCGTAAAGTTCCAGCATGCCAACAAATTGGTGCGCAAAATTGTGCACTATTGGACCAAGTGCTTTGCCAACCTTTTCTTTCAAAGAACGTTCCGCAAACCAGGCCGCAACGCTGAAAAACATGTTTGTGCTTCCCAACTTTGTGATATCGACCTCAGGTTGTCCATTCTCGAAGCCGAATGCTTGAAGAGACAGCTTATTTGGGGCAGGCCTGCGGGGAACAAAAAATGAGTGCCTGCGTTACGCGAAGAAAAAAAGTAAACACTTGTGGCATAGAGGAAATTATATTGTTTATATGCGTGTATAATTCCGCGCAGCAGAACTATTACACACAATCTGTGAGAAGACGTGTATAGTTTAGCGGTTTAGATGTCGTCGAGAGGGGTACATTCTGTTCGCGGTCACGGTAACAGTATACAGGTTGGCGTTCCTATATGACGGTGCATAATGATGACTTAAGGGCACAGGATAGGCACCTGTGTTCAATATTCTTGGACAAAAATTTGAATATTAATTAATTGAAAGGTACTGTTATGGAAATATGGAAGCTAATGCCCCATTCTTCTGATCTCTAGCAAAATCTTTTCAAGTTTTTCTATTGCTGGCATGGAGCAGTTAACATCGAGTTAAAAGAAAGCCGAAGGGGAACGCTTTTGGAGATCGAAAAAAGCTAACAGCAAAAAAATGCACTTTTATTCACGGGAGATCTGGGAATGTATTGATTGTTACATGTGAAATCTTACATGATATGAAAAAGTTGTGTTCATAAGGTCTTTTCAGTTCAAAACTGGGTTTGTCCGGTATTGTTGGGTATGCTACTTCCTACAAATTTCTAGGAATGATTGAAACTCATTTTCTGAGTAACTACTGCACATGGATCATTGCAACTGATATTATTTAAAAGCCATTTTCTCTTTAACAGGAACAAGAACGAAGATTTTTCAGCTCATATTTAGGGCTGAATGATTTGTTTTTTTTTTATTCAAGAAATTCAGACAACACAGTGCCTTGGTGCAGAGGGCAAAAGGCGAAAATCAATCCGCCGGATTGGGCCCTAAGCACCACTCGAACACAACAGCAAGGGGCACATGCATACACATACACAAACAATATAATGATCACAGTGTAAATGTTTGTACAACACAAATTTCTAATATAAACATTCATTCTATGCATAATAAACAGAAAACACGTCTAAAAAATCACAGGAAAGGACAGTGCAAGAGAAGACATAGATCGAACATATGTATAGAAACTAATTGTACACCTAGAAAAAAAACACAAAACAGAGAACTGCAAGAGCAGACACAGATCCAACATATGCATAGAAACTAACTTTGTACATAAAAAATCAAACAAATGTGTGTTATCAATCGAAAGATGTAAACAGAAAAAAAATTATAGTGCATTTTCGAGAAAGTAAATTTTCGCCCGCTTACGAAAAGCGAAGAGGGAGGAGGATTTCTTCATAATATTGATACATGCATTCGAAGAAGAGACAGAAGTAGTGCATGCGCTAGAAGAGGAAGAAGTTAGTTGGCTCTCTCGCGCGCGCTCGAACCACTGGGTGACCGCCGCAGGTTTTTCGTCTCTGCGCGGGTGTTCTTTTTGGCGTTGCACGCTACAGTTTGGTGGAGGTGCTGGGTACGCTTCCCGACCTGCAAACTCCGTACAGCGTCACTACGGACCTCACACCGGTTCACCAGCGACCCAGCCGCCGTCTCCGCGGAGAGTCGCCTGAATTTGGGCCCCTTCCCCCGCCAACAAGGACGACGCAGCCTCGACCGCCGAGTCCAACTGACATGGCCACTGACACCAGGACCCAGCCGCCGATCCAGCCTCTACCGTCGAGTCCAACTGCCATGGCCGCTGACACCAGGCCCCTGGCGCCGATCCTTTGCCACCCACCGCGAACACCGCCATCTTTTCACGGTGACGTGTTCGAAGACGCTGAGGACTGGCTGGAGACGTTCGAGCGGGTCGCACGCTACAACGGCTGGTGCGACGAGCGCAAGCTGAATAACGTCTACTTTGCCCTGGAAGAGTCTGCTCGGACGTGGTTTGAAAACCACGAGGCTACACTTCCCACCTGGGAGACGTTTTGCCGGAGTCTCCTGGCTACGTTCCCCAACGCTGACCGCCGGGAGAAGGCTGAAGCTGCGCTGCACTCCCGAAATCAGCGCACGAACGAAAGCGTGCGCATGTACACCGAAGACATGGCCCGTCTTTTCAAGCGCGCCGACCCCAACATGACAGAGGAGAAGAAGCTGCGCCATCTCATGCGTGGGGTTAAGCAGGAGCTGTTCGCGGGCCTCGTGCGCAGCCCACCCCGCACGGTGGCGGAATTTCTAACCGAGGCGACCACGATGGAGACGACGCTGCAACAACAGGCCCGCCAGTACAACCGGGACATCAACTGCATGGTGCCCGAAGGCTTTTCGTCGTGTCTCGGCGGCAGTGCAGACACCTTGCGTGAACTAATTCGCTCCGTTGTCCGGGAGGAACTGCAACGGATCCATCTGCCTCAGGTTGCACCTGCGCCGCTGGCAGCGCTGTCCGAAGTTGTCAGGGACGAGGTGCGACAGGCTGCGCAGGCACCTCCTGTCCCCGAAGCGCCATCCCGGTTCGATGACCGACCCACGTACGCATCTGTTGTGCGTCGCACGACAGGCTTTGCCCCAACGCCTGGCGTGAGCAACATCGGCACATGTCACGCAAGCGTGCCTGGCTACGGTGTGACCCCGTCGACCTCCGTGAATAACATCGCCACGTATTCTGCAACCGCATCTGCTACAGCTGGGCCACGCCCTCGCAAGTCGGATTTGTGGCGTACACCGGACCGCAGGCCTCTCTGCTACCACTGTGGGGAGCCTGGTCACCTCTACCGCGCCTGTCCGTACCGCCAAGTGGGCCTTCGCGGTTTCCATCCCGACGCACCCTGCCCTCAGAACGGCGAACGACCGCATGAGATTGCACAGCATCTCTGGGCACGCCAGAACCCTGCCTACTCTGGAAGGCGCGAGTCCCGTTCCCCTTCGCCTCTCCGTTATCGCTCTTCCAGCCCTGGCCGCCAGAGTAGCTCTGCTGGCCGTCGCTCGCCGAGTCCGCGTCGGGAAAACTAACACCAGCGACCTCTGGAGGCAAGGCCGCTGACGTCGGGACGTGTCAAGATCCTCCATCGCGGAACCCTCGAGCCGACGATACCCGGACAGAGATAGGCAGCGACAGTATCAGATACGCTGCATCCGATTTGCGTGTGACAATTGATGGCACTGACATTACCGCGCTGCTCGATACCGGTGCTGATTACTCTGTTATGAGCCGTGCCTTCGCTGGAGAACTTAAGAAGGTTCTGACACCGTGGACGGGGACCCCCATTCGCACCGCTGGTGGCCACCTAATTTCCCCTGTGGGCAAGTGCACGGCTAGAGTTGGGATTAGTGGTTTTACGTACGTTGGTGAATTTGTCGTACTCCCCGAGTGTTCCAGAGACTTGATTCTGGGGATCGACTTCCTGCAGTCGAACGGCGCTGTGATTGACTTTCAGGAGGCACGTGTCACGTTCTCGCATTGTCGAGAACGACGTCACGGTGCCGCCGCGGTGCAGTGTTCTGGTGCTCGTGCGGAACGACCTCTTTCATGACTACGAGGGCCTAGCGGACAGCCATAGTCCACTGCTGCTTAAGCGGGGACTTGCCGTTGCAAGAGGTCTCGTCCAACTACGTGACGGCCGCACCCACGTCCTCCTGACTAACTTTGCCAACGAATATCAGCACCTGGCCAAAGGCATGGCTATTGCCTTCCTCCACGACGTTGCTGAGGTTCCAGGTTTGTGCACCGTGGGAGGACCCTCTCCGGAGTATGCTGGCCCACATCACGTTCTTCAGTCAGTCAGAATAAATCCTGCCTTGCCGTCGGTTCAGAGGGATCTTCTGTCGGCCCTCTTGGCAGAATTTGCGGACTGTTTCGCTACGTGCTCGAAGGTCGGCCGAACTCCACTCGCCAAGCATCGTATCATCACTGACGAGACTACGCGACCCGTCTGCCAGCGCCCATATCGTGTTTCCCCGGTGGAGAGAGAAGCCATTCAGAATCAGGTTGCCGAGATGCTTGCAGACGATGTCATTCAGCCGTCCACCAGTCCGTGGGCATCGCCTGTGGTTCTTGTCAAAAAGAAGGACAATACTCTGCGTTTCTGCGTGGACTACAGGAAACTTAACAGCGTGACCAAAAAGGACGTTTACCCGCTGCCCAGGATAGATGACGCGCTCGACCGATTGCGGAACGCCAGATACTTCTCGTCATTGGATCTTAAAAGCGGGTACTGGCAAATCGAAGTGGACGAGAGAGACCGGGAGAAGACGGCTTTCGTGACGCCTGACGGCCTCTATGAGTTTAAAGTGCTCCCATTTGGTCTGTGCTCAGCACCGGCCACTTTCCAACGCATGATGGACACTGTCCTCTCCGGCTTGAAATGGCAGTCCTGCCTGGTGTACCTGGACGATGTCGTTATATTTTCGCCCACCTTTGACCAACACTTGGAGCGGTTGCGCATTGTGCTACAAGCGCTCAAATCCGCACAACTCACCATCAAAGCCGAGAAATGCCATTTTGGCTTTGAGGAACTTCGCTTTCTTGGTCACGTTGTCAGCGCACAAGGTGTTCGCCCGGACCCTGACAAGACTGCTGCCGTCTCAGGTTTTCCACGCCCAACTGACAAGAAGGCCGTTCGCCGGTTTTTAGGCCTGTGCTCCTATTATAGGCGCTTTATTCAAGATTTCTCGAAAATCGCGGAACCGCTGAACGCACTGACCCGTGACGACACGCCCTTCCTGTGGGGGACCGACGAAGAGGCTGCATTTGTCGAGCTTCGCAGCCGTCTGCAAAGCACTCCGATACTCGGCCATTTCGACGAGCATGCTGCCACGGACATCCACACTGACGCCAGCAATGTTGGCCTTGGTGCAGTACTGATCCAGTGGCAAGACGGTGCAGAACGGGTCATCAGTTATGCTAGTCGGACACTTACGCGCTCCGAGACCAATTATTCTACGACGGAGAAAGAATGTCTTGCAGTGATATGGGCCATCTGCAAGTTCCGACCGTACCTCTACGGACGACCCTTCCGTGTGGTAAGCGACCACCACTCCTTATGCTGGCTGGCGAGCCTCAAAGACCCCTCAGGACGCTTGGCTAGATGGAGCTTACGCTTGCAAGAATACGACTTGACAGTAGTTTACAAGTCTGGCCGCAAGCATCAGGATGCGGATTGTCTGTCGCGCGCGCCTATCCCAATCAATACCGAAGAAACCACCGATGATTTTCCTTTCCTGGGCTCTGTTAGTACCACCCAAATGGCGCAGCTTCAGAGGGCGGACACGGAGTTGGCGCCGCTCATCGATTACCTCGAAGGCAGTGAAGCTCCCATTCCGCGTGTTTTTCTTCGAGGGCTTCACACCTTCACTTTACGGTCTGGTGTTCTCTACAAGCGCAACTTTGCCAACAGCGAAGAAGTGTTCCTACTTGTCGTACCATCACAGCTGCGGTCTGAGATCTTGAGTGCCTGTCATGATGCACCATCCGCCGGCCACCTTGGAGTCAGCCGTACACTCGCGCGGATTAGACAAAAGTATTATTGGCCCAGGTTACTCCCATCGGTGCGGGCCTACGTCAAAACATGCCGTGAATGCCAACGTCGGAAGACTCCTCCATTGAAACCGGCCGGATTTCTTCACCCCGTCGATCCACCGAAGACCCCTTTCCATCAAGTGGGCATGGACCTCCTTGGCCCATTTCCGAAGTCTTCGTCTGGAAAGCGTTGGATAGTCGTTGCGACTGACTACCTCACACGGTACGCTGAGACCACGTCTCTTGCCAAAGGCACTGCTGCTGAAGTGGCGCAGTTCTTCGTCCACAACATTGTCTTGCGTCATGGAGCACCCGCCGTTGTTGTTACTGACCGGGGAACTGCTTTCACGGCCCGCTTAACCCAGTCCGTGATGACTCTGACGCACACGAGCCACCGACGTGCTACGGCGTATCACCCGCAGACAAACGGGTTGGTAGAGCGACTCAACCGCACACTAGCCGACATGCTATCAATGTACGTTGACGTCGAGCATCGAACTTGGGACGCCATTCTGCCGTACGTAACGTTTGCGTACAACACCGCCCTGCAGGAAACAACCCGACTGTCCCCCTTTCAGCTTGTCTTCGGTCGCCAGGTGACCACTCCGTTGGATGCTATGTTGCCCGTCGACCCTTACTGCGACTCTGACGCTGACATCGACGTAGATACCTTCGTTCAGCGTGCTGAGGAAGCGCGTCAACTGGCCCTCCTGCGCATCCACCGTCAACAGGAGGCTGCCGCCACTAAGTACAACTGTGGACGCCGTTTCGTCAGTTATGCTCCCGGCGACCTTGTGTGGATTTGGATACCTGTTCGTCGCCGCGGGCTCTCTGAAAAGCTGCTGCGCCGATACTTCGGCCCTTACGAAGTAGTGCGCCGCATCAGTGATGTGACTTATGCAGTTGCTCCCGCCCCGACAGCTTGTTCATCGCGCCGGTCGCACCGAACTGAAGTCGTACACGTTGTTCGCATGAAGCCTTACCACGACCGGCTACCTGACTGAACTGCGGTCCACTGCAGCTGTGTTCTACCCTTTCGCTGACTTTTCTCTCCTAGCCGCATCGTGTCGATGCTGCAGAAGAGGGGGGCAGTGATACATGCATTCGAAGAAGAGACAGAAGTAGTGCATGCGCTAGAAGAGGAAGAAGTTAGTTGGCTCTCTCGCGCGCGCTCGAACCACTGGGTGACCGCCGCAGGTTTTTCGTCTCTGCGCGGGTGTTCTTTTTGGCGTTGCACGCTACAATATCAATTAACTCGGGATGAGATATCAAAAGACCATTATGACCGAAATCATAATGGTTTCTTTATTTTTTTTTTCAGAATAAGTTGTCTTAGGAAAAGGCATGCTGCGTAGATGCGTACTATTCCAGTAGAGTACCTTTGCATCTCCATGCAGGTGAAACTGAAAAAAACAAAGTCATTCGTTTTCTTGTTTTCGTGATAAAGGGCCAAATTAAACTAAAATTAACATTAAGAGCGATCTTCAGTTAAAGAGAAAACCCACCAATGTTTCGACAAGGTAAGGCGCTGGGCGAGTTTGCTGACTGTATTCCATGACTGCAGCACCACGAACGGGACATAGAAGAAAGGAACATGCAGGCACACAACATAGCGCTGTGTTTTGTCCCTGCGTGCTCCTTTCTCCTATGTCCCGTTCGTCGCGTTGTAGTCATGAAACATATTTTCCACTTTTATTGCAAAAAAAAAAAAAACATTCACCGACACATATTTTTAGCAGCCGCTTGCAATGTAGTCGTATTCAGTATTTTTTCAGGCTTTCTTGCCTCTCACGTTTCTTCTACCGCCTTTTTTTTGCCGAATGGTTTCCACACTTACCTTGTGAACTACTTCGGATGAAGTTCCAAGTCGCACCTTGCAAATATCGCAAATACGCTGTGTGTATGATTGTGAACTAATCCATTAATCCCGTAAACAAGGATGTCTTACAATGTAGAGGCACCTCCAGTATCGAAAGAAACAGTCAGTTTACCCAACGGAACAAATTTTGTTGTTACTCCTGGAACTAGAGTGGAAAATGTCTGATAGGCATTATCGGTTCCGAAGAAACTATCTCGCACGATGAAAAGTGTGTTTACGCTCAGATGTACTGCGTAAAAGGTGGTTGAGTGCGGGTAGTGTGTTCCGTATCACATCGAAGATTCCTTTACAACTGATAAGCGCTTGTGCGCTCAACGGAAGTCGCAGCTCAGTTAGCTCAAACCAGGTCCTCCGTCACCGCGTACAGAGGCCGATATGTTAAGCCGTGACCTGTGGTGAAGCCGAGATATATGCGCTTAACGGCCTAAATGCGCTCATTAATAGCGTCACGATTACAGCTGAAGATTAAGAACAGCGTATTCACTATTTATTCAGCCAGGTCGTGTGATCGGCGGCCAAGCAATGTTCATAAACTTTCCCGAGAACATCACGCGTAAAGGCGACTTATGGGTTACGGGGGTTTAACGTCCCAAAGTGACTCAGGCTATGAGGGACGCCGTGGTAAAGGGCAAAGGAAATTTCGACCACCTGGGGTTCTTTAACGTGCACTGATATCGCACAGTACACGGGCCTCTAGAATTTCGCCTCCATCGAAATTTGACCACTGTGGCCGGGATACAAACCGCGTCTTTCGGGTCAGCCGCCGAGCGGCAGAACCATTGAGTCACCGCGGCGGCTAACGCGTAAAAGACGAATAATATTGGAATGCATGCTAAGAATAGCCGCGCTCCGCGTAATTTCGGTAGCTTACTTCTTGTAGAAGCTTCATTAGAAATGCACAACAAAGAAAGTCAAATAGAATAGGTTTATATGGGATAATGCAAAAGTCTTCATTCCTCATCTGAGCTGAATCCACCAAAGGACAAAGATTTCCTATTATTGCCAGTTTTCGTGCCGTCCGTGGCGACGCTATTTCGTGAGATTTTACATTAGTGTCACTGAGCTGCCCTCGACAGGGCTTTCGTTTTCTTGCTATATAATTTCAGACTCTAAAAGAGCGCTTAATATCACTTTTATACGCTACAAGCTCTCAACCGTATTGAATTCTTCAAACTAATAAAAAATTAAGATAACGTTTTGCCCATATATTATCATACTCTCATTCTCTCCACTCTTCTACCGTCTAAAATAAAAAAAAATGATTTTTTTCAAAAGGTATAACTTTCTTCAAGGGGCACAGAAGGGGGAATCTACCGAAGCACGAAAACGAGCTAGGCTGAGAGGTCAGCCATCAGGAAAACAACCAGTGTTTTGAAGTGCGAGAAGGTCCTGCGTTGCTGAGAAAAACACAAAAATTGGTCGTGAGTTCTTTATTTTTTACTCCTCGTACGAAACGCCTGTGCTGCGGTGTCCTTTTTGTCAAGTCAGTCCTTGCACAAGTCACCGGGTTGCTATTTTTACTATGCTTCACAGCCACTCAAAATAGTTTACACTTGAATGCGTTGAGCTATACGTTATCAGCAAAATATGTATGTAACGTCTTTGTCAAAAGTAACCAGGCTGCATGTTTTGCTTCTAGCTTGTATAGTGGAGCCCTTGTGGCTCTCCTAAAGATCCAAAGGTGTTGGAAGGTAAGAAAGCCCCCAGTCCTTACCTTTAAACACCATTTCAGCTTCAGGGAAGCTGTAAGGGCTCTACTGTACGAGCCAGAAGCAAACCATGCAGCCTGGTTACTTTTGACAAATGCTGTACGTCTCTACATATGCGCAGTCGCCAAAATCGTCATGAGTCGTTGCCACATATTTCCTATTTACGCAGTTACAGTGCCGAACCACTGTTCTAGTGACCGCAATTCGCACAAAGAATGGGTTCTTCGACAAAAAAATTAACGTGCTCACTCTTTCACGTATATCGTCATCTTGAAGTGGCGGATGACGATGCGGAGCCGGAATCGAGCATCCAGCAGCGCAGACCTCGCGAAGCCGTAGTAGCTGATGACCAATGGTCCTCCTTCTATCTGAAGCACGGTGGACAAGCCGCAGTCCGTGACGTTCATGAAATTCCGGCGGCCCCTGCGAAGGTTTGCTAATCCGTGGAGTTTTCCCTTGGTCAGGGAGACTCGAACGGTGTAAAAGTCGCCAAACTTCTCGTAGATATCGTCAAGTGGAAGATTCTCGAGCAGAGGAGATGCCAGAATTTTTTGTATTCCCATGTCAGCCAGGGTATCGTGATAACGGCACAAAGCACCTGAAATGGTAATAAGACGCAGCCTTTTTAGAAAACATCATTATTCGGTACGTTATTAATTTATTCTTAAGATAAATTCGCCAAAAAAAAAACCATCTACACCGAGCAGAATACGGTGGAGGAAAGTTGCATCAGAACTCGCCTTCTTGTCACAGGACTAATCGGTAATATCTGAATTACTGTGAAGGCGTTAGGAGGCTCCTTTCGTGTTGGCAAGCATGGAAGTAAAACATCAAACGGAAGGAAGAAATAAAAGAATAGGAAGGATACTTCAAGGAATCGGAGCTGTACGCCTGGCGAGTATAATCTATGTGAACAGAAAATATTTACACGCTCAACGCTAAATGCAGACTTGATGTGATAATAAATTTTATCTATTTAGGAGCCTTAAATCTTTTACAGCTTTTAAAATATCTGAGGCGCTGAAAACAATGTATAAATAATTTAACAATCGAATTGTAGCCTCTTCTAAAGAACACAATAGCACAGTAGTTGAATATATTAAGGGTTGCAATAAAGTGAGCTCATTTGATAATATAAAAGAGATAAAGTGTAATAAAAGTGCAACTATAGCTCTTTGCTCACACGGAACAGAACGAGCGAAAGCGACAAAGGCCCACTAAAGGACACAGGATGACGATAGACCTGTGCTCTTTACTGTCGCATTTGTTCAGCTGTTGCTATTCCTGACACCATGTACAAAATAGAGTCCAGCTCTTGACTCTTCTGATACATGTCCATTAAGATGACGTCATCACCTGGATATCAGGACATGCAGGCCTCGACAGCAATATCAGGGCCGACGCCCTAGCTGGATAATATACCTACCCAGGTGGGCTGACCGACTCTACCCTGTGCCCCCTCTCAACCTATTTTTCCACTCGGCTGGAGACCCATCGCCTAATACCACAAATGGGCGCCTCTACCCCCCCCCCCCCTCTCTCTTAAATAGCTTTCCCCGGCTGACTCCCACCACCTAAGACGCATCTGAATAATCACTTCCCCCAATCTCCACCACATGCACCGCGCTCACCCAGCATTCACCGAGATACATGTCCCTGCTGTGGTGATATCCCTACATTCACACACGATACGTGCACATGTCCAGCTAAATCCAACCACTTAAAGCCGTCCAACATGGCGCTCGAGCGGAGGGAGGTAACGCTAGGCAGCGGCACCCTGAGAGACCAGGAGGCTCTAGTCTCCGTCGGCGGAAGCTATCGGAGTCCTGGACTGAGGAACGCACCCAAAATCCGCTCGGAGTCTTTTTCATAGTAAAAGTTTGTTCGTTTGGTTTCATGGTGTTTAACGGCCCAAAGCGACTCAGGCTATGAGGGACGCCGTAGTGAAGGCCTCTGGAAATTTATACCACCTGGGGTTCTTTATCATGCACTGACATCGCACAGAACACTAGCACACAGAATCGCAGAGTACAGTAGACAGTAGAAAAGTTTATTCCCTCTCTCTCTTCTGATCTACCTCTTCTAAGAAAAATGTAGTAGCCACAACTAAATCCTTCTCTTCCTGTTAACCTAAAAGAACATACATTTTTCTTTACGCACCACTGGCATGGACCACATTACAGCAAGTGTAAATTTCTCATTCAACGCGCAATTAAAAGTGCAATTTTTTCCGACTGCTGAACGCAAACAAGCCTAGTGCAACTACATTTGTGAAGTTATCGAATTTTTGTTGCAGCCCACACATTATGACGAGGTAACAACCTCGAGCAAACTCTGTCCGTCGGCCATAAAAAAAATATTGGGAACCAATAGGAACCTCATTGCTTGCTGAATGCGCTTTTATGTAAATGAGACTGGAGGTCTAAGCATTTAAAATTTCAAGAACATGCGACGGGTTTGGACTGAATGGCCTCACGGCGACATTTTACGCTGAGGTGAGGATGAAAAAAATTCTCTAGCTTACCATCTGTGGCGACCGTGCGTGTAATTGCCAGCAGCGACAACCACAAGGTGTTTACGCATATGTTCATTATTGCGCGCTGGTAGAAACACTAGCCTTGCCGCTTTAGACGGTACAGATTGGTCGTGCTCGATACTCAGAGGTATAAATGTAGACCCAGGAATGCGGTTTTCAATGCCGAAGTGCTGTCTTTTTGCAAAAGGGTAAAGACCGTATCACTGATAACAAGAATCTCAAGCCTTTGAGCGTAGCCGTCTCTTATCTCGTGTCTTTGTGCCCGACGCGCCTGAGAGCACAATAGGTGCAGTCTTTTAGCTTGAAACAAGGCGGTCACGCGCGATTGTTACTCGCAGCAGAACGACAAAAAAAATGCATATCGGCCTATGCGCAAACTTTAAAGAGCCAAAGTTAAAAGTACATTAATGGGAAATAACTGATGAAGCAGTAAAGTTAGGTTGATAAATTACTGCTCGCGAACTGCATCAGAGTTGCTGTGAAGATTGCGATGTAAGTTCTCGATTCCCACCTCCGTTTGCCACCAGCCAGTAACGCAGGTGCCACTGCGACTCTTTCTTCGCTTGTATTCAACCGGTGATTCAGTGAAAACCGCGAATCTCTTGACGAATCGGAGCAAACGAACGAATGGAAAGTCGCCTTTCATGTCTATCCGACGGGCCATTGTTGTAACACTTACCAAAAGATGGTGCCACCATACTATCTGCTATGTAACAAACCTTGTCACCCGCTACATTAGTGGTGACTTAGCCATTCGCACAGAGCGCGAATACCCTGAGAGCTTTGCTGAACTGCAGCTTCTGAAATTGCTGCGCACGCTTGCTAAGCGCAGGACGACTGGGCGACATGCGAAGCTGGCACCGGTTCGCATCCGAATCTCAGCAGCTTTAAGCAGGCTGTATAGGTTTCTTTTTACGACGGTTCCGGATGAAATTGCGTTGCATTTGCGATGAGCCAGCAGTGGCGACCTGGGCCTGGAGCAGTTACCGGAGTTCTGTAGGCGTATCGCTGCATGTGTTTGCCTTTTACGTGATTTTCTGGCTTATCCTAGTCATTTTCAGACTAAAAACTACATATTTGCGATATTTGATCACCACTGTGTGGAACTAGCCGACCCTAGTGTTCAGTTTTATAGTGTACTTTTAAAGACTGTGGTTCGAGCTGTGGATGTTAAACGTTGGTGGAAGCTGCAAATTAAGTGTCAATGGAAGCTGGAAGTGTACATTCCGAGAAGCAAAAAAAAAAATCTGAGAACATTACTACCCTGACATGCACTAAAGCAGGACTTAAAAATGACAGCGGTCTCTGACAGTGAGGGTTGGTAAAGCAAGACTTTGAAATGACAGAGGTCTCTGAGAACGAGGGTTGGTAAACAGAGCATGTTTTTATTTTCCTATGTGCCAGAAAGAGAGAAAAAGCGAAGAAGGGAATACCAGTTTTAGGAAACGGGGTCTGTGAAAGGAAGAAACATCCGTGCTGTTTCGTAATCTTCCATATTGGAGAAAAGAAGGAGCCACCGGGTGACCTAACCTGCGCCGCGTTTCAAGCGATGCACAAATATCGATACAATGTCATAAAGCTTGTCAAATCAGACCGCTGTTGCCGCCTTTTGTGACAAGCCGTTCACCACTCCTCGTACTTACTTGCAGAAGGCTAAGTTTCTTTTATTTTTCGATTTGAATTTCTTTGCTCAAGCTTCTTGGTTCGTTAAAACCTTTCAGCCGTCTTTAATAGCGACCTCCATGAAGTAAAATATCAATGAATACTTCCAAATTTCCCCCCTCGTTCTTGCCTCACCAGAGAAAGCAATTTCGTCTGGGCTTCTCTAACTCTTCGATACTGTGGTATGTACCACCCGCCCTACACACCGCGCGAGGCTACTTGACCAGACTATTCGAACATTGTGGCAGCCGTAACTCCATAGTTCGACACCCCACCTTACACCATCATACTAATATGTATTGTTCAGTTTGTTATTCCTTACATTTGCCTAATAGGGACGGTTGAGTGGCCTTGCGTGAGTACACACGCCGCACCCCCACTGTGCTGCACCCGCGCCCTGTGAGGGGATACTGTCCCCAGCTTCAACGCTCGGAGCAACGCTGCAGCGTCATGCTAATACGCTAGCGGCCTTCTGGTATCAACATTTCTTAACACTACAGCTATCGCGGCAATGCGAATTACCGCAACGATAACTGTCCTGTAACGTTTTTGTTTTGCATTCGTTTCATTTCCCAGTGCGCGAGGTGCGCGGCAGGTTGAGACCTGTTCGCAGTGTCAACCTGTTAGTCTCGAGTGCTGTCTGCTTAAGAAGAAAACTTGTGCCATGGGAAGTACAGTCTATCTTGGGCGTTCTTAAGGCCTTTAATACCTCATCGTTGTAAGCAGCAGTTGTCGACAGAAATGTCACGCTTTTCAATTGGTCGAAACAGTCGTGACGTCACAGTGCGCGAATTTCAAACGGGGCCAATTGCACTTTGGCTACTAACCATGCAACCAATTAAAGGGATCGTATAGTGATGCTCCAAGTAAGTGAGACTGAGTATAGTTCATTGCTTAATTTATCAATTAGCCTGATTAACCTTTCCAGTCAGACCAGATAAGTAAATAAAGCCGAGTAGGAAATTGGCCGAGCTCGGGAATCGAACCCCGGTCTCCGGAGTGCGAGACAAGCACGCTACCACTCCGCCATGCCAGCTCGATGATTTGGAATGAACAAAGGCGCGTCTAGTGAATACGGTGTCTTCGTACACTCCCAACTTTCTCCCTTCCCGTTACGGCGAGGTTTAGGTGTCCACCGAGGTATGAGAGACAGATGCATTTCCTTTCCTCAAAAACCAATTTACCGACGAGTAAGGCGTAGAATCGCACGGGCGATGGCGTTCTGTGGACTCCCTGGCAGCGTTGCAACACGCTGTCGCGTTCCGCTCTTAGAGGCGAAGCTTAACATCTTAACCACACATCAGTGACACAAGCAGCAACATCACGCTTAAGGCTTTCGCTTCACCGCACTTTATTTCAACAAAGTGCCCCCCTGAATTATTGAGCCATCTTAAGGGCACGTCAGGCGCGCATGCGTAATACTGATGTTCAAGTGGTGCTGGCATTGTCGTTTGTATTCCGCTTTTGTGCTCGTTTGTCGCGCCGTTTTATTACATCTTCAAGGATTAACACATCGGGAATGCTGGCTGGAAACGCGCTTTGTCTCGGGATCCCGCAGATCCCAGAATCTAAATGCATACTTGCTGCCAACATCGAGGCAAAACGCGCTGTGTGCCGCTAAGGTGTCTTTAAAATTCGCGTTACAGCTGGTAATCGGTCTATTAGTTTTTTTAGAGTCACCTGTTATGCGGAAGTTGTAAGCCATTCAGTTCGTCCGAACAAAATTACGTCAAACGGTTCGTCGTCAAAATCGTGAGAAAAACTATAGGCTGGAGAGTAATGGCGCGTCCACTCAAAGTACCCATGCAAAAAGTTTATGTATTTCACCAATTAAAAAAATACTCGTTGGACGATTGAGATACAGGGTAATGCGTTATATAGAGCAGCTGTTTTGATATTTAGGTATTTTATTTCTTGTTGTATTCCCTGGATATGCGCAGAGAGGAAAAGGTGTGTTTGAAGAGAAGGATACCTCGGCGGGAGCGCGCGCCTTTTCGCCTTTCTATACCAAAAACCGAGCGCAGCTGTCTTCTCACCGGTCACCTGGTCTGGTTAAGCTACCACTGTCATAACAGCCATCCCACAAACAAACCAACAACACCGCTAAAGGTTGCGTTTACTATACTCCTCAAATCAAAGCAAGCCTATGTATTTCCGTTCTCCACTGTCAAATATCACATGCCTGGTTCTTCCGACCGCGATAGACGTTGTTGAACTTACAGAATATATATTCTAATATTAAATGCCAAAAGGGTGTACAGGAATGCATGTGAACATAGAATGAAATTGGGAGTATGTTGAGAAAATAAAATTAATATGAAAGTTTCACTCATTTTGATTTCTATCCGCCCAGAACCTTTCGTGACGCACCTAGTAAGCAACTATAGTATTTCGCAACTTCTCTGATATCAAATTTAGTGTCTATGTTAAAACGCGACGCCGATTCGATCCGCAAGACCAAGAACAAAGAAACAAATGCGGCCTCGATTACATGTCGGAGTGTTGCGCTGTGTTGAGTGCTTGAACTGCATAATGGACGTGTACGATAACATTACCCGAGTGTTTTTATGGTTATGGATGCACACTACTACAGCGGTGGTTACTAGAAGAGAGAAGGCAATGAGCACTTTAAGTGTAGGTTGCTTCTTCCCCTCTCCCTGCTCTAGGAACAAAACAGGTGTGAAAAATTTCAGGAATATTAAATATGTGAGGGCGCTGTGGCGTGTAAATACAGCGTGTTCGAAATTAGACTTCTCTGATTTTTTTTAATGTTTAATGCCGTACGCTAATACCACTTTTGCACTTTGGCAATGGGGCCAGACGGACACAAATCTGCGTAATAGTTGTCTCCGCAAATTCAGTAATTAACGAAAATTCATTAATTAACTCTTTATTCGCTGAAATTAGCGTAAAAATTTACATTACATCTTGGAGGCAGCTGCTTTTGAGGGCTATTTTGTTTTGTACAGTTTTAGTAACGCTCATGTGTCCAGAGATGCGCACGTCTAGAATTTCGTCCCAGTTCGCCTAATTAGGCATGCGAGACAGTGGCCCTCGGTGTGAAGTGTCTCCTTCGTGCGACGCAGCTGTTGCGTATGGCAGTCTGCCTTGCAAGAGTGTGTAGCGAGCGGCATCGCGTCTCTCAACCGGCTGAAGAAGCAATCGCTGAAAGAAATAGCTCTCCTTTCTTGCCGTTTGAACAGTGTTTCATCTGTTTCGATGGCCAAGAAGGAAAACGCTGGCCCAGAACGAAAAGCCATCTGCGTCGCTGCTCGCTGCACACTCTTGCAAAGCCGAATGCCCTACGCAACACTACGTCACACGAGGGAAGTGGTGTACGCCGACAGCGGCTGTCTCGCACGCGTTACTAGACGAACTCGGACATAACTTTAGACATAAGTTGTCGATGCTAATATGCAGGCTAACTTCAGTGAATAAAAAGTTAATCAATGAATTTTAGTGAATTACTGAGTTTGCGGGGACAATTATTATACCAATTTGTGTCCACCTAGCCGCATTATCAACGCGCAAAAGAGGCATTGGCGTACGGCTTTAAGATTAAAAAAAAAACTGTCTAATATTGAATACCGCTGTATAAGCGCTTAACACACAAAAAAATTGCAGCTCTCGGACGAGAATAATTAAATTGTAATACACAAAAATTGAGTTTGAAGAAAAAATCTCGCCAATGGAGCAATTCTAAGATGTGCTCGAGATAACTCCCCGTGCTTGCATACAAATAGAGGTGTTACGCACACTGGGCAACACCAGTACTGTAAGCTGCTTGTAGAGCTTTCCTGTACACACACACACACGCACGCACGCACACACATACACACGCGCGCGCACACACACACACTTATACATGCACGCACAGACGCATACACATCCCCCCTCCCTCCTTCCATGGACACGCACACATGTACATACACACGTACCGCTGCCCGCACATTTTACAAGAACGCTCGAGCGCGTGGCCGAACTAAAATTATTCCCACTGAACGTTGGCCGGTGGGTCTGAGGACATGGTAGTTTAACAGCAGGCCACCGGCTACCGTAAGCCGCCGTAAACACAAAATGCATGATGGTCTCGGACCCAGCGTTCAGCACTCAGCGTCGGTAATGTTAGCCCAAGGCACTTGGTCAGGCATTCGTGTTAAGCGTGTGAGCGGCGGTACATGCACACTCGCGCACGCACACGGGCGTGAGTAGGAATCAATCAGGGAAGTTTACCACCATCCGCTAAGCAAATCTAATCGCTGTATTTCAAGGCCTTCAATGCAAGTGCTACCTCACGACGCCGTTCCTCAGCAGCAATGGCGGCCGCCTGCGTTAGCTGGGAGCGCGCGTCGTCTAATACCGAAACGTTTGTTGCAGCGTCGGGGCTGCTTTGGTGAAAGGGCCTAGCGGAATGGTGCCCACTGCCCGACGCGTTAACTGTAGAGGATGATGTTGACAAGGAAGCAGAGTTGTTGTTCTCAGTGACAGCGAGCAAAGATGTGCGGCTACCGCGGCTGGTCGAACTTGCGCTATTCTTCGGAGTGGTCATGGTATCATTGGCGGGTAAAGTGCTTCCGCGATGCTGTTTCCTAAGTGATGAATTCCAGTCAGTGATAACTTTTGAGTGCGGAAAGCGGGGCGCAATATGTCCTTTTGCCAGTTGTCGATGCTTCTCAGGATGAGAGAAGAGCCCGAGAATGTCAAAGGTTGCATCGGCAGCAACGGAAACTTGACTGCTTGGTGTACTCTTTTGTATGAGCAGCGGTTCTGATGGGCCTATTTGTACGCCAGTTGTGAGTCCAGTAGCTTTATCAGAGGCAGCGATCTCCAGTTTTCTTCGTTCTTCCTTGTTGCCTCGGTCATTAATGGGCACAGGCGACGGCAGTGTCGTGGTCCACATTCCTCTAAATCGCGTCTCATTCACCGTTCCCTCTAATATCTTGTAGGCTCTCACCACCACTCCCAGTTCATGGTCTTTGCTATGCTGTAGATCGAGTACGACTTCCGTCCTGTTGCCTTCGTCAGAGCCGGTGGCGGTTGCGTCCTCTCTTAAACCTGACACCTTGTGCACAACCAGCTGCATGCCCACCACGCAGCAGACCACCGTGAAGATGGAGACGCCCACAACCTTGGGCACACTCACGTCCGACACGAAGTCGCGGTGCAGTGGTGAAGCCGCGCGGTTGACTTCGACCCGCGCCAGGAGTGCCTCTTCATCCGGTTTGGGACTGCCGACGTGATTGTCGTGGGCCTTGGGCTCCGGCGATCGCTCAGGATGGGCGAGATCAGTCGCTGCTAATGACGGAGGTGAAGTTTCGTCACGTGGATCGCTGTCTTCGACGTCGCTCAGGCGCAGCGCGCAAGTTGATGACGCCGTCGATGGATACCGCACCGTCCTTGTAGTCGACGTTGTTGTGGAAGAAAGCTGTGGCGCAGAAAAGCTGTAATGCAGCGAGCGGGCTCGTTTCGCCCAGGCGCCCTTCATGTTTGCGATTCTTCTTCTTTGTTCTACCTGGTGGCTAGACAGTATGTCCAACGACTTCGACTTCTTCTGCCCTGCAGTGGCTTCCTGTGCCGGCGAGAAATAATTGATCCTAGTAACCGTGCCGTGCTATAGAGGGTGACACACTAGTTCTAGTAAACAATGGAGGCCCCGAAAGACTTTACCTACCAGGAAGTGGTCTCGAAATTCTATTAAAGCACAGCTAACAGAAAAACACAGGTGCAGCTAACTGATGAATCGCAATAATTGAACTGTTTCCTCAAGCGGAAGTGTAAGGGGCATAGAAATTTTAATTTTTTACATTCAAGTGACAAGAAAAAAATGTGGATTATTAGGGAAAAATTTATCTTCATAAAAAAATGATATATGAGTTGCAGAGTAAGAATCGACAGATTCAGGTCACTGTGATATTCGCTCGTGCGGCGGGGGTGTAGCCGTTGTTCGAACAGCCTGGTGGCTGCACTGCATTCAGGCCTCATTTTTGCAACGAGACACAGCTTTCGGAAAACTCGTAAGACGTGAATTATTGAATGAAGCAGTTGTTTTGAGGCCGAGTTAGGTCTCGGCCCTTAGATGTAATGAAGCACAATGAGATAGGAACGCTATGACCTTTTTGTGGACAGCGATTCTTCTATATATAGTTACAAACCCGCATTCTTGTCTTAGGGGGGATGGATGTACGAAGAATGAGGTGCAGCGCAGTGCTTAACTGTTTCTTTGAAAAACAGCGCAATGAAATTGCGCAGGGAGTGGGCAATAATAGAAACAGTGGAGAGGAGTGAGTCATCCAGGGGATGTAGGAGCACATACAGATGGTGACCACAGCTGAGGGCTTAGTCTTGAATGCAGGTCCGCCTCATCGACGAAGATGGGCAAGACTCGGAAAGCACAACATACAGCCGATATTACAGGGGCCTTAGAGAAGACTAACATGCAAAAATATGTTTTTTGAGGTAAAAAATGGCTTCCTTAGCATAGTATTACCAGTGTTGATGGATACCAGAAAACTAGAGAATCGTTTAAAATAGTAAGCTGCATGGTTAGCTAATTTTTAATCATTAACTTTTAAAATGTTAGAGTTCGGCGACTAGTAAAAAAAAGTAGTTGCAAATAGAGATTTGTAGCCCGTCATTAGAAATAGCCACATCAGTTTTTAAAATTTCGAAAACGCGATTACCCTTGGCGCAGTGGCTCGACAAATTTTGGCTTTTTTGACTGGTTACATGAAGTGTAAAGGTTGCTTTGCCCGCATGAATTTCGAAAGCGCATGTATGTTGGCACGATGCAGTCAAATTTTGGGGAGACACAGCGCCTAGAATAATCGCGTTTTCAAAATTCTAAAAACTGATATCGCTATTACTAACGACCGGCTACAAATCTGTATTTGCAAGAAATTGTGTAGCTGTGAATATTAAAAGGTTAATAATAAGAAATTAGTTAACCAGCTTGCTACCTTAGACAATTCACCTGTTTTTCGGTGTCCTCCAACACCAGCAATGCTAAGCGATAATTTTACCCTAAAAAGCCTAATTTTGAAATTTACTTAACGTCTTCCCTGGCACACCTGTTACATGAGCCGTATTTCTGATAAGCCGCTTTCAGCACAACGTGAGCATTGATGAATCAGGTACACTCACAGAAGAGTTGAGGCAGAGTGTGTTATCGCACTTAGTACAGCGTTCACTGGGGGCACGACGTGCGGTATATGCTTTTAGCACTCCCCACTTGCCTTGTCCGAAGGCGGAGTAGTAGGGTGGGGTCAGCCCAATCAAAGCTACGAGATGGTAAGCAGAGAGGGTATCGCCAGCAGCAACTCGATTGTCTGAGCGGCTAATCCCCCTTGCCTCCCGATGATTACGCACAGGCAGTCATGAGGCGGGACTGCTTCGGATATAGAATCCTTGTGTGTTCGGTCATTCCCTGCCATTTGCCTTGTAGTGTCTTTCGCCAGTTAAAACCGCCACTTCAGTAACGTTACGCTTACACCTGTTACGCTTACAAGAGTGACAACAAGATGCTCATGCGCTTCGTATATACTTTGCATTTCGCCCGATCTTTCATTTTTCGTAATGGCTAGGGTTGCTGCTCTTAGCTGCCTGGGAGCCTGGAAGCGCAGCATCTCTTTTTTTGTTTTGCTTTGTCCAGAGTGGCTAAAGAACAGTTTGAAGAAGCTCCAATGTTTTTAGGAATAAAGATGAGGATTGAAGAAACGTGACTTCTGAAAACGCTTAAGATTCTGTTCAAAATAGAAGGCTCTCGATAACGGACACAGTTGTTAGTTCTGAAATGTACAAATGCAACTTTTGGAGGTGCCATGCTGCTGAAACTCAACACCTGACTGCACGTGCGCTGCTGTCACTAGGAATTTTAAAAAAACCTAAGACTGAACCAAAGCAAAAACCGCGCCGCGTGTCAGTTTGAGGGTGTTTTAGAGGGGCTGTGCGCCTAACAGATAAACACACGTTACCAGCCCTCGGAATCACGTCGGAAGGGTAACGGAGCTTGAGGGGGCTATCGGGTAGAAAAGAGAACTGACGCTGGCCAATTTTATTTGCTCTCTGTCTCGGGCGCCTGCCCCAGGCACTCAGACGCGTACGTTTAGGCGAGGGTCACGGAGAGAGGTAGTACTTATGCGGACGATCTCACCTGTTCACTGAAAGGCAGGACCACTCGGAGCTTTTCGGTTGAGGTTTTAATGCATCAGTATTCTAATAACAACGAAGCTATCGTCCGACTCATAGCCAGATTGCTGCCCACTCGACATTTTTGTGTGACATCAGACTACTGTTATAATGTCAAAAACGCTGTTAAAGGGGCTCTGAAAGAGGCTCTAAATAAAGTTTCGGTATGCCTAGGGTGTTAATTAAAAGGATGACGCGTCAGAAATATTTTCCAGCAAGAATTTTTTAATGCGTATTGTGTGAACTAAGTTATCTGAAGTTTAAATTTGAATTTCCGCGTTTTCGCTCCTTTCTCTCTCCTCACGTCACTTTTGCGCACTGAAATGTTGGTACTCCTATGCCGGTGTCACCCAATCGGCTTCTCCGTAGGCTGCCGACGCGCGCGGGCGTTCCTCGGAGGGCGGAGCTTCTGGCCGCGGCCATGGCAGCTGCGTGATATGCGATATATTTGGCAAAGCGAAGCAGTGATAGCTCTCTGCTACTGACATAACGACCGCTACATGCACTGCGCGTGGATTCTCGAGAAAGTCCGGCACCGCTGGTCATTCCGAGGCGTAGAAACGCGATTTTTTAAAAATATATTGTAAATGACCGGCTCGCTTCTTGTCACGGCATGAACGATCGGTGGCCTATACTCTGCATAAAGAAAGTGTATTAGAGCCAACCTCAAAGACCTTTTTCGGGTATTCTTTAGGAGGCTTCCGAATGACCTATGTGCCAACAAAAGTGTTCTGTTATGCTCTAAAATTTATTTGCTAATATTTTACACGCGTAAGCCCTTAGAGAAGTTTATGAAGAGTTTTTGGTAAAAAGTCAATGATTTAAGGCATCACAGTCCTCAGGTATTTCTGACAACTTCAGAGTTGAATGTCTGATGCAGTAGTGATTAAGTGTCTGATTAAGATGTTATGTGTTTTTTTCGGTTGAGATTCTCATTAATTTCTTTTGAGTACATTTTGAATTCATGATGCATTTTTGAACGGTTTATGGCGCACTGAAACTTGTGTTATGGACAAAAAAAAATGTAGTGAATTGCATTTTTACACCACACAGAAAACGCTGCAGTGAAGCTCTCTCACATGCACTGTAGACATCTGCTAAACTATTCTATGTGCTCGCTAAAACGTGAAAGAGTAGAGGAACATAATCTACCACTCACTGCTGCTAACAGCTTCTATCGACCCTCTGAAAGGCGTAAATAACAACATCGAGAATAGGGCGCTACAGCCTTTGGAAGTAGATGACACAGCAGTACACTCACCTGTTTTGTACTTCTTCGTAGCACGGGTAATGCTTATATACTTCCAGAAAGACGCCTCCTAACAAGTGTTCATGAGGAGCTGTTAATAAGTTTGGTTTTCTAAGGTAATTTTGGCTTCATATATACAATCTCCGGCCGGTACAATTAAAGAGATTTAACCACAAAGGTGTGTTAGTTGATATGCATCCTTGTTGCGCGAGAAATAAAAAAAAGGTCGGAAGGTGCTTGAAAAAGATACCGATCTGATGTCTTCACTCATAAGAACTTTTTTTTTCATAAGAGATCTTCATGCAAAAACACATCAAGAATTTATGTTCGCAGTTCGGTCCCAGAAAGTTACTGCGAAAATTCCTTAATAATTTATGTCACTCTGGTACAAAAAATGGAAAAGCTCATTTAGAATTTATGATCTCGGCCTGATGCAAAAACAACATATGTGGCCTTTGTGATTAATTTCTGATGACACTCCACGATTATATCAGGATAACATAAATTCAATACCCATTTTTCTAAGATGTATAGCAGTTTATTCTGCTATGCGTGAATTCTAGACAGCTCAAGAATATCTGTACTTGAGTGCTTGCATTTATTTTGCATTTAGGTGTTGGAATGTTGAAAGTCAGTATGAATACTTGCTCTTTTTCGGGCTTGCTAAGATTTCTGAGTGGACCGTTTTGGAGATGGTTTTACTTAGAAACTTATTAACAGTTTGAATAATTATTTGCTTACTCATTCATAAGCTTCAATTGAGCAATTAGGGCTTCAGACTCGCGGTGCCTGATTTCTGGATATGTAGCACCTGTACTGTTTGTAAGGCATCGCGGTATGTTTTCTCGACGAAGATTCGCAGGTCCTTACCTGCTCTTCATTTTAACTAACAACTCCCTACACTTTGAAACGTGTAAGTAATTGCTAATGTGTCCGTGCATGATTCCTCCGGGTTATGTACTGCTGCAACTTGCAAGCCACGTCTACGTGTTTACTAATAGTGCGAACCAAGGAGGGGCGGATTCTACACGGAATTGAAGGTGAGGGTGGAAGGGGCATCTTTTTTACATTGCATTTTGTGATATTTCTCGTGAGAAAAAAGAGCATAATGGTACATCAGTGTAGTTTTCCCAAGACACATTTCTTCATTGGTGAGGACAGCACAGTGCACGCATCAGTCTAAGTGGCAGTGCATTTGAATGGCGCGTTTGGTCGCGTAACGGTTATATAATAAACGCACCGTATAAGCGACTGATAAAAATCTGTTAAAAGTCTAATTTGTTGCACTGCAGGCTGTTTGCGAAATGTGAGAATGCTATGCCACCAGCAAAGATATAGCCAGCAGGTAAACTAATGCAAGAATTGCTTCGTGTAGGTTAGTTCTGATTCTGTAGTTATCACAATACCTTCCAGCTGCAGACCTCATATTTCTCCAGAAATGATGTTGAACGCGAGTACCTTTCAGCAGCTTGTCAAGGTCACTAAAGAAACAGAAATAACTCATTCAGCACACCTGGCACATTGCAGAATTTGCCGAAGTACCTTTAGTGTTGACACACGTTCCTTAGACAAGGAGTATTTATTGGACAATCACAGGTGCCAACTTTCTCGTACCCTACGGTTCTAAAAGCGGAGGATCGGAAACAAAGCGCTCAAAAGACTGGATAAGTCTTTGAATGTATCTGCGCGAAGACATCTTCAGTTGCTCCAAGTCTTCTTCTCGTAGCGTAATCTCTGTAATTTCATTGGTGAGCGGTTCCAAAGAACGTCGCGCCGGCGGCAGTTCGGTGACCGTTACGGGCGCTGTGAAGGCCATTCGATAGGTGATAATCTGGAACTGGTTGTTTGTCCTGTAATAAATTAGAACAATGTAATTTAGAAGCTCGTTGGGACAGGAAACTAACCAATTTTAGCGTTCCAAGCACGAGTAACAAAAGGATGCAGCGGCGGCCATTACAGCAAGGGGCAAAACGAAATAGTTAACTGTGCAGCTTTGCGAGATTGTGGTGATACCTACACTGCTACATTTGCATATTGCAACAGTAAAATTGCGACATTAGTATTTTATGTGCATTAAGGCAATAAATGGCAGGCCATGAAGGCGAAAGTGGCACGGCTTGGTCGGGAGGTAGCTTTTTACTGTACTCACAAGCAACCAATCAGAATTCGCCAAAACTAGTTCTACTATGCACTCCTGCACTGAGGGCACTTAAATCATAACGTGGCTTAAGCATTTGTCAGCTTATTAACGTCATGGGATATATGTCCACTGTTGCACGTAAGGAACAATAGGGTAACGCTGTCGTAAGGCTTTCAGCCAACTATGAACTCTAAGGAATACTTTTCCTGCAAAATTCCTGCAGATGTCCCTGGGTGCTGAAAGGGGTAATAATATTTTTCTTTTCATGTGAAATGATGTCAGCAAAGAAAAAAAATGGAAGTCAGTCAGCACCAATCGAAAACGTCCATCGCTTCGACGCACTCTCGCGACGTCGTAATTATAACATAACGGCTCTCATTCGTGGCGAAAAAAATTCTATCGGGCGAGGGGAAGGGGCGGCGCAGTAAAAGTTAACAGCGACCATGTGTTTGTGTTCAAACTTTATGCAGATAAAAGCAAAACAGCGTTCTTTTTCAACCGCATTCCGGCTTCTTGTTTCTGGAAAGTCGCCAATATTATAGTGTACGCGTATTAGCAACGATGAATGAACTCCAGACGTATAAATTTCTAAAACAACCACTTCAGGTCTCTACTGCCCCTCGAGTACCGATAGCAACACAGCAGCACATAGCCACCGATATTCTTAGCATCATCGCGGTACATCCACGTGCGTTACCGGATGTTATGCATGCATGCACATCGCAAGCTGTGCACCGGTTACGAGCACCTTGTGCGTCTACCTTTTCAAAGAGGATGTTTGAAATGAGAAGCATGAAAAACGTGCCATAATGTGCTCAGTGTGACACGAAACTTGTGCTGGGCATTTCGATGCCAGTAGCAAATCCGTTATACACCGCACATCTCTACAGCGAACGAAATAGGCTTGGCCAGGATATGCCGCGTTCTCACGACGTTATCCCACAGACCATGTCTCGAAGCACATTCGACCGTCCCCGCTCTGCGAAAAGCACACGTGGCGTGCGTCTGTCTTGCTATTATATGTGGGCTGAACAAAATAGAAAAGGTTATGAGTGAGGAGAGCGCATCTCACAGTTCCTAAACTTCGTGTCACTTCGGTCGCAACCCGAACGACTAGCTGCAGCCTTTCTTAATTGCGACGTGGAGCAATGTAAGAGTCAACCAGCCGTTTATTCACTGTGTACCAACAAGAGGCGTAATCAGGGGCTATTATAATTGGCGAGCATTCTTCAGAATTTTGGGTAGCTGTTCTCTCAGCACGACTGTGAGACGAAAGTTGAAAATTTCGAAAATTTGGACACGCTCACACTGCATTGCCGCTGGCCGTCTCGCGATGCGCGCTCATCGATAATACCGGTTGCCGCCACAAGGAGGTCGTGCTCGTAACATTAACCACGTGCTCCCACCTTACGGTCAGCGTCGTCGCTTCCTTGCCATTGGCTGCATATCGCAGCCAATGGGGAGGTATGATCGCCGATCACCCAATGGCTCGGTCGCTTCCCGCATACGCTTGTGAACCGCGGGTATATAGCTGAGTGACCACTGACAGAGGAACGAATGAACCCGAAATAGTGAATGGAAAATGGACAGCTTAGAGATTACAACCCTGTGTATTTATTTTCAAAGTTGAGCATTTATGTGTCATATTAGGTATTATAACGACATTACAACGACAGACATGTGGGCCCTAATCATCCACACCAAAAGTGTAACGCTAAGCTAGAATTTCATGCTAATAAATGTCGAAAGATATTTACATGACAATTATCAAAGCGCATCCAGTTGGCAGTACAACGTTCCTAACCTGAAGAACGCTCTTTATAATTGCGGCTATTGTCAGCCGTATATATTTAGGCGTAAACGCGAGGGCAATGGACGCGTTTTACTTTACCGTTTCTTATCTCAAACGCGCGTGCTAAAGAGCTCAGGAAACTGAAATTTAATTTTGGTCCGCTTATGCTGAGTGCTAGCACTCGTCCCACAAAAGTGCGTCTAAGACAGCAGTGCATTTGCTGCAGTCGGTGTTCGGCTAATCTGTTATGCACGTCGCACCACCGTCCCCTTTTTCGCATGGAATAGCGAGAATTTCCTCTTTATATTGGTGTTCGGCGGATGGTGATGGTTTTTAGCTTTTATAGACTTAGTCTATTTCTTGACTGCCGGTGCGATTGCACTCGGACGACTTTCAACGTGAGTTAAACCAACGTGCAAGCGCTGACTTATGTTTGTTTTGCGCTTTCTACCAGCTTTCTTCACAGTAAAAGTAAATAACCATAATAGCAAGAGCCTTGCAGACATAAGGTCACTCCGAGTTTTGATTTTTCTTCGAATGGAATATGCTCTGAAACGCCAGCAGTTATTTGGTTCTCTAAAAGGAATAAATAGAGCGAGAGCCAGGAGAAATAACACATGACATCTCGGTGCACTTTGCGGCTTGCCGTCATCATGAAGAATACAATTTCTTACTCGCGAGAAGCAAAAAAACGAAAATGGCCTGCGTAGCAGGAGAAGCCTAGATCTACAGTGTGTTTCATCTAAGATTTTACACAATTTTTAAAAAAGTCTTCTTGCGTTAGAACAGCCGTTTTTTGGCATTAGTGGCTTTTTTTTGATGTCGGCGGTACATTACAGTACAGCTGAGACGAGCTAACTAGCACGCTGGTTAAGTAATATTGAATAGTTGGCTTTTAACTATTAACTTTAAATTCCTTAATGACTAAAGAGAGTCTAACCCGCTGTAAATATCTATATCAGTTTTTAAAATCTCGGAAACGCGGTTATCATTGGCTCTGTGGCCTTAGAATTTTTGAAACATCCTGCCAAAATACATGCGCTTTAGAGAAACATGCAGGCGAAGAACCCTCTCCAGTGCAGGTCAAAATAGCCAAAATTTGTTGGGCCACAGCACCCAGGAAAACCGCGTTCTCGAAATTCTATCAACGGATATAAACATTACTTACTATGGGCTACACGCTTTTCAATAATTAAGCATCCCAACGCTTTAAAAACTTAACTATTTAATATTAGTTAACCAGCTTAATAGCATATCTGAGCTGAATTCTGATGTACTACCCCGCTGACAATGCGATGCCGGAAAAACCAGTCTTCTAATCCGCCTATTCTTAAAAGTTTGTAAAATCTTAGGTGAAGCGCCCTGTATATTAAAGAAAGCAACGCTTAACGAAATAATTGAAAGGCATCTTCAGTGTGCCCTAAAAAGCAATGCCCTAAGACTTACTTTCACTTTGCAACGATTAATGAGCTTTAGACCAGTAAGATTTGCCTGGATAGAGCTCGAATAAACCGTTAAGTACAGTATAACTGTACTACTTCCTCTTAGTAAGAAGGTGAATGTCACTCGCGGAAATGGGCGCACTAAGCAAGCTGTTCCCGAAGGCGCTCACCTCGCCGCCCTCTAGATGGCGGGTTTGATTGTAATGGTGCATTCTGCGCTTTATAGCACATTCCAGAACAGAACTTCTTTGGTTTGTTTTGAAAATTTCTCCACTATGAAGTCTATTGATGAAACAGATCTGCGTATGCTTTCCACAGCAGCTTTGTAAAACATGCTAGAAAAACAAATCACCAAAGGGCACATCTATATTCCCTCATTCTGTGAGCGGTCGCCGTTTATCTGCACTGATTTTCCTCCAACGGGACCTTTTATTGGGATGTCCTCGCCTCCAGGCAAGCGTATCGAATCCAACAAATAACTAATTACATATGTTGGTGCAGCAAACCTTCTATACGCTGTCCATTAAAAACTAGCGGCCGTGCTATATGTGCAAAAGCTTGCGTACTCCGTGATGTCCAAGGCCACTTCCACGGCAGGAACCCGAACGTCCAAGACTGCATTGCGGAGGTGATGGCGGTCTCCCACAAGCGCCGCCGCCTTAATCGTCAGGTCCTCGAATCCCAGGTCCATGCGAATGGCAGCTCCGCATTCTCCCAGCGTCACGGCGCAGTCGCCACTCCTGTGGACACTGGACAGGCCGGACACGTTGCCGCCGGACACCACGACCCTCCCGAAAGAGAAAGTGAACTCTTGGAGGTCGCGCGGAAGCGGCGCTGGGTCGGAGCCTATAGACAGGACGAGCGTCCGAAGGCAGCTGTCGAACACTCCACGCTCACGCTCGACTTCCGCGCTGCGAGGCTCCCGTTGCCTTTCCGGTAACCGCCTCCTTGGCGTTGAGTCCTCGTCAGAACCACCACTGCTACCGCCGGGATGCTGACCGCGTATCAGGGCCAAGTAGCTGGAGGCGCTGCCAAGCGCCTTCCTCCAGGCGCGTGTGAGCTGCGACTCTGACGAAAGGTGAAATGCAAACTCCTGCTATTGTTTTTGACCTTCGTTACAATTAGTACTGTGTAACTTGCGCTGCTGCCGCTCCGCCGCTGCTGCTGAAAGAAATATTAACTTGAAACTATAAATACTAGCGATTACTACATGACCGCTATGATAGCTGGCCCTTCTACCAAATAATGCAATGAAGAAAAAAAAGCGTTTTCCTGAGCTTGGGCACGTTAACCTTTGCAGTTAAATTTGCATGTTTAAGCCACTGATAAATATTGTAGGCGGCACCTCTTCCGCGAAAGGTGAAATAGGCGGCACTAAAAACGCGTCGCATGAATCACGAAAATGAAGAAATTATCATTATTTTTTGAGGACCGAAGATGGCAGTGGTTGAGTCTTGCTCCTATGTGATCTTTTAATTGAGCAGCGCCACCATGGTTTTTGTCGCCGTCATTACACGAGCAAAACGCACATTTCATAGAGCTTCTCAATAGATCCGCACTTAGTTCTACTTCCGCTTATTGGAGGAAATGAATGATTTCAATTTTTTACCTGACTAATCCACGTGGTTTTTGCGACCCAAAGCGCGGAATATCCGTCCTTGGTACCTCATTGGTCAGTTAAATCTATCTCATCTACGTACTGCGTGCCACGCTCAAATTTATTGATGCGTACTGATGAGATGTAACGAGAATTTCTCCTCCGATCTGGCACGAACTATCTGCAATTTTCTTTGTTTGCTTCTTTTTGCTTATTATCCACGGCTGCAATCGCTGAAAAAATTAAACGTTTGTCATTCACTCAGATGCAAGCCAATAAACACGTCTTATTATCCATCAAGCTCTGTTTGGGCAGAATAAAGTTGGCTAAATGGTTTTGTACCTAAATTCTAATACTACATCGGTCGTTTTCGATGTCCGTAAATCCTCAAGCAGATTGCCTTGCTGAAAAGTGTTCACTAACTCGACGTCTCACCTGCACGCTGCCCGTACAAAGTTTTTGTAGGCCTTCATTCTAACGTTATGAAAAAGAAACAAGAACTGCGCGAAAAATGACGGGTCAAGAGAGAAGAATCACACGGGATGAGCGCAGCGCTTTTTGTGAAGTTCTTTTTTGTTACAATGCCGTATCAACAAGCCCCTCACCACAATCTTCTAGATTTCATTTCTTCATTCCCACGCCCAATTTCCATGAATACAGAGAAGAGTGTGTTTCAACGCCTCTCTTATTACGGCCTGATCATCAACAGAGCAAAATGTGAGTTCGGCAAGTCGGAGCTTGACTTCCTTGGTCGTCGTGTCACATGTAATCACATTAAAGTGTGTTGAGTAAAGTACGAACCTGTTTTGCTCACAATACGGTCTTTGGGCCCACTGCTTTTGTTATCCTTCATCTTAAGCTTATCTGCAACGTCATGCCGCTTACCTTCTGCGAAGATATCATTCTCCTCGTTGCCTGCGGCGTAAACTTTGACTGCCTTGAGAGTCTGGACAGCCATGTTGCGGAGCTCTCGAGCTAGTAGCTGGCCAACCTTCTTTTCGATGTAAGGTCTTAAGTAGTCGATAACGTAGTCGTAGACGCCTCCGTTGAAAGTGACATTGTTGAGATGGAGACGAATTCTCGACATACGCAGGCCATATACCTCAAGTTGGAGGTGGTTGGGTGAGGGTCTGAAAAGAAATGAGCAATAATTTTAAAGCATTCTTATATTTTTAGACTCTGCAACATACTGCATCAGTCTTGTAAGATTGTACTGCTGTTGCTTGTCCTAACAAGTAGTCATGCTCTGTTTCGTAGTAAACATGAACGGAACGTGGCGTAGTAAAACGATTTGATGTAAAACCTTTATGTCTTTCACAGAAAGACGAGTTATGCTTAAACTGTGCGGTAGTTTGTTATAAACGAAACCAAATATTACGTCTGGTGACGGGTGTTTGCATAAATCGCTACTCGAGTGAACGCGCCCCCTCACTGAAACTGTCCCGAGCCACCACAAAAAATGTGAATAAAAAAAAAGGCGAGACAGCCAATTCGAGAGCAGCTTTCTGGCATGAACGTTGAATTATTTGACACAAAACTTTGTTTCTCACCAAAGCTCTAGGGAAATCATGCCCATATGCCGGAAACAAAACATCACCTGCCAGTCCATTATCTTTCTGTGTGGTAAAGTAGAAATTTACCGTGGGATAGCCACTAATGAAATTAATAAAAGTAGTGCTTCTCCTACCTTATCCGTAAGAGTGTACTTACAACTACGGTCTCCTTCGAGCGATGACGAAAGGTGGTTCACTGCTACTAAGGAGGTTGATTGCGGCTTGAGCTCAAAGTGAAAGCAAGCGTTCATAAAAACGTTCATTATCACGATGCGCCCATACTTCGCTTGAAGATCATCACATTGTATTTTGCCCAAAGTCATCCCGAAACCGATAATGTTGCCATTAAACTGTCATAACGCGCAACATTACCCTCTTTTCGCGTGCATCATGTGCAGCAGATTGAGGAATTTGAGGTGACGTAAATGAACGAAAAACAACTTCGAAAGAGAGCACATGTATACTAGGTGGTGAACAGTCTTAACAGTGCAGGATCTGTCCACTGAAGGAACTTAAATGTCAAGAATGACCAAATAAAATACATGTTCTTGCATGCTGCATGATATCAAGACTGTCATAATAAGTGTGCTACGAATATGGATGCTTTTGTGTTAAGAGGCAGCTTCAAAAAACAAAAAAAAATACGTGACAGTTACGGCTTAATAAGTGGCATCGCACATCATGCGCACTGGTGTTGATCTAACGGAAAAGACGTGGCCCTATCTAGGACAATACTGCAGAGAGTTCCGCGAATTGATCAAAATTCCGAAAAAACTTCTCGCGTAAGCATTTTGCGATTTAATACGAATGGAACTAAGAACGCTGCCACACACGTCAAACACAACTCCGCTGCAAATGAGATAAAGACTAGATCTTTCAGTGGACTTTTTTTTTGGTTTGGTTTTATTGGGGTTTAACGTCCCGAAGCAACTCAGGCTATGAGGGACGCCGTAGTGAAGGGCTTCGGAAATTTCGACCACCTGGGGTTCTTTAACGTGCGCTGACAACGCACAGCGCACGGGCCTCTAGAATTTCGCCTCCATCGAAATTCAGCCGCCGCGGCCGGGTTCGAACCCGCGTCTTTCGGGCCAGCAGCCGAGCGCCGTAACCACTGAGCCACCGCGGCGGGGCAAGCACCTTTCAGTGGACTGCATGATTTATCGTTTCACCTAGAAAAAGCAGATGCAGAGAAAAAAGGCAATGAAAACAAAAAGTTGCCAAAGCGATTGCCACAATGAAGCGTCGGTGAGCGCCAGCACAACAAAACTTTCGCACAGACAAAATGCACTCACTCTTCCGCGGTGAAGGAAGCCCGGAATTGAGCGACGTGAGCAACCACACCCAATTTGTGTCGCAGGAACGAGGAGTTGAAGCCGGCATAATAGCGAACGCTTATGGGCCCTCCTTGAACGTGCAGGCTGAGCTGGCTGCCGGCGTTGTCAACGTTCAGGAAGGCATGACCGCGCCTTTGGATTGTGTTAAGGCCACGCAGCGTGCCATCGGAAAAGCCTATGCTGAAGCCGTATTGTTCCGGTTCGCTATTCACGAAGTCGGGTAGAGGGATCTCAACAAATCGGTTGGAACGCAGCACCTTTCTCAGCCCTTTGTCAAACAGAGAGTCAAGCGGAACGCAGGTTTCTGAAAGGAAGCGAGTGATACATATTAAAAGCGGTGTAAAGTAGCACGCTCTCGTCTATTTTTTGTTATACGCAGAATTCTTAACAAGGTTTTTTTTTTTACCTATAAAACTGATAGTAGAAAAAGAGCTAAACATTTTTAATGAATGCTATTAAAAGCTCCAGTGTAGATAATACTGAGACCGCGCTAAGGGAACGCTGGAAACTTACGTGCGCAAGGAAAGCTGGAATTACAAAGGTATTTTTTTGCAGTAGTGCGACCGTTATATAAAAAAAGTATTGCAGTGGAGGCCACTTATAATAAATCGGACTGGCACGCTGACTTTGTTTGCTGTATCCGAAGTTCGTAACAAATGTACTTCCCATATTAGCGGCAAGAACATGTACTTCGAAAATTTAGCGGTTATTTCGTTTCATATGCTTGTTTCTTCAAAGACGGCCCTATAATGGCGCCTTGCAAGCACTCCAGCCTCTTCCCAAGGCGCTTGGTGCCTACGAGCTACTTAGCGATGCCATTTAACTAGTCAGGCATAAAGTGTTCATACAAAGTGGCTGTAGGCCGACGCCGTTGAGGGTCCAGACATAGTACCTAGAGGAAAAATAAACGGACAGTAGCGATGCGGCAGGACACATGCTATACTTGCAGCTGAGTTCTACTACGGAAAGCGAATATTTATACACTCAATTTTCCTTCTTCCTATTGTCTTGTCAGCTGGAGTTCCGTCAAATTATGATAATGAGAAGAAAAAAAAGCCCGAGGCGATTGACGTGAGCAGTGTAACACGCGTACATAAATGAACCTCCGAAAAGCTGACATTGGTTAATATGGCGACGTGTGACATGAAGGATAGTTGGAAGACAATCATTTGGGAAAAAGAAAAAAGAAACAAAAGAAAACCGCGAGCGAAGTGAAAAGTCATCAAATCCTGATACGATAGAGGCACTTATAGACACACTGAAAGGACAGGCATAAGAAACGAAAAACACTCAGAATTATAGAGCAACTAATAGATGGTTTGGTTTGGTTTATTGGGGTTTAACGTCCCAAAGCAACTCAGGCTATGAGGGACGCCGTAGTGAAGGGCTCCGGAAATTTCGACCACCTGGGGTTCTTTAACGTGCACTGACACCGCAACAGCACACGGGCCTCAAGAATTTCGCCTTCATCGAAATTCGACCGCCGCGGCCGGGATCGAACCCGCGTCTTTCGGGTCTGTAGCCGAGTGCTGTAACCACTGAGCCACCACGGCGGGGCAGGGTAACTAATAGATGAATCGGTGAAACGTACCAGATAACACCGCTGTAAACATGGAACAAGGAAAAGGACACGTTTTAAGTAGACACCGATGAGACAAATGCGATGCTTAACCTGTTGAGGTGTGCGAAATTTGCAAACGGTGCATTTGAAAGGAGGTACAATCAAAAGAATTTCGCGAGGTACACAAGAGCATGCTTAGAGGTGGAAGTTATGGAAAAAGTGATGAAGGCATCGAAATTGGTTTAAAACGCAATGAAAAAAAGACACAGGGCATACAGAATAACTAATGCTGTACTGTTTGCTACCAAAAGCCCCACATTTATAGGTTGCAGTAAGTTGCCTACTGATTAAGATAGCGCCCTTCTTTATTCCTGAGTGTTCCACAGGGCGTGGTCGCTCATTTTTCTTCATACTTTTTTTGTGTGGAGGGCATAAAATATTTCACTTCATTTCATTTCCTTAAAGAGCACACTAGGGGGGGGGGGGGGGTCATTACATGCGGGGTAGAATCAGCAGAAAATTTAAATGACAATGCCACATGTGCTCATATGTAAAGTTTTGTTTTTAATTATCAGCCAATAATATTGGGCAGGCAATGTAGACGATATGTTTGGGAGGGCCGTTGTAATCTTTAGCTGCACGTGGGTAGAATGAGGTTTAAAATGCAACATTTCGGGCACGTGGACAAAAACTTGAAGCGTGTGGCTGGTGCGGTGAGCAATGTTCGACGTTGGCATGATGTAAGGGGAACGATTAATTGATGAGTATTCAGTCGTGCTCGCCCTTCCCATTGCTAAGCTTCCATACTGGTATACATGCTGATTTGTAAGGGCACCGCCTGCAATTTTCGGCCAGGTAGCCATATATCACAACGGCTGAAACCTTCCTCTGTTGCTTCTACAGTCTTTCGTCGAAGCCACGACTTGTTCGCTCCAGGCAGCATTTTTCGCAGAGCTAGACATCACTACGGCCAGCAGCACACGGGTTGTGGACCACCGCGTCCCTTTCCTTCCCCATCCCCCATTCCAGCCCTTATTCTAGACCTGCATCCCCCTCTCCCAGTACTGCGCTTGGTGCGGTCCCGACCTCCTGCACATCTGTAATCACCCCTGGTCGTCACCTGCCGTGGGAAATTGCAGTAATGACGTAACGAAGTTACAGCAGTGAGACTGTACGCAGTATGTGGTCGTCCGTACGTGCGTTGTATGCCCCAGCAGCGCATAAGGAGCGGAGCCGATTGTGCACGCGAATCACGCCGCGTGATCCTATTGGATAGCAAGGCATACCACGTGACTGACATTAAAATTTCTCAAATGATTGCCGATGGTTGATGCCTGTCCATGTGTAGTAGTTTCCCTTTTAACGCTGCCACCACCTTGCGCCCACCATGCTTCTCCATCTAACCTATTCGCTTTGCCGAGCCATCAAGCACACGCGCGCTGATCGATCTTGCAGACCTCCAGTCCGCTCTGCGCCCGCGGTTAACTGCCATTTAAGTGCCCCCTTTACTACTGCTTTTTACGGGTGGTCACGTTGAAGTGAGGTAGTGACGGCTTAAAGGCGTTCACTGGTATCCACGCTGTTGAGAAGAACGAGTGTTTTGGAGGTTGGGACAAGTTATAAACAAGAGACGAGCCCACGGTTAATCGTTGTATCTGAGATGAAGTGTCATTGCTGTAATACATACCTTCACGGTAGCACCACCCTTGTTCATAATAGGCGAGCGCTCCTAGCAACTGCAGTCGTTATAATCAGCTTGAGTGTACTTGTCAAAATTATAATATACGTGCACCAAAACAAAATCTACGTTTTATGATTCTGTTACTGCGACAAAGCAGGAGGTGAAGAGCGGCTATGCTTCCTCTTCTCTATTGTTTAGGTTTAGGTTTAAGGGGTTTAACGTCCCAAAGCGACTAAGGCTATGAGAGACGCCGTAGTGGAGGGCTCCGGAAATTTCGACCACCTGGGGTTCTTTAACGTGCACTGACATCGCACAGTACACGGGCCTCTAGAATTTCTCCTCCAAAGAAATTCTAGCCGCCGCGGCCGGGATCGAACCCGCGTCTTTTGGGTCAGCAGCCGAGCACCATAACCGCTGAGCCACCGCGGCGGGGCCTCTTCTCTATTGTATTAATACTATTATTCTTGTGCTATTTCTGAGCACTGTTCCCTGTGGTAAAATTTGTTTTTTTGAGATGCTTTCAAACACTCTTCCGCTCTATGAAATTATTTCTGGGCTTGTGTTCTCTTCCAGCATACCTGCTTCTCTTTAAGGCTATAACAATGACATATTCGTAAACCCTTTTTTTTCTGTGTGCCACTACACTACAACTGTGTCTCTTTTTTTACATTCTTGTAAAGGAGCCTTTCCATGTGGTCCTCATAAGCGTACCTTAGCTGGTTTGCGAGGCTCACGGTCACTTTTGGTCCCTCAGCATGCGCGTCCATTTTCGGTTATCGTTAAGCGTCTCACTGGGCCACACAGACGCGGCCAGAGGCTCTACACACGCTCACTAATGGCGATGAGTTAATCCCCTACCACGCTTTTTCTCCCCGACGTAGTCGCATGCCCACCCATGCTGCCTCTTTCACTTGAAGTGTGTGTGCAGTGAGTTCATGGGCATGTGCGGCGGCAGCTTTGTTCCCGAGTCTTTGCGTCGGTGCCTCTGCTGTCTTCCTCTGTCCCTCCTTTTCTGTTTTCTTTTCTTTTTGTTTTTAAGCCCTCTGTGAGCCCAGTTCAATGCTATTAGAAGACACGTGATGCGCTGTGGGATCACTCTCGACTAAGACCGCTGTCAAGTCGACATGTTGAATAAATGGATTAAGTTTTTAAATATGCATTCCCCAACTTACTGTATTTTTAATTAGTTGCCTTGAGGAATTTAGTATCTCTTATATACGTATATATATATATATATATATATATATGCGTAGGTGGATAAGTATCTACAGGATATTTTTCAGGGTGACACATACATTTAACAGTTGCTGTGTGCAGACTTCTATCGTGTAAGAGAACAGTGTTTATCAGTCCGCAGTACAAAGCGTACAGCCCCGGACAGAACAGCAAGCACCCCGCTTCCGCGTTCACTCTGTTCTGTTGCGCTGCGGAATAGAAATAAAAATGCTTGCTACCTTTGTGTGCTAGAGCAAAAGTATAGTTTACTTAATTATGTGTAAAGAAATCATTATGTTTCGTTGCTTAACCCGTGAGAGGATTTTCAGGGCCGAACCACGGTCCATATGCTTCTGTCCGCAACCTTAAGTGACTGCATTTTTAAATAGAAACTGACAGGAAAATAAAGTCACAGTAACATGTCCTAGATAACGACCAGGGCCTCACTCTATGGTGACAAAGTTAGCTGTGCGTTTTTTTGCAAGATGTAATGCAATGCCATCGTTTTGGCACCATGCCCAAATACGAACAAGTTCCGCCTCCAGTAATGCATGCGGACTGGGTAATTTCTCCCGGGGTCGAGTTAATGGCTTGTGTTAACAATCTCTATATCAACCCCCTTTCTTTTTTTAAATAGAAGTTTTATTATGGACTAGTAATAGTACTGAAATACTTCCCTTTTTAACATTATTTCTGCTTTTCCATACCTGCCTTTAGCGCTCACATCTGAGACGTAGCGGTACAATAATTGAAATTAATTATTTAATAATAATCATTATACTCTAAATGTTTCGGAAGTAACTGTATACCGGTAGGTAAAAACAATGAGTTAATGTTTAGTAAATATTAATTTATGTTCCACGCAAGCAACTAGCAGTGGCTAATACACTTTTCTGTCTACTCTGTAGGGGTTTCTACTTTTCCGAACTTTTGAACAAACATCGCCCCAATATTGGCTTTACAGCAGGTTGTATGGTTTAAAATATTCTGAATCCTTCTGGCAGAACGTAATTTATACTTCAGCAGAAAAATGGTCATCTGATCTATGACGCGCCTGCAAACCTCGCATCGGAACAAAGGAAATGCGAAAGGTCAGGAGTCAGTTGAAATGCAAAAAGTAAACAACCAAAAAATTGCTCACCGCTTCTGGTTTCCATTAACTGAAGGAGTAGGATCAACAGTAATCCATAGGACATTTTCTTACCTTCAGTATAGCTTACTAGAAATTATTTAGAAAACACGTTCCCGCGTTAACTCGTCTCACGCGAGATGCCCTCAGCGAAACTCAGCGACAAACTGGGTCTAGTCGCGCGTGCTAATCTGATCTTGTCTGAGAAGAGCGGTGATAACAACGAAAGCGCACGCGGCGTTAAGTTCTTCGAAGATTACGCGCAGTCGGCGTTGAGTAACGCGCGGATGCGGCATCTCCAGTTACTCGTGTTTTTATGGGGTCGAGAAGTTTGCCACGTGAAAACGAAATGCTTGGGGAAAAGTGTTACCATTATCAGACGACATTTGGAAATGTAAAACACGTCACCAGGAGTGTATTGCGTAGCGTGGCGGTCTACTAAAATGCGATTGAGAGGTAGCAATAAAACAAAAGCACATGTAACGCACTTCACTATAAATTTAAAGATCTCTGTACTCACAGATCGGTGGCAAGAACAGATATGCGCTGGAAGCAGTTTTGTAGGAGTGAATTTCAGGTTTTCCGAAGGCAGTCCCGACCTGCTGAATAAAAACAGAATTGTTTGTGCTTACCTGGTGCTAGGTCGCCGGCGATCAGCCTCATTTAATGCACCCCAATAAAGTGTGCATTAGAACCGAACTGGGGGCAAGAACAACATGATTGATACGTACGATAAGTACTAATGAATATCACTGAGTCACAAGCTGACAAAAAGAAAGTACGTAGTTGCTAGCCGATCGAGCTAAACAGTATGGAAGAATAAATATTAATATAATGTTGAGGTCTTCGGAGTGACACTATATTCAGGGTCATTGGCACGTCTGCTTATTTGGCACGTCTTCATTGACACGCCTGTTGTCTGCTGATTTTATATATTTCAGTGCAATGCACACAGGTCGGAAAGCAAAGAGAGATGTTCTTCGATATGTTTACCAGCGTCCAGGAAAAAAGAGGAGACACCGAGAATGATCTGACGGCGCAGTGCTCCCGCTGTGTCCCATATATTTGTATTTTTGCGCCGTCTGTTGCATTTTTATCTTCACGCTAGTGACCATGTCTTAGTTATCTACCAAGCCGCAACTAGTCCAACTTCTTTCTTTAGAGACTAATGCTCCTGGTGTTGGCAATCCGCTTTTATGGCCTTGGTTCATTCAGGTAACTGCAAAATTTGTGTGTTGAGGGTCGACTTCACAGAAAATTGTACATCGTGTCTCACATAAGAGGTCCTTGTCTTTAAGCGGCAGATTTGTGTGGGAGGAGGCATATGCAGTTCACACATTGTAGCGCTTTATGCAGGCTCCGCTTCTCATGATGTCGCGTACGAATCCACTTGCAGGAATTTCTTGCTGCTGTGCACAATGGCACGGGCCAGCAACCAAGAAAAGCACTGAAGATTACGTCCAACATTCGGGAATTCGTACCCAGCAGCTGACCAGGTAAGTTAGGTAGGTTAACGTTGCGTTCTGTGGAAGCTTCTGTGTTAGCTACCTCGCCACTAGGCATAGCTGCAGAGCAGCTGGTATCATAACTCGATCGGCACCAAGCAGGTATTAGGTATGGACACCCAGCTCTACTCGGGCCTGTTTCACTGTCATTGTTCCTAATGTAATGAGACTACTCGCACAATTAGTGTGGACGGCAGGTCTTTGTTCAAGCGGTGCTGCTCAGCAGGCCAGCGTTCGCAAGAGCGCTCCCGAGCTTCGTCAGCTTCGTCTTCTATCTTCTTCGTCTCCTTCGTCGGCGCTACCCGTTGGGGCAGCAAACCCCAACTATCTTTATTACAATACCGCCGGGGTGCAAAGGCGCCATCCTGGCGGCCTAAGGGCTCGAAGTAGGGCTTCAGGCGGTCTAGGTGCACAATTTCACGGCCGCGGCGGCGATTGTCAGACGAAGGCGTGAGGGGCTCGATCAGGTAGTTAACTGGGGTTGTCTGCTGAACAACGCGATAGGGGAATTGGTATTTGCTCAGCAGTTTTGTAGACTGCCCCGAGCTGGAGGAGGGCACCCAAAGCCAAACCAAGGATTGAGGAACATAAGACGGCGGCAGACCGGGGAAGCGGCGCGGGCGCTTTTCTGACGGTGCTGGTCGTCAGAAGTAAAGGAACGGGCCAGTTGACGGCATTCTTCGGCGTACGCAGCGGCTGGAGAGACGGTGGTCAATTTGGATGAATCGGGGCAGTAAGGGATTATGGTGTCCATGATGGAGGAAGGCTCGCGTCCGTAGAGAAGAAAATACGGGGAAAACCCAGTAGTGGCTTGCGTTGCAGAATTGTAAGCGTAGGTAACGAAAGGGAGAACTCGGTCCCAGTCTGAGTGATCGGCAGAAATGTACTTGGCCATCATATCGCCGAGGGTCTGGTTAAAGCGCTCGGTCATGCCGTTGGTCTGCGGATGGTACGAAGACGTCGTGCGGTGAACGATATGACACTCCCGAAGGAGGGCTTCCACGACGCCGGACAAGAAGACGCGACACCGATCGCTGAGCAATTCCTTAGGCGCACCGTGACGAAGAATGATGTTCTGAAGTATGAAACCGGCTACTTCAGAGGCGGTCGCAGCTGGTAACGGTCCAGTTTCCGCATAGCGCGTGAGATGATCAATGGCAACGATGATCCAGCGGTGGCCGGCGGCAGTGAAGGGAAGAGGGCCATAAAGGTCAATTCCAACACGGTCAAATGGCCGGGCGGCACACAGTAAAGGTCGCAGAGGAGCAGGTGAGTGCGATGGTGGGTTCTTGCGACACTGACATTCCAGGCAAGAGTGTATGTACTGGCGGACAAAACGGTACATGCCCCGCCAATAATACCGAAGGCATAGGCGGGTAAAAGGTTTTTGCAGACCGGCATGACCGCATTGTGCGCTCATCATGATAAATGGCACAAATGGCGGAGCGGAGATGCCTTGTAATCACGAGCAGCCATTTGCGACCATCGGGGAGGTAGTTCCGACGGTACAGCAGCTGGTCACGCACGACAAAGTGATGGGCTTGACGACGGAGCGCTCTAGAAGGGAGGCGCGCTGAGCGGTTGGCTAGGAAATCCAGAAGAGAAGTAATCCAAGGATCCTTGCGCTGCTCAGAAGCTATATCAATAGAGTCAAGAGAAAGTGTGAGGCCGGAAATAGATGGTGGGTCAGGCTCAGTGGTCACAGGGGAGCGCGAGAGAGCGTCAGCATCGGAGTGTTTGCGACCGGAACGATAAATGACCCGAATGTCGTAATCTTGTAAACGCAGAGCCCAATGAGCGAGGCGGCCAGATGGATCTTTGAGTGACGACAGCCAACAAAGGGCATGGTGATCGGTAATGACATCAAACGGGCGCCCATATAAGAAAGGACGAAATTTTGTGATCGCCCAAATAATCGCCAAACCTTCTTTTTCTGTGACGGAATAATTAGTCTCCGCTTTTGTGAGCGCACGGCTGGCGTAAGCAACAACGTACTCATTGAAACCAGGTTTCCGCTGAGCTAGAACGACACCGAGACCAATGCCGCTGGCGTCTGTGTGCAGTTCTGTAGGCGCGGAAGGGTCGAAATGGCGCAAGATCGGAGGAGAGGTGAGGAGCTGGCGCAGCGTTGCAAAAGCTTCGTCGCATGCAGGGGACCAAGCCGACAAGTCGTGGCTACCAGCGAGAAGTTGCGTCAGCGGGGCGATAACGGCAGCAAAATTCTTGATGAACCGGCGAAAGTAGGAGCAAAGGCCAAGAAAGCTTCTTAGTTCTTTCAGGGATGTGGGCTTCGGAAAATCAGCAACTGCGCGGAGCTTAGCAGGGTCCGGGAGTACACCATCCTTGGACACGACGTGGCCTAGGATAGTCAGCTGTCGAGCGCCGAAGCGACACTTTTTCAAGTTTAGTTGCAGTCCAGCGTCACTGAGGCAGCGAAGAACACTCTCGAGGCGAAGAAGATGAGAAGGAAAATTCTGGGAGAAGATGACAACATCGTCCAAGTAGCAGAGGCAGGTCTGCCATTTAAGCCCACGGAGGATGTTGTCCATCATACGCTCAAAAGTGCCAGGCGCGTTGCAGAGACCGAAGGGCATCACCTTAAATTCATACAGCCCATCAGGTGTGATGAAAGCTGTTTTCGGGCGATCGACTTCGGCCATCGGCACCTGCCAGTACCCAGAGCGCAGATCCAACGAAGAAAAGTACTCCGCTCCCTGCAGGCAATCCAGCGCGTCATCTATACGAGGCAGGGGGTAGACATATTCGAGGAGGACGGGTCTGCGATGTCGGCGGGAGGAGTGAGGGCGTTGATGTCATGGGCGGCAGGCTCATCAAGGACAGGAGAAGCGTCGTCGAGATCGATGACATCAACTGTGCCAAGCGATTCTCCCCGAAGTAAAGTGGTGGGGAAAGGCCACGGGTTCGTGACGTACAGGGCACCACAACCACCAGAAAGTGTGAGCACGGCATGAGGGAGCATGACAGATTTTCGGTGCGCACAAAGAGGGGAGGGTGAATAAAGGACAGTAGCGTCAGAGAGGGCAGCACAAGTCAGCGGCATGAGAACAGATGAGAAAGCTGGCATGTCGACGTCGTCAGCGGCGAGAATAGGCGCGGCGGTAACAGGGGAGGCGTCCAGAAGAGCATTACACAACGGCGACAAATTAAATTCAGCACGTGCACAGTCAATGATGGCGTGATGCGCGGACAGAAAGTCCCACCCGAGGATGATGCCATGAGAGCAGCGGGTGAGAACGAAGAACTCAATGGTGTAGGAGAGGCCATGGATGACGAGGCGGGCAGTGCAGGCTGCCAGAGGGCGAATGGGGTCAGCGCTCGCGGTGCGAAGCGAAAGGTCCGCAAGCGGCGTCATCACTTTTTTTAGTCTGGGGCACAAGTTGCGACTAATGATGGACACGGCAGCACCAGTGTCAATGAGCGCGTCAACAGTAGCACCTTCAACGATCACTTCAATAACATTCGTAGGAGCGCTGATAGGGCTTGAGACCGTCGTTGACGGCGCAGTTCTTGCCTCCGGAACTGGGGCGCCTAGTTTTCCGCTTGGAGGGGTGGTGACCGGCGGCGCATAGGAGAGCGAACGGCGCCGAGGAGACGGCGACCGATGGCTGCGGTTGTAGGAGTCGGAGCTAGACGGGGAGGGATTCTCAGCAGGGAGAGCAGAAGAGACAGGTACGGAAGGCAACGGAAAGTCGTACGTCGGCGGGCGCCCGTAGTCGTGAGAACCGGATCCGCGCGTGCGGCAACAGCGGGCCACATAACCAGCGAGACCGCAAGCATAGCATATCGGGCGGTTATCTTGGGTACGCCACGGATTCATAGGGCGGGGACCGGTACGAGGCAGAGGATGGTGAGTGAGTGGCAGTGCAGGGGCGAGCTGCCGCTGAGGGTACACGGTGACAGGTGGTGAATAAGCAGGCACAACGGGCTGAGGACGTGGCCGGGCGACTGCTTCTGCATATGTCAGCGGTGCAGTGACCAGAGGGGGTGAATTAGTGGGCGGCAGGACCTCAGCTACCTGCTCCTGGATGACACGCTGAATAGATGGCGGCAGCGATGGCGTTGGGGTGGATTGGCAGGTAACTACCGATAATTGACGAGCGACCTCCTCCCGCACAAACTGCTTGATGTGCTAAAGAAGTGTCGGCTGATCGTGGGCAGGACCGCGTACCGCCAAGCTGGAAAGGCTGTCGTCCGGGCAAATGGCACGTCGGGTGACATGACGCTGTTTGCGGAGCTCGTCGTAGCTTTGGCACAAAGAGACTACGTCGGAGACGGTTTGAGGATCTTTTGAGACCAGCATTTGAAATGCGTCGTCCTCAATGCCTTTCAGAATGTGTCGTATTTTGTCAGTTTCGCTCATAGATGGATTGAGCCGCTTACACAAGTCAACTACGTCCTCGATGTAGCTGGTGAAATTCTCGCCGTTCTGCTGGGCACGACTGCGCAAACGTTGTTCGGCACGAAGTTTTCGGACAGCAGGGCTGCCAAAGACGTCAGTCAGGCTGGTTTTTAGAGCCGCCCAGGTAGTAAAATTCGCTTCGTGGTGGCGGAACCACAAGTTGGCGACATCGGTCATGTAGAAGATGACGTTCGTGAGCTTAACGACGTCATCCCACTTGTTGTAAGCACTCACGCGTTCGTAGGAAGCCAACCAATCTTCTACGTCGGTATCGTCCGTGCCGCTGAAGAGCGTAGGGTCGCGCTGACGGACGGCACCGGTACAGATGACAGCGGTGGGAACGGGCTGGGCCGAGGAGTCGGTCGTCGTGGTAGAGCCTGGTAGCCTGGACCTCGTGGCGTAGCAAGGGAAGAGCAGGCAGCACCTCCACCAAGTGTAATGAGACGACTCGCACAATTAGTGTGAACGGCCGGTCTTTGTTCAAGCGGTGCTGCTCAGCAGGCCAGCGTTCGCAAGCGCGCTCCCGAGGTTCGTCAGCTTCGTCTTCTATCTTCTTCGTCTCCTTCGTCGGCGCTAGCCGGTGGGGTAGCAAACCCCAACTCTATTACACTTATATGTAGTCATAGAATCTGGCAGTTGAGTGTTACATGGGGCACCCATTCAAAATGTGACAGCAACCAAGCAGCCTAAAGATTCTTAAACGCAGTGTTAAGTGGATCAAATTGATGAAAAGCATGTGCTATAAATATGCCTACCGAAATAATCATGCGAAACACGAATCCACGATTGCTCAGCAAATAGGTTATGGAAATCTTCTAAACTTTGGCGTGAGTCGTAAATTTCAACCGTGGTTCTGGCTGCCGCGAGCTGAAGGCATCCTGAAGTATTCATTAAGATAGTCTGAGACCTTGTTTCGAAGACTGTAGTGTACATCAAACGCTTCACACTAAAGCGAAATTTGTATAATCTTTATTTTCTCTCCGTTTAGTTTCGTTTATGGAGGTTTAACATCTCAAAGGGACTCAGGCTATGAGAGACGCCGTAGTGAAGGGCTCTGGGCTCGGTAGGAGCCAATGGTTGTATTGTTCAACTCATGACCGCTGGCTGTAACGGAACAACGGCTGTCGACTATAATCGCATGAAATGTTCGAATATCAACGCTGGCCTCCTTTGAGAGTCTAGCATTGAGGTTAATAATACTTGAAATATTACGACAGTCGAGCTACAATCGGAATGTGCTTTTAGGGACATGATTCTCACCTGTATGCCAGGCTATATTATGTTTTTAAGAGAAAGGAGCATCCTCTCCTGTTTGCCAGTTTTGTATTATATGCGTTGATGACACTTTTGTCTAAGCTGTATATTTATTTTAGTGTAGCAGAACATCATGGCGATGCTTGCCGTGCACTAAGGCTTAGATTTTTTTTTTATATCAGGGTTAAGTTAAAATTATAGCCTACACCTCTGGCCTGAGTGGACGTGGAAGCAGCTTCGTGATGCAGCTCTTCAATTTCGTTTGTTTCTTTGCCCAGGTTTCTTCATCTCGACTTGTTGGCGTCCTACCTGCTTCTTCGGATGCACGGCCGTGCTAGATAGCTCCCCAGTGGCACAAAGGATCCGGATCTGCCATGTCGTCAGCACCCACTGTCGATAGGGAACTGCTGGCATGCTTCGGAACTTTTCAGGGCTCGTGGGAACGACTTCGTGATGCGGCTTTTCTGTTTCGTCCGTTTCTCTGGCCAGGTAAGTCACGGTTCTTGTCTATATGAAAATAAATCGTGCAATCTCTGCTTTTTGTTGTTTTCACGGCAGGGGATAGTGTTGTCTTTGCTACGCGAATGTCTTGCTGTTGCTAAACAGCTGCTTCTGCTTTGCGCTGAAGTGGAAGAGAATCCTGGACACAATACGCATGCCGAAGACGCCTATGTTCAGGCGAAGCAGCTGATATGTTTTCGTTACTACAGGATATGAACACCCGAACCGCTAAAATGGAGAAGGATCAGGTTGATTTAATCAACACTAGCACCGTGTATAAAAAAGAAAAAATCTCTGCCTCTCCCGTAAACGAGAGTAGAGTAAGCATGAAATGTTTACGGGCCTAATGTCATCTCGGTGGACACCCGAACCGCACCGTACAGGAAGGGAGGAACGCCACCACCCGTTCAACGCAATGCCTTGCCATTTGAACGCAAGGTTTTTTGAGGAAAGGAAATGGCGCAGTAATTCTCTGCCATCTCGGTGGACACCCGAACCGCACCGTAAAGGAAGGGAGGAACGCCACCACACGTTCGGCGCGATGCCTTGCCGTTTGAACGCAGCGCTTCTCCCCCGGGATAAAGTCTTTTAGATATTTAGCCGCCATTTCGTGGATGCGTCCCTTGCTGTAATTTCTAATTGCGGCTTTGCAGTCGCTTACTACGTATTTGGTACCTGGCTGAGTTAGAGCGATCGCTATTGCAACCTCCTCCGCCACAAGGGGTTTTAAGTCAAGGTGTCTTACAACGCGTAACGTTCTGCCTGAGTCCCCGACGGCTACGGAGACGGTGTCTCCTAGTGTGCCTACCGCGGCATCAGTGTAGGCCACGGTTCCCTGTGGCATCTTGCCTAGCTTAGCAGTCAGCTGTGCGACCCTGCTTTTCCTTCTGCCTTTGTCGTGGATGGGATGCATGTTTCTAGGTATGGGAGCGATAATAAGATGCTCTCTTATTTCTCTTCCCAGATCTGTTCTGGTGTTCACTGTGCTATCTACGGTTGCCCATTTCGCTAGCTCTAGGTATTTCCTTCCTGCGGGTGTGGATGTTAGCCTTTCGATTTGCGATGTTCTAACCGCTTCAGTCAGTTCTCTCCAATTGTTACGCAGGCCCATTTTCTCCAGTATATCATTGGACGTGGAAATGGGCAGCCCTAGCGCTCGTTTGACACATTTTCTGATGATTGTGTCTAATGCCTTTTCTTCGGTTTTGTTTATTTTCAGGAATGGGGTTGCGTAGCATATCCTGCTAACGATGAAGACGCTGCCCCTCCCCGGACGCCTGCGTGCGGACCCGGAGGGGCACGGGTCTTCTTCTGGCGGAAATAAAGTTTCTTCACTCACTCTCCCCCGGATCACGTATGACAACGAAGTGTAACGTGGCATTTATGTGCTTTTTGCACGCGTTATTAGAAATCGAAAATTATAATTCCGTGCATTATCAAACCCACACCTCCACTGATATCTTGATAAACATTGAGGAGGCACTGGCAGCAGTTATTTTTTGTCTCATTTGGAGACCAACCGGCGCTTGCATGCCGGTCGCGTAGGAGGGCTTAGAGAGTCTCGTTAAATCTCGTTAAGTCTCGTACGGTGCCCGGATGTTCTCGTTTCAGAGCCCGGATGACTGGAATTCAGTGCCCGGATGAGTGGATTTCAGTGCCCGGATGACTGGAATTCAATGCCCGGATGACTGGAATTCAGTGCCCGGATGAGTGGATTTCAGTGCCCGGATGACTGGAATTCAGTGCCCGGATGAGTGGATTTCAGTGCCCGGATGACTGGAATTCAGTGCCCGGATGAGTGGATTTCAGTGCCCGGATGATGGCTCTCGGTCTCGGCGTGACGTCACCACACTGCCGACAACGGGAGCTAAAGCATTTCATGCTTAAAAAGTCAGGACGCTATTCATAATCACTTATCAGATGTTAATAGAAGTCTAACTGTGGTGGAAGGCAAAAGTGCTGCCAGTGAATTGCTTCAACAGGAATGTCAGAGACTGCGATGCTTTGACGAGAACTAAGCTAATGAAAACAGTGAATTGAGGTTAAGTCAGGCGGGGCTCAACAATAGGCAGCGCCGTGATAATCTTCTGTTTTATGACACACCTGAAGTTTGTTCTGAATCTTGGCGAGTAATTGAAGAAAGACTTGTTAATGCTTTCTAATTTTTAAAAGTGGTAGTTTTGGGCTTGTTGGGGTTGCATATTAGAAGACATAGCGCAGCAGAATGGGATAGAGAAAAGGAGCATAAAAGACGTGCACTAACTGACACCAGAAGGATTACTCCAAGAAACCACTTGCAGAAAAGAGCAAAGCGCATGCCCAACCACACGGCGAGAAACGTGACCAGAGATTTTGTGAACACAGAAAGCAAAACAGGAATGCCACTACCGCCATAGAAAACAATGAAGCAGACAGCCGGGATAAGGTAAAACCCAAAGGCGTACAACACAGCAGAGGGCAAATCAGACAAGATTATCTTGAATTAAGCCACTGAATTTCTCTTTGTCGAAGAGGGGGCGACGTATAACTGATGCACGTGTCCTTCCCGAATTTGGGAGTCAATGACGCCTCAAGATTTTCTCTTGCCGACTTATCTTTGGAACGACCTATCACCTTCGCATGCCACAACAGAGGATTACAACCGCCGCCCCTGCAATGTTTCGGCATGTGCCTGCCACTGGAACCCCGAACGGAAATAGAAAGTTCGCTTAATGGTTGGTTGGTTTATGGGGTTTAACGTCCCAAAGCGACTGAGGCTATGAGAGACGCCGTAGTGAAGGGCTCCGGAAATTTCGACCACCTGGGGTTCTTTAACGTGCACTGACATCGCACAGTACACGGGCCTCTAGAATTTCTCCTCCAAAGAAATTCCAGCCGCCGCGGCCGGGATCGAACCCGCGTCTTTCGGGTCAGCAGCCGAGCACCATAACCACTGAGCCACCGCGGCGGCTAAAGTTCGCTTAATCAGCCGTTTAGGCCCCGGCCGGTTTGCCCTACGTACATAAGCCTGCAGCTCAGCGAGATTTGCTAACCAATGTTCACAGTACACTCAAAGAACTTGGTGAGGTGCTTGATGTTGCAAACGGGCTTTTTTGCCGAACTCCTACTGGCCAGAGCGCCAAGACTTGAGAGTTGCGGGGTGATCTTCACTGTACCCTGCAAGCTGTCAAGTTGTGTGATTGTCGGATTGTTATATAAATGTGTAATGAGTGATTAGGTCTCCGTAGGTGTCTATGTTAAAGTTACCGGCAATTATTACGCAATTAGCATTTCTGCTGTTCAAAGTAGAAGAAATCGTCTTCAGAGTATTGTAAAAAAATTTTAAAGCTCAAGTGGGTGGTCGATATAATATGTCCACTGCCATGCCTACAGACTGTACAAAAAAAGTGACTCAATGTTGTGGCTTACTCGCATTCGAGGAATTTCACAGGGGGTTAATTCCGGTCAGATATATATAAAGCAACGCCTCCACCACGACACTGAGTATGTCTCGGTTTAGATAGAAAAGTATAACCAGAAACCCGAAATGAGTCCGCTTGTCCTCGGCCACGTTTTTAAGAGGGCAATGATATGGTAGGAAACTTGACGCGTTTAGATAGAGCAAACCAATCTTTTTTTCTACGCAGACGCAGACTTCTGCTGGTGCAGTGAGATAGTTAAGATACAGATGTGCACGGCTTTTCACAAAATTCGGCATTAATTTCACTAACAGGCTACGCCATTGATTAAAGCCGCCGCGGTGTCTCAGTGCTTATGGTGCTCGGCTGCTGACCCTAAAGACGCGAGTTCGATCCCGCCGCGGCGGTTTAATTTCGATGGAGGCAGAATTCTAGAGGCCCGTGTTCTGTGCGATGCCAGTGCACGTTAAAGAACCCCAGGTGGTCGAAATTTCCGGAGCCCTCCACTACGGTGTCTCTCATAGCCTTAGTCGCTTTGGGACGTTAAACCCCATAAACTAACCATCCAGCCATTGATTTAAGCGGGAAGCCAGTAGAAAAGGTTAAGCTAGCAAAACTAGACGACGTTGTCAAGGTCTCCTTCAGTTCTTATATGCGGCATTGTGGTATTTTCAATATTCCTTATCTTGATCATATCTTGTGAAACGCCGGCGAACCATCAGTTCTTATTCCCCTTAGTTTGCATTGCTTTGCCGACCAAGAACATGTTATCGGGGCAGAGATTTTCAATGATATAAACAGGCTCATCCTTTCAAAGCTCATGTGAGCATGTAGTTAACCTGTTTCGTTTAGCACTCTCTAGTACTTGGTCACGTACGCACTGTTCGGAAAACAAAGAGAGAGAGAGAGAGAACAAGAAGAAACAGAAAGGAAGGCAGGTTGAATATGCGAAGCCCCCTATGCTACCCTGCACGCGAGCAAAGGAACGGAGGGAGAGAAACAAAGGGGACAGAGGAATGAGAGATCAGTCTTTCACGTGTCCGTAGGTCGTTACTAATTGGGAGCGCAGGGTACATACTGGGAGTTCATAGCGTCTGACTCAACCCTGAGTCCTTGAAGCGCTTCGAAAGCGCCTTCACAGCTATTTTTTGAGGACAAGGTGAATCAGATCAAAGTTTTGCAGACGAAGTTCTTCTTTCGGGCATGTGACAATCTTTAGCATAATGTTGGGTAAATACCCTTCCGAAGATTAAGGCATGCTTTTGATTTACAAGTTGTTCCGGCGGCTATATTGCGTTAGTGCCATCATTTGGGGCCCCATGCATCTAACTAGCCCTTCTAACTCCTTCATGTCTCGAGCATTTTTTAATGCGAAAGCATTTCTTGTCTCATGACGGGAGTGTACAGGACCTGCCGGCAGAGGGTGTTGGAGGAGCGTGTCCGCACGAACTGCCATTCGAGGGATAATTATAGGGATAATTACAGTGATAATTATAGAGATAATTAATTACAGGGACAATTAATAGAGTATAGGGATAATTATAGTGATAATTAATTATATGGATAATTAATTATGGGGACAGTTAATTATAATAATAATTAATAGAGTAGTTGAATAAATAGCTGCGTATTTGAATAAATTAAGTATTAAATCACCGAAACAATAATTAAACCTGCAATTAATTGGGTAAACCGATTAATGTGTTCGGTTGTTTGACTATTTGATTAATTATTCAGTAATTTAAACAAATTAATGAGTTAGTTAATTTGTAATTTAAATAAATAAACAAATACAATTTATACATGCAAATAAGGCATCAAAGTGATTAATTGCTTAACTAATTCATTGACAGAATTAAATAGTCTAGTTAGTGAATTCCTACTTAGGTTCATAGGAATAAGGGAGTAATTACTCATTGACGTCCACCCGAGCGCAGCCATACGGCCACAAAGGAAAGCTATACAGCTTTCTCAGAAACTTCGTAGTTAAAGAAAAATTCGTCCTGGTCCGGGGTCCGAACCAGGGACCACCGCTTCACCGGAGCAGTCGCTCTACCAATTGAGCTAACCGGGGCGGCAAGCTTATGGTAGGGTGAGAGCGCATTGATCAATAACTCGAACTGGGAACAGTGTTGACCAAATGTTTCGGGGAATCCCCCAAGGTGGAGTAGATTTGTAATAAGGAAGTAATTACTCATTGACGTCCACCCGAGCGCAGCCATACGGCTACAAAGGAAAGCTATACAGCTTTCTCAGAAACTTCGTAGTTAAAGAAAAATTCGTCCTGGTCCGGGGTTCGAACCCGGGACCACCGCTTCACCGGAGCAGTCGCTCTACCAATTGAGCTAACCGGGACGGCAAGCTTATGGTAGGGCGAGAGCGAATTGATCAATAACTCGAAGTGGGAACAGTGTTGACCAAATGTTTAGGGGAATCCCCCAAGATGGAGTAGATTTGTACCGGTTAGCTCAATTGGTAGAGCGACTGCTCCGGTGAAGCGGTGGTCCCGGGTTCGAACCCCGGGCCAGGACGAATTTTTCTTTAACTGCGAAGTTTCTGAGAAAGCTGTATAGCTTTGCTTTGTAGCCGTATGGCTGCGCTCGGGTGGACGTCAATGAGTAATTACTCCCTTATTACAAATCTACTCCACCTTGGGGGATTCCCCGAAACATTTGGTCAGGTTCATAGGAAACTCAATTTTTTTCTCCACAGAGCATATGGAGAACTCACTTGAATTGTTCTCCTCTATTTATGCCATTATGTACATTTACCTTACTCATGTCTAGTATACAGTTGCATCTTGTTAATTTTCTGCGTGTTTTACTAATTATTTTTTGTAATCTGTTTCAATTTTTTCCGCTGTTTTTTATACGAAGGGATTTTTTGCAAGTTTGTAACAAGAGGTCCCCTGTGTAGCCTGTAGCTTTGGGACCTCCTCCTTTATTTAACAAATATGAGCATGTACTCTTTGTTCGCTTAAATAAACTGATTCCGATTCTGAATCGAATATATGAATTATTTAATTACTAAATTGGTTGTTTATTTAATTATTATTAACTAAATAACGAACAATAATTAGTCCTTTGGTTTGCTTACTAGACTCTCTAGCAGCGGGTCCCGCGTCTTCGGGTGGAAAAACTAAGGTTAGAGTGAGAACACGGTTTAGAACAGCAAAGGCATAAATAAACGAACACGCAGCAACTTAATCGGCAGCAGTAAGAGAAATGATTTCGCATTACTGCACCTAAGCAACTTAAGCGCACCCCTGGAATTTTTATTGTTTTACTGTTGCTTCTATACCTCAGCCAGCTCACTGCACACGCTCTACTCGCCAGTCCTAAGTTCCTCGAATGTTTTGTCCCCGTGCGTCTAAATCTTCAAGTTTTTCAATATCGGTGGAAGACTTCTTGTCGTCAGACTTCATCAGCTATACTTTCGATGTCTGCTCTGACCCAATGCAGTGATCACTTGGAGGCGCAAAATAACAGCAGCCAGAACCTCAGCCAATTCCTTCACAAAAGGTGAAGGTATTTCTGCAAGCGCCTTGCAAGTTTTGTTAAATGATTTTCGCCCATTTTCAACAGTAAACAACAGAAGCAGACCGACCCAGGAGCTCAAGATAATATTAGCAAAATAAGGCCGTCGTGTGACATATCTAGGCTGAGTTGACGGCTTAGATCATGGTGGTTGCTTGCAGCTGCTTCAAGCGCTGTGAACTGTTGCAGAGGATGGCTGGGCACGTATTTTAAGCTGGAAGTGGATGCTCAGAGTGTGGTAAAGTCTCGATGTGCGCATCGTACATTAGCCAGCATGGATCACCACGTGCAGTTCGCCTGTGTCAAGAAAGCAACCTAAATTTCAATGTCTTTTCAAAGTACAGGCGCCCCAAAAGTAAAATGGAGCATGCGTCTGTTTAAATACTGCGCTGCATCACCCGCACCACGGATAAGGAGAAAATCAGATGTAAAGCATGGGTCGGCCGTAAATGTCACTTGCGCCTCGCTATGATCGTGCGCATGCTCAGCTTAAGCACACTGCGATGAAAGTTTTTTTGCGCTAGCGTGCTCTGTTTCACATCTGGGGTACCTGAGCGTTCGGGTTCAAAAGCGAGAAAGAGGCTGTGACGTGAGGACGTTAAGGCTCCTTGAGGCGTACAAGCAATGAAATATGGGAACTAGCTGGTTTGTCGTACACTGTGATTCTGTCTCCTTCGGCAGGCTAGCGACTACTTGTAGAAAATTAAAACAAAGAAATAATGATTCAAACGGCTCCGGTAAACACAGTATTTATGGCTATTTCAGAGATGTAGTTAGTCACACGCGGAAAAATGGAATCAAAACGTCGCTGTTTGCGTCACTCATTAAATTGAAAAACACCCCTTACAGTTGTTGGTGAGTTTTATACATCCTGGGCAGTGATGTACAGCTTACAGCGAAAATCCTTGTCGGTCGCTTTGCAAACATCGTTTTTTGCTCTTGCTTACCTTTGTTAAGGTTAGCCACACTTTTTTTTGCTTGTAGAAGTCTCATGTATGGCCTGGTCAAATGCCATCTAACTATTCTCACTTTGTGTTCCTATTAAATTAAAAGTTTGGAGCAGTTTTTTAGTTTGTGTTGGTTCTATTGGTGGACTTAGTGATAGTGATAGAATAGTGCATCTTTTAAGAGCGTAACGTTTCCTTTCCGGCTGATTTTTCTTTGGGCCCAAAAGGCATTCAGGAACCTCGGCAGTAATTAGTTGCTCTTGTGTACCATGTTCTTTCAAATAGGAACTGTGCCTCAACGGATGTAGCTTCTAGAGCATCTATAACGCGTTTTCAGGCAATAACTTTTCGTCCCCTTTTGTGATGAGGCCTGAACGTTCTGCGCTTTCTTTTCCTTCGCACTGTGGCATACCAACTTCTTATTTTTAATCGTTTATTTTTCTGCTTTTGTATTGAATTTTATTCTTGTAAATGACTTCCCTCTACAATGCATCTGGGACTAATGCGATCACAAATAAAAAGCGCCTGCTTTCGAGAGATTAATACATGTTTCGTTTTTGTAAAAGGTAACCAGGCTGCATGGCTTGTTTCTCATTAGTATTGTGGGGCCTTTAAGGCCTCCCTATTAATAAACGGTCTTCAGACATAAGGACAAGGGGTTTCCTGAGCTTACAGCAGTTGATTGCTTTAGTGGAGGCTCAAGCGCTTTAAAATACGACTGAAAAGGAAAACACACAGCCTGGTTACTCTGGGCAAGGATTGTACTAGAAAGCAAACAAGACCACAGGAGCTTTCTTGCCTGCTTTTATTAGCAGAAGCGTCTTGTATTCATTTTTTCCCAGACTAGACATAATTTTGCATTCTTCAGGTGAGCTAAGAGTTTCTCAGATAGGCTCTTTTTTTGTCTACATTATGAAGTGAAAATAAGTTTGAATAGAAAAGCAACGACACCAGGGAATTCAGTTGTTGAACTAGGCACGTACCTGAAAAAGAAAAGAAATACTTTAGAGGATGCACTCAAGGTGTAGACTCGGATTTTGAATTTTCTGCGGAGCTAAACAACGACTTCGCTGTCAATGAATATGTCTCACTGCTTTCTTGAGAGCTTGATCAAGGTCTTTGATGAGGTCGTCACAGTTTTCGATGCCAACGGACAGCCTTATCAAATTGTCGGTGATACCCAGTAGCTTTCGCTGCTCCTTTGGCACACTTGCGGAAGCCATAAGTGCACTGGAAATAAAAAAAAACTGTTCTTACAGTGGTCTAATTGTATGCCTTGGATGTTTGCTGTTTCCATCTATTCTATCTGTTTCCATCTACTATCAAGAATTTCCTGGCGCTAACCTCAAAATTTACGCTTTTGCACCAATGTGGATACGATGACTGGCAGTGCAGACTAGTCTAAAAACATATACCAGATGTTTCAATGGACGCTTTCAAAAATATTCAAAAATGGGCTTTTTGGGGTAAAAATATGGCTTTTGGCCCATATTATTAGCAGCGTTGACGGACACCAAAAAACCGGCGAATCCTCTTAAGCAGTAAGCTTGTTTAACTGATTTTTAATAATTAACATTTTACCTGGTAGAGTTAGGCGCCTAGTTTCCATCACATATTTGTAGGCGGTCGTTAGTAATAGCCATATCAGTTTTTAGAATTTCGAAAATGCGATTACCTTCACCGCTGAGGCCCGACGAAATTTGGCTGCATGGTGCGAAAATAATACCTGCGGTTTCGAAAGGACGCAGGCACAGCCATTCCTCGAAGCGGGGTTGCCTTACCGCTAGAAACTGATCGGCTACGAATCTCTAATTCCTACTTGGCATTGAACTCTGCTAATTAAAAAGTTGATTATTAATAATTAGTGAAGCAGCTTAACACTTGCGACGATTAACCGTTTTTCTGGTGTTCGCCAACGCTGGCAATACTATGGGCCAAAAGCCATATTTTCACCCCCAAAACCCTATTTTTGAAAATTTTTAAAAGTTTTCGCTGAAACGCCCGGTCAAGAAGCGGATGGAAGCGTTAGTTCTGCAGTCTTCGTTATTGCTGTCCTCAAATAGACCAATGATCCATTTGGTGCCAGTCTAGGCTTGTGGCTGAACTTTTATATTGAATAAAGAAATGTTGCATTTACCAGTTCTACACGTTCGATAATCTGTGCAGCCCACGCCAGTGGCCAGTTCTGGCGCGCTGACAAGTGTTCGATACTCATACCACGCGCTCCTGCTGGGAACACTTCAGGGTTTGCGCGTTTTCTTCAAAAGCGCAGCAAGAACAACTTAGCTCTTTGGTGGTGTAAAGTTAGATATATAAAAATTACACCTTTCGCTGTAGGTTTTGCACAGATTGGACTATTGGATGATCATTTTTAATTGTTTGAACAGTCTTAAAGGCTAATGAATTAATTCTGGCAAAATCAGTGTGGATCCGTATTTTTTCTGCTCACTATATAGCAGTACTGCTGGAATATGACTCGCATACTTCATACTCAGTTATTGAAACCATTGGCTCTCAGTAGCTTAGACAAACAGTACACGGACATAATTTAAGGGCAGCGGTAATGATCTCTGTAAGGGGGTAGTACCTGATGACGCACTCACTAATAATCGCGAACCTCGCTAACTCTTCAAGCAGCTTGAAGCTCACAACCTTTTCCAGTGTCCAGCCAAATCTTGTGATGTCAAAGTTTAGGGTAATATAATTCAGGCTGATTTTGAGCGCATGCGTGTCGGACGCTTCTGAGGTTCAGGGATGGATTTGTATGTCAACAAGGGAGCTGATAGACGTCAAGGTGTTCTTAGAAATAGAAGCTCAGAGGGATCGAAGTATGGGCGCTGTAAACTTTCACTTGCTGCTGGAGGAAACGAAAACAGCCCATGCCATTCTTACCTGCTTGAAACAGACACTTTGAAGCGATAAAACAAAGAAGAATTTTTTGTCACTGTTTTTCAAAATACGAGGGGAGCTTCCATGTCATTCGGCTCGACTGAACTTGAGAATGACAGAAATTTTCCACCTTCATCCACTCTCCCTGCCATAGGCCTTTCCCTTCTTTGTACTCGCCGTGTCAATGAGCGTTTAAAATATTTTCATGGTATTGTTAATACGTCCAGCTCAGCTTCATTGTCTGAGCATTTGCATTTTTCAGCTTCTTCATTTACAAGGAGCTACCACCCATTGAATGTAACACCCATTCACGCGCGCACTACTATGTTCAAATTTAGTTGTTTTCCTCGTGTTAGCGAACGATGGAATTCTTTACCGGGTGATATACGCTCCCTGGAACCAAGCCTATTTTTCAACGTTGCTGCAAATCTGTGATTAGTCTGCTAAATTACTGTTCTGTATTTTAATGGTGTTCACGTCTGAATATGTTGTCCCTCTCTGCCTTTTCTTTTTTATTTTTTTTTCTTACTCCCACTCCTGCAATAGCCCCATCGGGGGTGCAGTATATGTAAATAAATAAATAAATAAATAAATAAATAAATAAATAAATAAATAAATAAATAATAGCTCGTTGAGCAGAACCCTGCTGCCAAATACTCACGGCACTTGAGCAATGCTCTTTGTGGAGCCGAGGCTCTCGGCGAGGGCGACAATTTTAAGGCTCTTGAGGAAGAGGGAGGACTCGTTGAGACCACCCTTTATCCGGAACGCCACCATGCCGCTGAAGCCCGAGCATTGACGCTTGGCCACCTCATGCTGCGGGTGGCTCTGCAAACCTGCGAGTTATAGTGGCAATGTAACGTAGTTTCCCACCGACACTTTTTGTCCACATGACCTTTCTTTGTTGACTCAACAACACTTTTGTGCCATCAATGTTCAGGGACAGTGCGTGATGGCTTTAGTTTTTCGTCGTTGCTCGCTGCAGTGTAGTGAATAGAAAAACTTAACTTTCGTAAATGTTTTCATTGTTATCTTACACTTTCAGCTCTTAATTCTTTTGTAGTCAAGGCAGTTCTTTATGTTGCAAGCAAGATACCCTGCGGACTTGTTTACTCTAAGGTAACAAGGGAAACGTTGCTATAAGATATCCGCCTGTTGGCTTTCCAAAATCTAGTTCCTTGCTCCATAGCCGGCGCTATACTGGCTAGTTGGGCTCAGCAGCCGATACTTATTATTTATTTATCAATACTGCCAATCCCTTTTTAAGTGATTTTTACAGGAGTGGGTTTCGTTCGCAGACAAGCAGTCGACCAGGCATAAAACCTATTTCAAGCATGCAATAAGGACAGTGAAAACTATGGGGACAATGAGAAGAGGCATTGAAAAAAGGCAATAGAAAGATAACGCATGAATAATCCGCAATGGCTTCATGATTCTCAGTTATAAGTGACTGCCATAATACACAATATTGCTGGATCGAGCAAGAGCCTGCAAAGTGAGACCTGGCATTAATTTAACTTTCTTACCCGGGTGGAACACTCTCTCGACCAGAGGGTGGGCCTCAAGGAACTTCGCCACTTTAAGGCCGTTCTCCATGTGGCGCTCCATGCGAACGTGGAGTGTCTTGAGGCCGCGCATGACAAGGAAACAGTCGAAGGGCGACGGAACGGCTCCAGCAACTGCATTTCAGTCGCGCAGAGATTTTCTGATGATTATATTTTTTTCTTTATGTTGCTTATTTGTGACTCATACACATTACTTCAGGAAAGTACCGGTGCTCATGAACTGTCTTTTAACATACATTCTGTTTTCAGCTGTTAAAATGTGTGCGTTCTTTTGAGGGCAACCCATTGAAGATGAATCTTGATCCCTTAATGCTCACATATTTAACCATTTTCTGCTTTCATTCGGAACAACAAGGCTGATTTCTGCATATATGAGCCAATTCAAAGGCTCGTAAACAAAGCTACATTTTCCTTCGGGCAAAAAAATAAGATGCATTCCTTTATTAGGATTTTTCTTCATCCTTCTATTATTGGTACAGCGATCTATTACTGTCGCATGATTTGAAGTTTAATTCAGTTCAAATAAAGATTCGGCTTCGCTATAAATTCTACGCAGCGAAGCAACATCAGCACATTATCAGTGATTATACTTTGCCGTGGTAGCAATCTTACCTTCCTGAAGGAAATGCAGTTTGTCGTAAATTTCTTTGTCGTTTGTACATATAGCACCCATGACCACGTCTGAGTGTCCTGAAATTTCAAAAGAAAAATTTCTGTACTCTCTAGCAATGATGAGTTAGACATAGAAAGCCGCGCATGCGGTTCTTAGCATATTTAAAGACGCGTCCCACCGGCGGCCCTAAGGCGTAGCGGGATCAATTTTGGGTGATTCGTTACAGTACCACAGACGTCAAAAAGTCGCAAGCAGCCATAAGAAGTAAAAAAAAAAACCTAACACCCGACCTCCGGGACTATCGGTTCGGAACTTGTCTTGCGGATATGAAAGTAGGGGCAGTGCCCTTTAACCCTTTGAAGGTTTTTGCCGTATATGTACGGCGGTGGTTTTCTGTCCCGCAAGGTCTTTGCCGTACGGTTACGGTTTCGATCTTCCGTTTGAAATTTTGCGCCAAAAGAACAAGGCGTGCTCACTGGGGGGTGCTGCCACCTCTTAGGACTTAGAAGAAGTGTTTGAATTTTGTGCTGCCTTCTTACGGAGATAAGCAGAACTTATGTCTAGCTTTAGCGCGGCGGCACAGACTGCGGCAACACCCCTTTTGTAGTTTTGGTTTCGCCGCGTGATCGCAACGGAGTCGCGCGAAATTTTGAGTTTTCTTTTTGTCAGCACTATCTTGCAGGGGCTGCCAAAGTTGATTTCTATCTTTATTGGCGCTGCTCTTAGCTTGGTTATCACCGTTGCTCGCGAGGTATTCTCGCCTTCTGTGGCAAAGCGCCTACGCGGTTTCGATTCCGCCGCGGGATCGCAACGGAGTCGCGCGAAACGTGTTTTCTCTTTGTGGGCACTGTTTTGTAGAGGCGGCGAAAGTTGATTTCTATCTTTATTGGTGCTGCTCTTAGCTTGCTTATCACCGTTGCTATTCTATTCTATTGAACATTTTCCAGTTGTGAGTGATGCTGTCACCAAAGTACTGTTCCTATTTTTTTTTTACTATTTATTCTCGATTGTATACGTTTTGTAGATTCAAGAACCGCAAGAAAGTAATTGGACCACCTGCGAAAGTTTTCTTCAAAATAATTCGACCCTCAAAGGGTTAATGCAGCAATTCGGAAGAATATAGTGAAAGGCGAAGCAGACAACAGAAGTTCCCGCCTTATTCATTTAGCACTGTAACCACTGCACCTCTATTTACACATTGTAGACAGACGCTGTATGTCTCGTTCTTTCCTTGGTCCTTCGTTTTTTTTTTTGCGCTATTGCTCTCTTACGTTGATTACGCCATGTATATTTCCGTTTATAAGTGTTATAAGTGTCAGGGCACGCAGCAGGAATGATCATAGGCCAAAATAATCGACTGAACATTTCAGTGCACCCACTTCTCAGCATATGAAAACAGTTCTTACCGTTCATATACTTTGTCAGAGAGTGAACAGAAACATCAGCTCCAAGCAGGAGAGGTTTCTGCGAGCAAAGAAAACAAAATCAAAGACATGTACTTCAGTTGAGTTAGTTCTTGGGCTAGTTGGCATTCTTGATTTAAGCTCATAGTTTTTCAGCGCAATGGCACACGTCCAAAGAAAAGAAGCAGGAAGAGAAGAGGGACGTCCTTAGTCCTTCGACCTTCTTTTCTTCCTGCTTTTTTTCTTTGGCCGTGTGCCGTTGCGCTGAAACACTATGAGCTTAAAATCAAAGACACACTCACTTTTCCTTTTTGCGAGATAGGAAGACGCAAAAGCCTATGCGACGTCTATATTAGAGCTCTGTCACAGAAGCGCACCTACCTGAAAATAGGAAGACATGAAAGTGTTGTCGACCACGACAACTGCCTTGCATTTCCGCCGCACCACCTCGCAGACCGCTTTGATATCGAGTACTTTCAAAGCCGGGTTGCTCGGAGTTTCCAACCATACGAGCTTGCCAGGGAGACGGGAACAGGCAAGAGAAAGAGACAAGGAAAGGAAGACAGGAAGATCAAACACCTATCATGTTTGGTGGGTTGTTCTACATATTTAAAAAAAAGGAGAGGAATGAAGGAGGTGAAAAAGCGGAGAACAAACTATACGTTGAGCCCGTCATGGTTATGCCCGTTCATCGCTTACTGGGAGACAATTTTGACTTATTTCCTTCGATGGATTGGGCATTCCAATTTTATGTTTTTGAACACAGTAGTTGGCTTCGACGCCGTTTGGTGCCGATGAGGTTCTGGCTGTTAACGTTCCTCACTGAAAGCAGCCAACCATTTTAATGCTGTTTTGGAAGTCGCTTTTTGAAGGAGAAGCATCGACAGTGGGCAGGTAGGGGCTCACTTGTTCCTCTCCAGGAAGAGGAGTAGCACGATAGAAAGCAAATCACCCGAATTTGACAGCAATACCTGTTAATGAATACCATTTCGAACATGCGGCGACCAAAGAGAGCTGTTTCCCAGCAATGTAGGCAACACTGAGACCTTCCGCTTTGTTCGCCCTCGTGCTCTTGGTTTCTTTATTGTTTTTAAATTAGGCTCGCATAGAAAAATGGTTTCCCGTACCTTCTAATCAGGGTTATCAGTTATTATAACGTTAAACGCTGTAATACCCACGATCTGCAGTAATTATTTTTGTGTTGCATTGATAGGAGTTATTCAAATTAAAATTTCACGCATTTCGCAACCATTTAGTTTCGTCATTTTGTTTTGCAAAACGTTACGCGCGGGCATATAAGCTCTGCCTACAGCAATAAGCAGATTACAATATTTTTATGTGAAAAATTTATATCCCATTTCATTATCTCATCATGAAGACGCTGCTGTTTGTCAGAACTGATAAAAAGAAGCAGAGTTGAGCCGAAGGTAAATATCCGCTTTAAATGGGTGCTAAGCACCGGGATGGGGCCATTGTGATGAAAATGAATGATCTTGTAATAGCTGTGAACAATAAACTTCTACAAAGTCTCTGCACATAACTTGTACCTCGGGAGAGTTTAATTGTACAAATATAAGCTACGTTATAATGGCTCGTTGTAACCTTCGCGGTAAAAGGCGGTCTACTAATGGTAGCCAGTTTTAGGTACAGTATAACTTTGCCAAGCAAAAAATATTTATTAGCTCAAAGTCCACGATTCCATGATGCATGTGACGAATACTTACTTTTGTGCTAGACTTTAGTGCTGCCTCCACTTTCTCGAGGTCTGTAGCGTCGACAAACGTCACGTCATAACCCCGAGGCATGAGCCATTTTCTGAACAACGTGTCTGTGCCTGAAAGAGTGATTGGTACTTGTTTCAGGCCAATAAAGGCACCACGTTCCTCCTTGAAGGTATTGATATTGAGGGTATTATTCTCCCTAGCGCAAGCCACGGCAGAAAGCCCAGCAATGAAAAATATTACTTGGTTAAGCTCATTACCTCCGTATATGGCATCGCAGCTGACCACGTGGTCGCCTGTATTCACCAGATGCGTCACATTGTGTATAGCTGCTAGGCCTGAAGCGTACGTCAGGGCTGCGAAAAAAAAAAAGAGATTGGGGAGAGAAAAACAATCGAATGCATTCGGATGTCAGCAATATTCTGCATAAAAAACGGGCATGCTCTACTGATGTGCATTTAGTTAAAGTGGCGCCTCGTGTCGTTATAACAGCAAGTTTTCGCTGCTAGAAATGCACAACATGACCTTCGGATCCACATCGCATTCGCCGATCATTTCTGGCCGTAAGGGGAGTTGTGTTATGGATAGCGGGGGCAGCAGTTGCCTCTATACGGATGTATTTTTATGCCCGTCATATTATCGAGAGGTCTACATATCTCTGCTGTGAAGGACATGTTTGCCGGGCGCTCAGGTGGGTTACAGCACACAACTTATCTATCGTTCCTTCGGTTAGTGCGATTGTCTAGAGTATGGCTTATCGTGAGGGAGTCTTGTGCACGTAGACGCACAAAGAGCTTCGACTAACTCCTTAGAACCGGTCCCCAGGTAATGTGCAACCGGGAATCGCAGCACGCTGCCTGGCAAGGCACGATTGGCACTGTTATCGTACTTAGTACCATTTGTGGTTCTGACTCTTGATCGTGATTTTATGTCGTGAAGTTGAAGGCCTCGCGCCAACGCTGGAAGAAAAACCAAATATTAAAACAGAGGAACAATATTGCTCCCAAATATCTAGCAACAGGAGTAGAATATGATGCGCCTGCAGGAATTAAAAAGAAACGAACTAGCCGGACGAAGATACCTACAGTGACCCGCCTCTGTCCCCACATATCCTGTAAGATTCTCCTTGAAAAACACTGTACGTATTTGCGCACTTAGTAAATTTATACCCCACTTAGTCAAGGGTTGTCCCGTAATATTCTTTGTCACCTCACTCTGCCAACTTCAGCTGTGTGCATATGGTGTACATATCACACCATGAGTGCTTCTTAATGAGAACCAGTCGTTTTAATTCTCAGGAGCCAGTTTGTCAGGTACCGCGCCAGGAAGAAAAGTTGCAGAAGTGCACCGCTAGGAGGTCTGTGCTAGTGGCCATTGAAGAGGGGCGCTTGCTCCGATAATGCCCGTTGATAACGGATTTTTAGAATAGGGTAAACCTATCAGTTAGGTGCATGCGAGAATATCGGTGAACACTGCGCATGCGCAGGACAACTCACGGGGTCGTTATTGTCCTGCGCCCGCGAAATGGCGCCCTGCCATTATGCGCCTAACCGAAAGATCACCCTATTCTAAATGTTTCTATTAAGCCGGAAACCGAGTAGGAAATTGGTCGAGTTGGGAATCGAACCAGGGTCTCCGGAGTGCGAGACGAGCACGCTACCACTCCGCCATGCCAGCACGATGATTTGGAATGAACAAAGGCGCGTGTATTCAATACGATGTCTTCGTTCACTCCCATGTTCCTCCCTTCCTATTACGACGAGGTTCAGGCGTGCACCAAGATATGCGAGGCCGATAATTTTCTTTCCTCAAATAACAATTTACGGACTAGCAAGGCGCATAGCCCAACGGGCGATGGCGTTCTGTAAACTCCCTGGCAGCGTTGCAAGACGCTGTCGCGTTCCACTCAGAGATCTTAACCATACGTCAGTGACACAAGCAGCACCACAGCGCTTAAGGCTTCCGACTCACCGCACTTTAGGTCAACAATGCGCCCCCTGAATTTTTCTAACCTACCGAGCCCGACTGAAGCCAAGCACTCCTGGAAGCAGGGGAGGGGTAGGGGAACTAAGGAGAGCTAATGGCAGTGTTGCTTGAGTACAGAATGTGTACAGGACATAAGCGGAGTGAGGACAGTGTGGAGGCCCACAGAAAACCTATCCTTTCTACGTTCAGCGATTCAAGCTCAGCAATGCAGTTGTGCACTACTATAACGTTGCACGCAAAAAAAAGAAACAAACATCCGACGGAAGAAGTTGACAAACAAGCGCTGACAAGCACTGTCAGAGCTTGTGTATAAAATTGTCTGTGTGTCATATTTTTCCTTCCGTGCGGTGCTGTATTACAGTAGTCATGCATCATCAACTTACGCAGACTCTAACCTTAGTGGTGCCCAAGAAAGCATATACCTCTCGTTTCGCGAAACAGATGGTATGGCCGTCTGTCAAGCTTGAGAATATCTAGATGGCGTGGTTTGATACTGGGCGAGTGTTCTGTTCTGTGCGGCAAACGCATTCCAGCGCCCACCAGCCGCAATGATGTAACTTTGTAGAACAGTCCACCCCTGAGCTTCAGTAGGTGCTTTCGTCAAGGGACACGAAATGAAGACTGAAATTCCGTTCCACTAGAGGTGCTCGCTCTCTGTGGAACAACTTACACTACTGCGCTCTTTTTGAACTTCGGACTAGGCCCGCTGAGGAGTGACATAACAGACGCGGGTCGTGCCTTAAAGAACGCCACTCTGCAGAGGCCTGCTCTGGTTCGGTCGGTTAGCTCAGGAAGCTGGGTAATGATAGAGATGACATTAGCTTCTTAGTACATCGCACCCGCCATTTTGTCAGCTTCGGAATAAATGGAATACAGAACCGAGCGACATTTTTATGCAGCGGGCAGAATGAACTTGTGCATGTGGCTTGTATAGCTGCTTATTTATTTAAAATATTGTCCTCTGTTGGTCACATAATTAAGCGAACAAGCATCTAGTAACCTAACTAACGGTGTTGTATAAAAACCGTCAAAGGCGTTACGGTCTGCGGTGTGCAGTGTTTAGCGGTCAGAGGCCGCGCTTGTGGGCACTGAGAGACTCCGATGTGGAGAGCACTGGATTAATTCCGACCGCCAGGTGTTCTGATGTGCCTACTGGCATCACGATGTCGATAGGGAGGGATTAACACGTGGGAGACTGCCTGTGTTCAGCGCCCTCTGGATACATAACAAAGATTTGTTCCAAGGTATGAATGAGCAATTGAGAGGTGATCAGACTACTTTTGGTTAGAACGTTTCAAAAGAAATTTAGATGGGTTGCAGAACGCACTAATACTTTGAAAAGACCACACTGAACCCTAGTTTGGAGAGAATACGTGCGCTTTCGTGTTGGCCAAGTCACTTGAGGTGCTGAAGTGACCCAACTATTAACGTGATACCGACGGTCTTCGGCGATATGCACGTACCGTATTTGGCGTGCTCGAGAGTGGCCAGGCATTCTTCAAGGCATCTGCGTGTTGGGTTGCCACACCTTGAGTAGAGGAATTGCTGAAATGTGAAATAACTATGCATTCAAAACCGAGAGATTCACCCGCAGATTGCGCACACTCAGCAACGCTTGTCAAGGCATCTGCAGCGTCAGGCGGGTTTCCTGTAGTTATTAATGAAATAATTTTCTTAGCAACACAGGTGTACTGTGTATGAGGTGCTGCTGTACCCTTAATTGAAAGTAATGCACCTTGCTGCAAGCAACCAACATTTTCCCTGCTTTCTGCATGTATTTCGCCTCAATTGTGCAATGCTTCCTTGTGAGAACAGCAGCTGAGTTTTAGTTGTGGCTGTCAGTGAAGGAGCACCCAGATAGTGATGAACAAAAAGAAGCGTAAGCATTCTCTAGAGGCTTCGGTCACTGGTTTGCCGAGCTCCAACTTTACTGCCAACTCATACAGCGACCTTAGAAAACTCGCAATTGTGGTAATGTCGCGAAAAACGGAGAATTTGAGGAGGCGCGTGGTACAAGAATGTAACATTTTTTTTTAATATCCTGGCTATGTATTCACGCTAGTGAATACATGGAACTGAAAATGGAACTGAACATGGAACTGAACATGGAACTGAACATGGAACTGAAAACAAGAACTTCGCTGACTTTGTTTCCTTTATAAGAGATGAAATGACTGAATAAAACTGTACACTCTCTACCCTCCTCTACAGCCCAAAAGCCAATGTCCCACGTAGGAAAGGCCAGTCAGGATTGCAGGACAGTAACGGACAGTTAAAAAGTATCAGCTTCTTGGTAAACTAGAGTAACGCTCTCGTCGGAAGCCGGCTGCACTGAGTTTTCAATTCCTATGTCGCCTGCAACGAATCCAGCTTCAAAGACAATGCTAAGTCTCCCACCTGCATAAGATACACAGCTACCCCATTAACTATTGATCCGCAAATAACCGTAGGAAGTCGCAGAGTAGTTCAGGCCAAGCGAAAAATTTAAGCGTTAGAGACACCTGTTGCCTGTCAAAGAAAGGGTCCCGTAACACTCCTTACCTTTTTGTACCGAAGTCTGTGGCGCTACCACTGGGTCTGTCTTCCAGTACCGAAAACAGGCGTCTTTCTTTTCAATTTAAGCTCTACTTTTTGCTACCTGGCTTTGTTTATGTTTTCATTCATCCTTGTTTTTTCTCTGGTCCCGCTATCTTGTTTTTGTTTGCGCAGAAGCTGCAGGATTCGTTTTAGAAACATACTGCGTTCCTGACTTCGGAAACTTAAAGGTTTGTCGAGAACACTTGGCGCAAACTCAAAAAGCCTGAAAGCTGCTATTCGAAAGGTGTCTTGTGTGCCTCGTTACTTTCTTTCAAGGTTTCATTATGCAAAGATTAAAGCAGCGCTGGGAATTATACAAAGCTTGCCATTCCATACATTGCAATATTTTGCATGACTTGCACCCTGTTTAGATTATTGTATTTTGCAGCTTTGCCTATATATAGCGCAGTCACACTGAACAATTTGTTTTTTTTTTTCATTTTTCCTTTGGGTCAAGCTTCTACGAACTTGGGAAAGCAACGGACTTCTATTCCATACCTACCCTCCGAGCTTAGTTGCGTAGAACAGACGAGAATAAATGAAATTTCGCTCACTAGAGGCTGAGCTGGAGCCGGCTGCTTGAACGTGGAGGCCAGAAAGATGGGCGGCACGACGGCTTGGCATTTCCATTGTTCCGGCTCTTGACCAGCATGGATGGCGTTCGTGTCGAAGTGCAACTCGGCATAGTCCAGCCGGTAATCGTCAAGACCCTCGATGGTGCCCTTGCTGCTTTCTTCGGTAGCCATTGCTTGAAAAGTGGTGGACACGCTTGCCGTTACCACTGCTCACACTGTGTTGCTTGTCTCTTCTGACCGGGAGCGTGTCGAGGCTGTGTGCTGCCGCGCCAGCTGAGGCGCCAAAGCTTCGATTATCTAGAAACTCCCATGTGCTGCAACACCAGAAAATAAAAAGAAAGATAAATTCTGCGCGAGGAGGACCGGGGAAGGGATGCTTTTGTCGAGTGAGATAAGAGCATTGAGCTGGAAGTAGGACACTTTCCAGGCGTGCCCTCACCCTTGAACTTGCCCCCCATGTCTCCGATTACTCTCCTTTAGGTTTTGGCTCTCGTGGCATCTACACTCCGTCTGTGCATTTCCTTCTCATTTCCTTCTTTTCTGCACTCTTTACCATCTTTTTAGTAAATGACAACCGCAGAAATCTGCGGATTTCATTCTTCGTCTGAACAAACAAATTCACTTGAAGAAAATGTCACAAAAAAGCAAATTCTGGTAATTCGTTCACTTCACGCTCTTGCAAATTCCTTGGATGGCGCTTGCCAGCATCAGCTCTGTGTTCTCAGCGTTGCTTTTGCTGACTTTATGACAGTAACAGGTATAGACGACGGCAATTAGGTTTTGAAGCGCAGTGACCTTATCTAACTAATATGAAAGTGTTTCCTGCCAAGTGTAGCTCATGAAATATATGTGCATGCCATGACTCTTTTTTATGTCATGTAAGACGTGTCCTACGTCCCTACATCTGAGTTTGCACCGCAGAAACTATGGATTTGTTTCGTTCTCATCTGATTCATTACGCAATTTCCTAGCAGCAAGCAGCAAAGAGATAAAGCGGCATGGTTAGACTTTGTTCCCGATCAGAAGCAAGGAAAGTTATTCAGTCCATGCTCAGCAAGATTATTATTCGCCCTGGAGAGTTAGTTGCCATTAGTGATCCTTGAGTCATCGGTGATCTTGTAGCCCTCGCATATCTCGGAGCGCTGTTCTGATTATGCGCTCCATTTATTGGCGTGCCCTCACCGCGTCATAGTTGAGCTCTGCTTTTCAAGTATTCCCTCCTTTTGTCCCCCTTCCACTCTTTGCACCTGGGATGTGCGTACATTTATAGTCACCAATGACTTTGCAACGTTTTTCTTACAGTTTACATAACCGCAAATTATTGATTAATACTTTACTCTCTATTGAAAAGAAACTTGGCATTCAAAATGAACGACGCGTACTTAGTTATTCAGCAGCGGTAACGTTTGGGCTAGTTGGTTAACCATGCGTAGGTCATGAAAGCGCTCAAAAATACAAAGACAGACACAGTGCGCTTACGTGTCCTCCTCTTTCTGTGGACGTTCTGGAACACGCTAATTGCGCAGTAGTTCCCCACGCCAGCTCGACGTCCTATATCCCGACAGACGCTGTCACCATGTGTATCACGCAACGGAAGGTGAATTCTTTTCTTAGGGGGAAGCGGTCAACTTCGACACTGTAGTTTTCCCGTGCGCGCTAGGGATTTATCTCTTTCACTTTACTTGTGAGGCAAGTGCCATCTAGTTTGATGAACAAAAAACTCATCAGCCTTGAACATGGCTCTCGTGTTGGAGCTGAAACACTACGTTATCTTTATTTTGGTCTGCGCCGTTAATTTTTTGCAAAAAATCTAACAGGTTTTTTATATTAGAATGTGCTGGTGCGCGAACATGGAGGCGACGCCGGGTGGAACTTTATCTACCACGCTACGAATTAAGGACTATTTCCACAGGGTGTTCGCCCAGAGAATACTGCGGCAGAATGCGAGTGACGTAAGCAGCTTACATGCGGGTCGCTTGAGTTTTTATTAATTAGTACGGGCACATGATATTTCACTTCTCTCGCTAAATGCTAGAAATCAATGTTCCTATCATGTACCGTTTTCATTTTTCCACACGTGGTACCTCACTTTGAACTACAGTGCATAAAATTACTGTCGCAGAGCCAGAACCACGCAAGGCACACACTAAGATCACGGCGCCATCTTGAGTGCTTTCAAAGCTCAAAGCCGGCTCTGTGCATGGGCAGGTGCGGCGTGTGGTTCGAGAGGCGTGCTACGATTGTCGGTTATTCGTTAGTTGAAAGCCTCTGATAAAAAGCCAGATAAACGAGCTTCACTGTTTGCCCGCCTATGTGGATAAGACTGACTAGCGAGAGGCCATGGGCTAGACAATCAGAGCAGTTGAAATAATAGATAAGACCTATGCTGTAACCGACATGAGCTCCAGGCAATATGTTTTTAAAAGTAGAGGTACCTAGGCCTGTCGGGATCATATCAGACCCAGGAGGACCTTCTCAGAGCTCGTAATTCTGCCCCTGCTATTGCAAAAGTACCCTGGATGGCCAGAGATAACCGTTCCAAGCGCTGACAATCCGAAGGCCAATTTGTGCATTCGCAGTGGCGTAACCAAGCTATATTATGACACGGCCTAAGTTTATTATAGTAAGTAAGTACGTAAGTTTTTTATTTGGGACAAAATTTACAAAACATTCTGTCCTGGGTGAGTAGGCTAAAGGCGGTTTCCCGCCTGACGAGGCCATCCCACCTTTGACAGCAGAGGCAACTATTTGCAGGGTTTGAAGACGCGTGTAAAAAGTACATACAAACAGATGACAACAGTGCAATTATAGACAATGCATTTAAACCATGTATGCACAACATATTTGCAAGAGACAAAAAAGATACAATAGGTTGAAATACAAACAAAGAAAATGCCAGCTTACGTACATCAGAAGTAAAAATAAATCAGACAAAATAAGAAATAGCGTAATAACATTTACGCATTTAAAATAATATTTACATTTGAACAAAAAAACAGCATACATATGATGCATGGAAATTTCACCTATACCTCCATAAGGTACATACGTTCCATTGTTTTCTTTATTTTGTGTTGTGATAGATTGGCAGACAGTATTTCAGAAATGGCAGGATATTGATTCAAAAGTCTTGGAATTTGTGTACTCAACCTGTGGTCCCCATAGTTCGTACGTAATCTGGGTATTTGCACTGTATCTTATCTAAGTTCATAGGGGGTAGATTTGTTACAGTATTTAGCTTCAAATGTTGACCTATCCAACTTATTCCGCATTATTTCGAGGGATATTTTATATTTCATAAACTTAATAATATCCAGTATACCGTAAGTTTTCAAATGTGGAGAGCAATTTTCCATTTTCGGAATAATTCCAATAGCACGTATTGAACGGTTTTGGAGAGACTGTAGACAAGTCAAGTTTTTTTGCGTTGTACTTGACCATACAAGAAAGCAGTATGTTAGGCGCGAATGAAAGAGGGCGTGGTAAATTTGTTTTTTTTACAGATATTGGCAAATTGTATCGTAACCTATTTAATATTCCAACAACGCGAGAGAGTTCAATTCTGAGAGCATCTATGTGCTTGTCCCAGAGTAGGTTTTCATGAAAGGTAACACCCAGAAAGCGAGTTGTCGTGGCTTGGTTTATGACACTATTTCGGAATTTTAAATTGAAGTCATTTTCTCTTTTGCTGCCTTTAGGTTTGAAAATCAGGTATTTTGTTTTATTTAAGTTTAGGTCTTACTTACATGAACTTAACCACGATTCTAAATGGCGAAGCCATTTATTTGCTGTTTTAAAAACTGAGCTTTCGTCGTAACCTGAAAAAAAAATACGTTTGTGTCATCTGCATGCCATACGATTTCAGAGCAGCCTGGGATGTTTACAATGTCATTGATATAAAGTAAAAATAATGTTTGGCCTAGAATAGATCCCTGCGGGACTCCGTATTTGATAGCATCTTGGTTAGATCTGGTATCATTTATTTTTGTGTATTGTTCCCTGAAAGATAAATAACTTTTTATGAGCATGTGTGCTGTACCTCGGATTCCGTAAAACGGGAGCTTTGTTAGTAGTATGTCATGTTGGACAGAATCGAAGGCTATCTTGAAGTCCAGAAATACCCCCAAGGTAAGCTTTCGTTTTTTCATGTTTTCAAGGATTCTTTCTTTGATGTAGAGTAATGCAGTTTCTGTTGTCTTGTTCTTCCTAAAACCGAACTGCTCGCTTGTAATTAAGTTATGTAGGGAAAGGAAAGCGGTTAATCTTTTGTTTATTATGTGATCGGGGATTTTGGAAAACACCGAAAGAACTGAAATTGGCCTATAGTTGTTCAAGTCATCGACAGAGCCACCTTTGTGAATAGCTGAAACGCATGCGATCTTCATTTGATCGGGGAATATCCCTGTTTGAAGTATACAATTGCATATATGCGTGAAAACAGGAGTTATCAGAGTAGCTACGGCTTTGAGGGGGGCAACTTCAATATCGTCAGGGCCTGCTGCGTAGTTTTCCTTCAATGACATGATTATGTTAAAAACTTCTTCTGGGGAAGTTGGGGCGAGAAATATTGTTTGGGGGCATTGTAATGTTGTGTATTGTTCACATAGAGTTGTAGTAGGAGAAAGATTTTATGCTCCAGCTTCTAGAAAGTGGGCATTGAAAAGATCTGCAACATTCTGGTCAGTTAATCCTTTTGTGGGGAACAAAACTTTTCTTTCAGGACTGGTTGGTGAAATCATTTCACTTATGGTTTTCCAGATCAACTGCGTATTGCCAACTATACTTGAGAATTTGTTTTCATAGTATTCGCATCTAGCTTTCTTGATATCGGCATTTAGTTTGTTACGCTTTTTTTAAAAATATCGCAAAGTCGTTTGGATCCCTTGTACTTAAAAATACTTGAAAGAGCTTGTTTTTCTCTTTGATTCTTTCATACAGATCATAAGTTATCCACGGCTTTCTGATTTTTCTATTTTCCTTCTGGCTTTTAAGTGGAAAGCTATTGTTATACGCAGTTATAAAAATGGAAAGAAAAATGTTGTATGCTTTGTTTGGATCTAGTTCTTTTTTCACTAAATCCCAATCATAGGCAGAAAGCTGCTCTATGAAAACCCTTATATATTTCTGTGACTATGACCGCGATAGAAAAACATCGATAGAAAAACATGTTGCGGTGTATGTGGCACTTTACAAGGAAGTATGGAAAATATTGGTAAGTGGTCATTCACGGCACACATTATCGTCCCGGATTGAACTTGTTCTGGAGGAAAGCTTGTAATGCAGAGGTCAATGGTGGTTTCAGTTTCAGCTGTTTTACATGTGGGTGAATGTATAGTGTTCGTGCATGCATAGGATTGGAAGATTTCTTGGAACTTGGTGTAAATTGCATTGTCCAGTGAGGCATTTATATTTATTTATTTATATTTATTTATACAAATACCTCACAGGTTCCACACTTGGAAAATTGTGTGAGGGGAGGGGTTACAATATTTAGCAGACAAAAGATGGTACAAAGTGGAAAGAACAAAAGTAAACAATATTAAGTACATTGGACTGCAAACAATTATTACACCGTACTTGAAAAAAAAACCGCAATCTCCAATAAGCACGGTTTGCATTTCAATTTGAACACTAAAATCAAGCAGCTGTTCTGTAAAATGTCCTAAATCGCGCTCACCATGTGATCATGCATAGGGAAGTCAATTCTTTTTTTCAGCGTGAAGCGGTCAACTTCGACAGTGCCGTGAGCGTTAGGGATTTATCCCTTTCACGTTGCTTGTGAGCCAAGTGCCGTCTTGATTACTGAACATAAAACTCATTAGCCTTGAACATGGCTCTCGTGTTGGAGCTGAAACACTACGTTATCTTTCTTTTGATGAGCGCCGTTAATTTTTCGCGTAAAATCTAACCGGTTTATAATAGAATGTGCTGGTGTGCGAACATGGACGCGACGCCGGGTGGAACTTAATTTACCACGCTACGAATTAAGGATTATTTCCACGCGGTGCTCGCAAGAGAATGCCGTGGCAGAATGCGAGTGACATAAGCAGCTTACATCCGGGTCGCTTGAGTTTTTATTAATTAGTACGGGCACGTGATATTTCAGTTCTCTCGCTAAATGCTAGAAATAAATGTTCCTATCATGTACCGTTTTCATTTTTCCACACGTGGGTACCTCACCTTGAACTACAGTGCATAAAATCACTATCGCAGAGCCAGAACCACGCAAGGTACACACTACGATCACGGCGCCATCTTGAGTGCTTTGAAAGCTAAAAGCCGGATGCATGGGCAGGTACTGCGTGTGGTACAAGAGGCGTGCTACGATTGTCGGTTATTCGTTAGCTGAAAGTCTCTGATAAAAAGCCAGATAAACGAGCTTCACTGTTTGCCCGCCTATGTGGATAAGACTGACTAGCGAGAGGCCATGGTCTAGACAATCAGAGCAGTTGAAATAATAGATAAGACCTATGCTGTAACCGACAAGAGCTCCAGGCAATATGTTTTTAAACGTAGAGGTACCTAGGCCTGTCGGGATCATATCAGACCCAGGAAGACCTTCTGAGAGCTCGTAAATCTACCCCTGCTATTGAAAAAGTACCCTGGATGGCCAGGAATAATCGTCGCAAGCGCTGACAATCCGAAGGCCAATTTGTGCACTCTCAGTGGCGTAACCAAGCTATATTATGACACGGCCTATGTTTATTATGACAAGTATATTACGACATGCACTTGTCCTGAATGCGTATCAGTAGAACTTGCCCATTTTCTATGCGGAATCTACGGGCACCAAGATGCTGTCGATTCTTTTCTTCTTCTTCTTCTTCTTCTCCACAGTAAACATGGCACATACCCACGCGGGGGGATTGGCCAAGGTACGGTGGTGAATGCCAAGGGGAAAAAAAATAAAAGCGGGAAAAAAGCGAAGTAAAATAGTGAATGTTTGAAATTAGAAAATATGTATGAATTGTTAAAAATTCATCTTTCTCTCAGCCTTGATGTATGTTTCAGGCATAGCAGCTATACACAATGTGACGCATCTGCTAAATACAGGCGACCACGTGTTCACCGTCGACTCTATTTACCGAGGTAATGAGATTAACCAACTACAATTTCTTTAGCCGCAATGGTCTCTGCGACCGGTCGACAGGTATGGCGCCTTAGTCGCATGCGACTTGTATATATCCCTCTTTCAGGCACATACTACAAGTTGTTCACAAACTTGGTGAAGACTCAGAGATTTGATGTGACGTTTGTAGACGCTACGTACCTGAAGAAAGTTGAGGCTGCATTAAGTGCACTTACCATGGTAAGTGCGATGATGTATGCACCATACTATTGGTCTGCGTTCGCTATTAAAGGCGGTTTTTTATTCTGAATTTTTGAATAGGCGCATATGTAATAGACTCAAAGTCAGCCACCGCTATCAGTTTTCGGCGCAGTTGTTGGCATGCGGCTTAATAACAGATGATATTCGTATTAGCGAATTGAAATTCGTATTAGCGAATATTCGTATTAGCGAATTGAGAGCGGGCCGTGGCCCGCCCACAAGCGCTTGCGCTTCTGCGGGCACACGCTATGTACTGTGTATATATATCTTGCAATAAAATTCCTGTATGTATGTATGTATGTAAATGAGGGGCCAATTTAGCGCACAACTTCTGTATACATCGGCGGGCCCCAGCCGTCACAAAAGCAATTATATTAAGCAGAAGGCAGGCATCCCTTCGCTCAGCACCCATTTAAGACAGAGGCAAGACTTCAAAAATAATTTGAAAAAAATTCTCTGGGGAGGTTTTACTAAAGGCTAATGCTATGAAACTTGCTAACAATCTTCAGAACAGATGAAGCTTATATTAGAGCTGAAAACTGGACCAAAATGCTTTTTAGTAGTTTTCTTTTTGCTTTCTGTACGTTTATACTAGTATTCCTTTTTTTTAAAATTGACTCGATGCAGTGTTTAAATTTTGTACGGGAGTAGAAACTGCTTTTGTACACAAGTAATAGCGAAATTACGCGCTTTGAAGAAAAATAAATTTAATATTTTTGATTTCTTGATGCAGTTAGATGTTTTTCATTTTTGGTATGTTTCTCTAGGCCATAAAAACACAAACCGAATTAGGTTAATTATTCTGGCACCAATTATAGAAAAGGAATTGTTTAAATGTCTGGAAAATATTCCTTGCATACGCTTAATAGTCCCTAATAAACGGGTACATAAAGCTTCAAAAACTGTTCTTAGAAACACGCGAATAAATCCTCTGAAAACATCCACTTTTCCGATCGACGTAATGAAAATAAGGATAAAAAAAGCCCTTATGCAGTCGCGAATACTAAGGCGCGTTACGCGTCTTGACAACTAAAGAGGCTATATATAACAGAATGTCGAAAAAAAAAAGATAATTTTATTGACACATTTCACGTATAACAGTTATCAGCCAATCCATACGTCAACGCCAAATTCTCCCATAGCGGCCTGAAGAAAGCAAACTCTAGCGTCTTGCGCTTGTTGTGGCAAGGGTACCTCGTAAAAAAAAAAAAAAAACATCTCCCAGCTGCAGTCAAACCAACGCCGGCGAAAACAGAGCAGCATAGTTGCCCGGTGCTTCAGATAAATCGGTCACCACTGTAGCTTCTTGTGCAGATTGCAAGCGCAATAATTATTCATTCTTAAACGCCAGTTCTTCTTCAGGCACAAGATGCACGGAAGGAGTTGAAACCAGTACTAACAGAGGTTTCCTGTCTGTATCTACTCCACTTCTTCAGTTCATCACATACGAGCGCCAAAAAAGGCTAAATTTAGATATAAATAGCATCAATAAATATATTGTGATGAGCTCGTCGACTCAGGAGAACTTGAATGCACAAGCCCCGGCTTTTTAAAGGCAAAATGACAAGTACTGGCAACATCGAACAACTCAGAAATATGATTTTGAATAAAGCCGAGCGAAGCCCCAAAAATATTTATAAATCGTATAAATTATGCATTTGAGTACTTTAAAACCTTAAGAACCGGCATTCATTAGTAAAGCGCAAGAGGAAGTGTTTTTTGACGCCAGAGTAATTTTTAAATCATACAAAAAGAAAGAAATGGCAAGACCCAGATTGTAGTGCAAGGTCTTCATTTTTCCGGCAATACAGGGAAACAGCCATGTTTAGTCGCTTCATGTTTGGAATGGCAATCCATAAACCTTACTCTTTTTTAATACGAATTATTAGCTTTCCAGCATAAAAACCTGCGCATACCTGTGTAGTTGATGTAGTCGACACAACAAACGTCCAGATAAAACAAATAAATGGGCAGGTTTATTAGCCTGCGAAGGTTACATAAGAACACAGAAAAGACGGAGCACAGCACGCATGTCCTTTTCCGCAAGCGAGTTCGTACGGCACTGTCCGTGTCCCTCTCTCCGACCGGATGTCGAGGGGGCCACGGCAACCGGCGAGCGGTGTCCAGATGTGGCTCCGCGCCTCTTGGGCCTCCCGCTGCTCTTCCAAGAAGGGGAGCGTGGTCGCCGGTGCTCGGAGAATGGCGGCCGCTGCAGGACTCGAACGGCCGGCGTCGCCTGTGCACTTGTCTCAAGAAACCGGAGCGCCTCCGTCGACAACAGTCGGCCATCCTTTTCCTTTCCAGCCGCCCTCGGTTGGTGTGCATCTTCGCTTCATCTGCTTTCTTTTTTCAAACCTCACTTTCCTCACCCTCGTCGTTGTCCGACGAATGATCCTCGCTTGCCACCGTTCCCAGCTCAAAGCGCTTCATCCTGTCCGCCGCCACGACGCCTTCGTAGAACCGCTGCGTCCGCTGGACCTCTGGGAAGTCTTGCACCCTGTATCTGTCGTTGGGAAGTGTTTCCACGACGACATCCCAGGTAGCACACGGCAGCGGGCCAATATTGGAAATCCAATGGCAAAGCGTGGCCCTAACTAGGCCCAGAGTTGCCAGTGAGCATCCGATATTGGTTGTGCCACTCCTTAGCACATCCAACAATGGCCCTGGTTGTCCGTCGCTTTACCAGTATTGGCTGAGCCGTAATTAGATCCTGGCTATTATGGGCCAGGTTAGCCAGGATTGCCCCATTGTTTGCCATTGCTGGCTGTGCCATCATCGAATCCTGGCTATCATGGCCCATGTTAGCCAGTGTTGTTCCACTCTTTGCAAGAATTGGCTATGCCATTTCCGGGAGCTGGCTATATTGGCCTAGGATTGCCACCGCTTATCCAGTGTTCAAAGTATACTGGCAAACGTTGGTAAACATTGTGTCATCCATTAAAATGGGTTCAAAATTATTTTTATTGTCGAGTACCATATCGGCAGTTCATAATTTTCGAACGCGCTAAAACATGCGAGTTCAAAGATTTGGTTTTATTTATTATTATATTTTAACCGAACACTTTTGCAGTTTGTGAGCAAAGCTACCCATGATTCCGTTGGAAAAGCTGCACTCTGGTTGCGCAGTGAGCAGCAATAATACGTTTAGGAGAATTGCGATCGAAGTCCTGTTGATCAGAATTAACGTTCTGATTACACCCGAGACGCCTTCAACAAAAATTGTCAACAGGCGCCTTCAACAAAAATCAAATAAGTTTGATTTGATTAAATTTGTGGAATAAAAAAATCACTTTTTTTATTCGCTCTAGGAATTCACTGCCGCAGTGCGCAGCTGGTGTCTGCTTCATGGAGATCGCGATACAAACGTAATAGATTAGCGCAAGTGCATACGCTAAACCGAAATTGTGCTCAGTTTTGGCAACGTCCAGAAACGAAGCAGTCGCCTCGTAATTTCGAATTATGCGTTGCGCTCGTGAAATATTAGGCGGGTGCTTCATAAACGCACGCGGACACGTGCTAAGCGATTCTTACGCTTCCCTACCTCGTGCCCTGTGATCGCGCCTTTCCCGTGTTTTCTGATTTACTATTTCCTTCCTTTTCTGCAAATCGTAGTGTTGGAAATTGTTCTTTTTGACCATTTTATTCTTCTGTTGCGTAATTTGCATTGGGGGCAATATAGCTCTTGCTCACGTCCTTGCATATTTACTCGCAAGTTTTTTTTTTCTTTCGAACATGAACTTTATTGATGAAAACCATCGAAAGTAGTTGCGAACCACAATTCAACCTGCCTTTGTTTGTTTTTGCTTTTTTTTGCGCGAAACTTCCACACCAACAAACAATTTGAGGATTCTTCGACGACCACTGAATAAATGGACTGACAACTGGCGTTAGACGCATGTTAACCTAGCTTGTTTGGCGTATGTACTGTACATGAAACTATGAAAGAGCGCGCATTTTGCTTGGATATTTTTTTGCTTTATATTTTTGTTATTATGTGGTAAAATTTTAAGCTATCTTGAACTAACAGAAGCCACATCATGCGGCCCCACAAAATACGCGAGTGTCTGAAGTCGTTTTGGCGAAATTCATCTTGAAGCTGCACGTTTTTCACTTCAAAATTTTCGGGCTTTTGCTGCAGCTTTGTAGCAATACTTTGACGCTTCCGTGTTTCCCATCCACTTGTTCCTTGTAGGTATTGCTTTCCGTACTGCCTGTGGCCATGTGACTCGTTCTCCAAAAATTCCAAACCCTTTTCACGTGTTTTGGCCCCTTTCCCTCTCTCTTTCAAGTCTTCCCATATCTCCCCACCTGTTCTCCCGGCCGCGTCCTTTTTTTAGGTAGCGGGCTAACCCCCCACCCCGCGAAGCGCTTTTTTTATTTTTGGTTGTCACTTCCTCAAAGCTATTTTCCCTCGCGCGCAGCTACGCGCTTCGCTGTTCGTGCACCCTTCCACGATCTCCCTGTCTCCACCTTTCAGCTCGAGGACTTTTCTCGGAACCACAAAACCTGTGTAAAGGAAAATGACTATCCCCTCCAGCCAACCCCTCCACCCCCCCCCCCCCCCCCCGCACCATCGTCTCCACTGCTCGTCTTGGAACCGCGCGACGCATCACAATAAGACATTCTTGACTCCACGGCGGAGCCCAACCACGTGCACGACCAACACGACGAAAATGCATGCACACTCGAGCTAGCACCGTTCATAGTCTGTGCACGCGAAAAGCCACGCTCATATATTAGGAGAGCTCCGACGCTGTTCGTACCGCCTGCAAGATCTTATTTGTAAGTACTAAAACTCTTTTATCTTGATACACGTCTGGAAGTTAGTGGTTTTTGTAGTAAACGTCGCTTTGACTACATGCGCCTTTATTTTTTCGGCAGGAAAACAGAGCAGCCAAAAAGCACGAGGACGACTTCTGTGTACCCACTCTCATTGCGAAATGGCTTGCTTGACGTCGTGCGCAGTGGAGTTGTGGCCGAATGATGAGAATTTAATTTTTCGTCTTTGGTAAGATGAACTCACTGAATATTCACTACTTTGGCTAACAGCGGGTTTGAACTCATATGACCTGAGATGAGATGCATTCGGGAATATGTCCTTTACCGCTTATGCACGACGGAAATCAGAACCGCTTAATTAATTTTCCACTGCAGACCAATTGGTAACAATATGTGTAATACTTCCGTACTGTTTCTTTTTGCCTTCTACACTTGCAGACTCAATAGAAAACCCGCAATTTCTGGTTAAAGCTTTTGCCCAAGTTCTCTCGCAATGAAAAAGGGCATTACTCTGGACTATCAGACTAGTATTTTTGTGTGGTTTGCAAGTCGCAGTTTCGAATCCAATTATAGCATGCATGCGAAGCGACTAAGGTAAAACAAAGGTGCCCTGAGTTCCTTAATTGCGTTCAGCGTATTTCGCAAAAAATCGCAAACCGTATTTTTAACCCTATTAAAAAAAAACTAATAAAAAATGTTGTTTTGACGTCCATGTGGAAGAGACGCTACAACCTGTGCATATTTACTTGAATAAAAAATTAGCTCGCAATTTAGCGATACGAGTTATGATATTAAAACAAAATAATACATTAATCTGTTTTCAATATCACATTAATTTGCTTATGTCGCATTGAATATACTTACTGGGAGGGCGGCACGTCGCATTGGACTAAATTAAACCATTTGGTATAAGAGAAGTTTAGTAAATTAAATTCCACTTTGTGCAACTAATGTGGTGCTGGTTCTTAAGAATAAATTTAAAATTATCCTGTAAAATATGTTGCTAGTGTCTTCACGATGACTGTGTTTCACAAAATTCGGTGTTATTTAATCATTTTTGTTTTTGTTCTGTGATGGCCATAATTCAACTTACCATGACATCATGCATCTCGATCGTTGCAGGCTTGGCGCTTCGTGAGGCCATCGTGCAAGAGCTGGACGAGGAATTTGTTTGAATGCAGTCCAGCAGCCCTCTTGCAAGTGGAGTGCAACGATTACTTCGGATATGACTGATCAGTTCACTGGAGGACAGCTCCGTTGAGCATTTTATGGATGCCTTAGCCGTGCCGCAGCAGCTTGCCCAGATGCTTTGCCCAACCTGATCGGCACGCACCAAACTTGAAAATAAATTGTTTTCCCACAGCCTCTGCCACCATGCTCTTGGGCCCCCTTTCTTTACTCCCCAGGGTGGCTGGTGGTAGCGCAAACCATCCTGTGGGGGCTAAAAGCGTGATTCTTGTAACTCAAAGCAATAAACGGGTCTTTTTTCTGGAATTCTTTCGCACCCTCTATTATGAATATTTGCTAGGTAGAATGGTATGTACATCCATCCACATTGCCGGTCATTGGCGAGTGGGTTAATTGCATGTGCCAGCGTTCGAAAGCTGGATGCCATTATTCGAAAGCTGGAAACCATTATTCGAAAGCTAGATGCCATTATTCGAAAGCTGGAAACCATTATTCGAAAGCTGGCTACCAATGTTTGAAAGTTGGCTACCAATGTTTGAAAGCTGGCTACCAATGTTTGAAAGTTGGATACCAGTATGAGACCCTTGCTGGCCCATGCTGCAGAACGAACATCGGTACTGCGTTGGCCGCTTGATCGTCCGAACATTGGCCCAAAACTGGCATGAAAGTAGGTCCAATGTGTGAAGTGGTAGCGCTCGGCCCAAATGCCAGTGTAGGACCGATGTTCGTGCCAATTTTTGCCAACAGTTGACCGACCTTAGGCCAATGTTGTTGTGCTGCCTGGGATATGGGCCTCTGTACTTTTGGCACAATTTACGGGACTCCCCCGTTGCAGCTGGTTCCCTCTCCATGCAACACCATGTCGCCCGGTTGGTAGCTCGGCGCGGTCTTTCTTCGTTTGTTGTAGTTACTTCTCTGCTTTTCTTGGTCCCGGCGTATGTTGTCGATGGCCTTCTCCAACTCGTGTTTCCACTCTGCCCAAGTGCGCTGGACATTCGTCAGGCCGTCGTACCACGTCTTGGCAACACCTTGCAGCTTTGTGAGTGCGAAGCACGTCGTTTGCTGGTCGCTCCAACCGTACGCTGCAGCCAGGTTGTCTACCTTGTTCAGCCACATTTCGACTGTTGGCTGGTCGTTAGATGACGGGTCATAACTTGGCACCAGTTGTGCGCTTGCCGTGGCCAGTCGTCCATCCACGACGCTTGATGTTCCCGTCGGTGGGTGGTGTGGCGTTTGAGCCGCCTGCAGAAGCTGGGCTGCTCCCTGCAAGGCCTCACGTACCGCCGTCTGCACCGCAGCCTGCATCAGCGCCTGGAAGTCGAAGGCCCCGGGGGCTCTTCCGTTGGGGTTGTCCAGTCCGTGGCCGTCTACCGTGTCGGCGTTCATGGATCCCCGCCCTGAATTAGACTGCCCCTCGTCGCTTCGTAGAGTATCGCTTTCGCTGAGTGCCGCCTCCCTTGCTCCCACATCGTTGGGTGCGTCGCTGTCCGTTGAAAGGCCCGGTCGTGGTGCTACCTTGCTCGCAGGACCTTCCGTCGTTGGCTTCGATCGGAGCATCATCGTGGCTTACGTGGTCGAAGCTCTCGGTGAAGGCGCCAGTCTTGCAAGGCAGTCTCAATCCCACTTCTGAAGATGTAGTTGATGTAGTCGACACAACAAACGTCCAGATAAAACAAATAAATGGGCAGGTTTATTAGCCTGCGAAGGTTACATAAGAACACAGAAAAGACGGAGCACAGCACGCATGTCCTTTTCCGCAAGCGAGTTCGTACGGCACTGTCCGTGTCCCTCTCTCCGACCGGATGTCGAGGGGGCCACGGCAACCGGCGAGCGGTGTCCAGATGTGGCTCCGCGCCTCTTGGGCCTCCCGCTGCTCTTCCAAGAAGGGGAGCGTGGTCGCCGGTGCTCGGAGAATGGCGGCCGCTGCAGGACTCGAACGGCCGGCGTCGCCTGTGCACTTGTCTCAAGAAACCGGAGCGCCTCCGTCGACAACACCTGTAGAAAGGAAGAACATGGCACCTACTCGGCTACTATCCATGTTTCAATACTCAATAAGTGTCCATCAAAGCAGCTCTACACTGATAGGATCCAGTCTACTAATGAAGCTTAGGTTCAGGACAGGGTCGTGAGCAGTAGCACCTAAGCGCACTAAAAGCAGCTTCCATATATGAAAACGCAAATTTGAGCGCCTCCTATAGACAGAATTAAGGCTAAATTTCTACTAACCTGCTACGAACCTACGACCATTGCCATGAAGAGCAAAACTTTTAATCTCTGTGTGCTATTTCGCCCTCTTAATTCGTCGCTTTTAGTTTTTAGTGTACATTGCAGCCCACGGAACATGACATGCGGCTCATCATCCTTTCTCCCCTTTATTGTCACTCTCCTGTTGCCTTCTCCTTGCAAAGCTTGTATGGTAGGAAACGCCCAGCAACCCGGCTTTGAAAGTGGTGACATCAAAGCGGTCTGCGAGGTGGTAAAAAGCAAATGCAAGGCAACTGTAGCCGTCGACAACACATTCGTGACTTCTTATTTTCAGGTGGGTGTGCTTCTCCTACAAAACTCTGTTATAAACGACGCATTGGCTTTCTCCTCTTCCTAACGTGCAGAAAGTAGAAACGAATACTAATTTTATTTCTTCGTTCTTTGCTCACAGAAGCCTCTACTTCTTGGAGCTTATGTTTATGTTCAGTCTCTTACAAAGTGCCTGAATGGTAAGAACAGTTTTTGCGTGTTGAAACGTGAGTGGTCTTCAGAGCTGAGCGTACCGCTTTCGAGAATATTCACTTATGGTTCGTCCCTTGAAGCTTCACTCCGTTTTGATCAAGAAAATGTACATTGAAGCTTCTATAGTGCACTGATTCTGTTAAATAAATGGGCAGGCAGAAGTGGGGGATTTGGTCATACGTCATTTTTTCTCTATGCCACAATAACTAGAGATTGCACCTACCTTCACTATTGTAAGGCGCATTCACAGCGGCGACTCACGGAAGTTGGGCGTCTCGTTTCTTGGGTTGGGTGTCTTGGTTTCTTGTAGGACCAAAGTCGGTCGCGCTACGTCGGTGGGTAGTCGATGTGAACGCATATTTATGCCTGCTTAAAATCTCATGCACTGTGCTTCTGCATCCCGTTTTAGCATTACTCGAGAGTACAAAGATTTTTCCTTTCTAAATCTTAGGGCACGGCGACTTGCTGATGGGCGCTGTATGCACAAACAACAAAGAAATTTGCGACAGATTGCGGTTCTTTCGAAAAGGTAAGCTTACTATATATGACGACAATGTGAAGTAACCGACAATGCTAGTTCACGAGTAATGGATCGCAGTATCGGTAATTTCACGGTGATGAGAAGCGCTTATTAGGGAATACAAGATTTATTTTACACTTAAGAATACTTAACTCCGTTTCAAAGCTTTGAATTGGCAATTTTTTAAACACATCGGGCTGCTTCTTCTCTGCGCAAGGAAAAAGAAATGAAGAAAACGATGTGCTATTAAGCGATCAGGAACGGTTTAGATCGGATTGAACTCAGTGGTATGCACCTTTCCGATCCGAAAAGTAGGAAATGTTCTTGCGAAAGACTTCATGAGCGATGAAACTACACTCAGAAAACTATGTACATGGGTGAGATATAAGGAACACGAGGCAAAAGTGAAAGGCAGTCTGCAGGAAACCTATTTACTTTTTGTGATTTACATCCAGCTGCTGGAGCCGTTCCTTCGCCCTTCGACTGCTTCCTTGTAATCCGCGGCCTCAAGACTCTGCACGTTCGCATGGAGCGCCACATGCAGAATGGCCTCAAGATAGCAAAGTTCCTTGAGGCACATTCTCTGACCGAGAGAGTATTCCACCCAGGAGGGAGAGCTGAATGACTGCAAGATCTACTGACTGCAGGCACTAACTTAGTCGTGAACATTATGTATGAAAGCCATTGCTTGACGCTGAGAGTCACGAAGCCTGTGTAGACAATAGTGGCTGGTCGGCCCAAATAGCCAGCACAATGCCAGCTTTAAAGTACGAAAATCATTTTGAAAACCTCACAGTAACATATTTTTGGCTCTCATCTTGAAATTAAAGTTTTTCATGTAACTCTTGGCTTCAGAATGACGTCAGCGGATAAGCGATTTTTCTAGTAATCCACCAATCCTTGCAGGATAGGGTTTTGGTCTGGCGAACAACAGCATTTACTGCTTAAAGCGCAAAAATACAATCAGAACAATTTCAATACCACAGTTTTCCATGCTTGTTAAAATTTAACTCAACGAGAAAGAAAAGCTAAAAAAAATGATGCACCATTCTAGAACATTGCAGAAGGAACGCCATCGTAAAGTTTTGCAGAAATTGGAGCTCAAGGGGAAAAAAAGAGCCTGAATGAAACGTTGTCGCATAATGTTACCATTCAAACCCGCAGGTCTAGCCAGCCGCCCGCAGCATGACGTGGCGAAGCGCCAATGTTCAGGCTTTAGTGGCATGGTGGCGTTCCTGATCAGAGGTGGCTTCGAAGAGGCCTCCCTTTTCCTTAAAAGTCTCAAAATCGTCGCCCTGGCCGGGAGTCTTGGTTCCACGGAGAGCGTTGCACAAGTACCGTGAGTGTGCCCTGCTACAGAGTTGTGCTCACCGGGCGATTTTTCTGTTCAGCCGCGGGAAACTGTACGAAAGCTCCGCAGATAGTTTAAACAGAACTGACATAGAATCCCTCAGTTTCGTTTAATCGCACCACAATCTTGGCTTTAGCTTGGTAAAATCGGAATGGCCTTTCGTTTGCTCCAGCAAGAGGTCAAAATTTATTGCGCTATTTACTGCTATTACTATTAACTTCTGTTTCCAAGAAGAACCAGCACCTCTTCACGCCTATGGACTCGATTGTTCACACAGCTGTTCACCACAGGGCTTATGAAGAGTCAAACGAGCATGAGCCCATGGCCAACCAGAGTTAAAAAGCGCAGTAGTATAGGATATTACGACCCCTGGCTGTCTACAAAAAATGAGCAGGTCTTCACACTTTTTTTAAACTTAACGAGGCTCTCCAAGCTGACGATGTAGCAAGGCGCTTCCGCCTTAAATAAATCGCTTATGCATTTTTAAGTTACGATTAATATTCAGACAACGATTTCAATGACCGACTACGAGATGTGGCAAATATAATCGAGCAGTACGGCCCAATACTACCTACAGCTAGAACAAATGCCTACTGATTCGCAATAATTCCTTCAAAACTAATGCATTAACCTTTCAGCGCGTTCTAAAAAGAGCAATTCGTTAGTCCAAGAGTCGAATAAACCCAAAACTAATCGCGAATTGCGTAAGATATGTAGCGGTGGCTACGCTGCAAAAAAAAACATGAATTTTTTTTGCTGTGGCCTGTGAATAAAGAGTGCAAAATCTTCACGCCACAAGCGGTTATTTGGGCATCGAACGCTTGCCAACGTTCCAGGTTTGTCTATGGTTAAAGAATGCAGCGCGAAAAGACACGGACAAACGAAGAAGTGGACAGGACTGGCGTTTGTCCTTGTCTTTTCGCGCTGCATTCTTTAACCATGATCACTGACCAATAAGCCCAAACAGCCACTTTAGTTCATCAGGTTTTTCCGTGCACATTGCGCGCCCAAGTTAGCCACCACAGTCTGTTTCATCGTCAGCGATCAACTACTATTTGGTTTTAATCCAGTGTGTCACGCGGTTCTTTTGAAAGCGTGAAAAACCATTCAAAATGAAGCAGTTTTTTTTAAAGTACAGGCTTATCTGTTTCTTTTCATGCCACTCAGCTTCCGAACTGAAACTTTTCACTTACCTCTAGTGCTTACGACTCAAAGGCACTACAGGTAAGTGAGAAGTTTCACTTAATGCGAAAGATTCTTAGGCAATAGAGGCTCTTAACAAAGCGCTGAAAAAAGTATTAAATAAGGAGAAAAAAACTGCGGACCATTTAGTCTTTTACTGAGATGAATATGAGCGCATATATCTGTGTGCATTCAGTGTATTCCAAGTATATGTTCATTGAGTATCCACACACGTTGCGCGCATAAGCTGGCTGCTTGCGCTTGCACTACATGTTCTGACAGTACCGGAGATCACACACTTCCGTGTTCTCGCTAGTGGAGGTTTGTATAGTACCTGCAAAGTACGCGATGCTATTCTGTAAGGATTGAGAAGTGCAACTCTATACATGCAGCAGGATGTTTTGTATTATCGGTGTCCCGTCTGTACTCGGTATAATAAGTAGGGATTTGAAGGAGAATTTGCAAATAAAGAGATATCACTGGACGATTACGGCCCTCCGTAAAGCGAATTTTGACCGCAGCTGCAGAAGTGTTTTGATTCTGGGGTATATTCAGCTAAAGAACTTCATATATTTGCAGCAATAGAGCAATGTTTTTAGTGCTCTACACATACACCTTCTTCTTCGACTAGCTCGCCTCTCTGGTAAGCAGCTCCAAGCGTGCGACACCTCCACCGCTGAGCTCCCCCATGCACCACGGATGGCGCGTTTCGCAGCATCCGCCGCAGACGGAGCGTGGCACGTCGCTACCCTCTCGTCATACTTTGCTCCTTTTACGGTAACCGTCCATGGTAACCACGGTAACCCCACCCGGTTATTGTGATAACGACCGATCTGCCAATGATGAACGCTTTGCCCAGACGAAGACAAGTCCCCTTGTCGAAACGTTGGCTCTCAGCAACCTGAGGTTTTCCCCTCCCTTGTTCATTTTGTGATCGCCAAGGACCATCTACCCCACCCTCTCTCTACCATAGCTTGATGTGGTGTGTGACAAAGGCCGTGCTCAGGTTTTTATGTGAAACAGGCCTGGATACCCGCCTGTGACCACCTGTGCACTACCTACACAGTTTACACAGTTCACACTGCTTGCTTGGTTTACGGTCTGACATGCGAGAGAGTGCACATTTACGTTTTCACGAATCCACCACTACAGTATGTGTTATTGACACTGTTGGTGTGTGTATCAAAGACATGAGTTTCACGTGCGTCTACTCACCGCGACGCGAGGGCCAGCCAGTGTGTGTGTGTGTGCGTGTGCGTGTGCGTGTGCGTGTGCGTGTGCGTGTGCGTGTGCGCGTGTGCGCGTGTGCGCGTGTGCGTGCGTGCGTGCGTGTGTGCGCGTGTGCGTGTGTGTATGTGTGCGTGTGTGTGTGTGCGCGTGTGTGCGCGCGTGTGTGCGCGTGCGCGCCTGAGCGCGTGTGTGTGCGCGTGTGTGCGTGCGTTCGTGTGTGTGTGCGTGCGTGTGTGCATGCGTGCGTGTGTGCGTGCGTGCGTGCGCGTGCGTGTGTCCGTGCGTGCGTGTGCGCGTGCGTGTGTGTGTGTGCGTGTGTGCGCGTGTGTGCGTGTGTGCGTGTGTGTGTGTGCGTGTGTGCGCGTGTGTGCGCGCGTGTGTGTGTGCGTGTGTCCGTGCGTGCGTGCGTGCGCGTGTGCGTGTGCGTGCGTGCGCGTGTGCCTGTGTGCGCGTGTGCGTGCGTGCGCGTGTGCGTGTGTGCGTGTGTGCGTGTGTGCGTGCGTGCGTGTGTGCGTGTGCGTGCGCGCGCGCGTGTGCGCGTGTGTGCGCGTGTGTGCGCGCGTGTGTACGCGTGTGTGCGCGTGTGTGCGCGTGCGTGCGCGCGTGCGCGTGCGTGTGCGTGTGTGCGCGTGCGCTTGTGTGTGCGTGCGTGTGTGTGCGTGTGTGTGCGTGTGCGTGTGCGTGTGTGTGCGTGTGCGTGTGTGTGCGTGTGTGGACATCACCGATGTAACTCATTGTATTATGCCGTCGTATACCTTCATTCGCACTTTCCCTTCCCTCCTCTTCCCTTTCCCCAGTGTAGAGTAGCAGGTAGGCCAGGGCCGTGTTAAAACCGGTCAAGCTATCCTCCTTTCCTCGCTTTAAAATTCTTTCCTCTCTATTTACTGCCTCGTTGGAGCCGAAAGGGCGCACGATTTTGCGTTTCCTCCATATCACCAAAGTTTATTGCCCTAAGTGTAAACCCCGATTTAACCTCGGCAGCCCACTCGCTAATATTAAAAAAATACACAAACTCAAGCAAAGTTAGGTCCTAGCTTACCTACATCGTATTTAGTGTGACGAAGTATATCGGGGGTTATTTTTCTTATTTTAATTTGATATTTAGAAATATTTCATTTTATTATTTTTTGTCTTCCTTCTAGGGACACATCTGCTCATTAGCATACATCGTAAGGCAACGCATATACTAGGTTTGCTTTTGTTCACCAACAAGTAACGTGGTTTGTACCCTATGGACCGCCAATAAAGAAAACAAAATGGTATGTACCCTATGACTGCCATGCCCGCCTCGCAATCTGAATGTCCTGGGATCAATTTCTCGCACTTTCGGAAGAAATTTTACATTTTTTTTAATCATGGTGCCGCCATCTGCTAATATTTTTGGACCACTGCTGCTGTTCAACCCCGTCAGCAGGTTCCATTGCCAATGAGCCGTATATATAACGCTCTCGCAATAAAGGACTCGATGCTTAAAAAACGTCTGCGCTCTATATAATGCAAGGGCGCATTAATGAGGCAGATGCACTAAAAAAAACTCGGCAGAGGCGCTTAAGACTACTTACACGCCCGCTCACTTTGTGAACGCAGCCGCCGCGCACTGCCATATGATCTTGTCCGATGCCACGCAGCTGGCAATTCTACGTCTGCGTGATTCTACGCAGCAGCTGCCGCGACGCAGCCGCACTCCTTCTGATCATCGTGTTAACTTCGTGAACGCAGTCGCCGCGGTATAGCGGCTGGCTCTCCGCCTTAAGTGTATCAAGCAATTGATGATAGGTTAATGCCTATATATTCAGAATTGGTCTTTCTCTACTTAATATTCATAGATCCCTGTGAGTCTTCATACCGCTCCTGACGCAGCGGTGCAGGGGTTAAGCTGTGCGCCAGTGCCCTTGGATTAAATCAGGATTGTGGGGGCTACGTTCTGATGGAGGTAAATTGCAAAAGCACACGTGTGCTATGCAGTACAGAGCGCCTTAAAGAACCAGATTGCGTTAATATATTCTAACAGGGCCTCATACGCCGAATCAGGAAGGTTGGCCAAAAGCTTGATCGTAACCTTTTCGTTGCCCGGCGTGGTACCCCGTCTCATTTTAGCAAGAGCCGCCCGCAGATCGCTCGTACGGGTCATCCAGAACCGGATTATTTCTGCCTGCATAGAGATATTCCTGTCCACGGGTGTCTTGGACTTGATATAGTTACTGATCTGGTAGAGTCTGCGCAAGCTTGTCCGTATTACTTTTTATGAATTGCTCGTTGCAGATGTTTCTGTGCTTTTGGGCGGGTGTGAGTTGGATCTATGAGGCTGCGGAAAAGCCTGAAAGTATTGCGAATAGGCTAAGAGATATAACCCTCCCCTTAGATTGGAAAACGGCTCTCGTCACCTTCATCCCCAGGGCTGGTAAACCATCGATACCAATAACCTCCGACCTATCTCTTTAACGTCTTGTGCAACCAAGATTATGGAGACTGTGGTTCGAGATCGCCTCTGCGAATATATCGAGGCCCGTAATGCGTTCGCAGACACGATCTCCGGATTCCGGCCTAAAATGTCGGCAGAGGACATTCTGCTTCAACTCAGCCACGAGGTACTCAAACCAGCCGAGCACCCTTACAATCACAAGATGATTCTCGCCACGGATTTGAAAGGTGCCTTCGACTACGTGAAACACAGACTCATCCTCGCTCACCTCAGCGAGGCGCACTGCGGACACAACACTTTTAATTACATCGAACAATTCTTAAAGGACCGTGAAGCCTTTATTCGCATTCAAGACAACGAGCACGGTCCTTACACTACCGGTATGCGGGGCATGCCGCAAGGCGTACTGTTGTCCCCACTACTCTTTAATCTGTCAAAGCCCCACCTCCCTGCTCAACTAGCTGGAGTTGGAGGTGTACAGCATGCACTGTATGCCTACGACATCACCATTTGTGCAACAGAGGCCAAAATTGGTCAACTGGAGGACCGCCTGCAAACAGCGGCGGGCATAGTGGATCGCTATGCGGCGTACTATGGCCTCCAGTGCTTTCCTCAAAAACCATAATTCGTGCATCTCCGGCCCTCGCCAAGATGCAAGACCCCAAAACTTCTCTCTCTGGCTAGTGGACCCATACCCGAAGCCACTGAGATCAGATTCTTCGGACTCTTCATTCACCAAAATGGTTTGGTTTGGTTTATTGGGGTTTAACGTCCCAAAACAACTCAGGCTATTAGGGACGCCGTAGTGAAGTGCTCCGGAAATTTCGACCACCTGGGGTTCATTAACGTGCACTGACATCGCACAGTACACGGGCCTCTAGAAGTTTGCCTTCATCGAAATTCAGCCGCCGCGGCCTAGATCTAACCCCCGTCTTTCGGGTCAGCAGCCGAGCGCCGTAACCACTGAGCCACCGCGGCGGGGAAATTCACCAAAATCGTCGCACTGACAGAACCCTTCGCAAGGTTGGCAACCAAGTAAGCCGCATAGTCCGCCGCGTCTCCAACACGCGTGGGGGCCTCAGAAATAAGGATGCGATGCGACTCGGCCATGCTTTTGGGACGAGTCAAATTCTTTTTTCGACTCGGCACCTGCAGTTGTGCAAGCATGAAGAAAACATCTTGGAGGTTATTCGTCGTAAGATGATCAAAAGGGCGCTCGACCTCCCGATCTCTACCTCCAATGCGAGGCTCCTTGCATTGGTCGTCGTGAACACCTGTCGGGAGCTGCGCGAGGCGCACCTCACTAATCAATACACCGGTCTTTATATACAACGCGACCTTCACAATGAGTAAATGGTACGAGTGCCAAAACTATGGAGAGGCGCCCTCCGTGTTCGACCCCTTCCTACCAAAATGGGCAGAGAAGACCACAATGGACGGCGTCAGGCGCGGGCGAATTACCTGCAACACTACTATGGCTCCTAACACAGCGTTTTCTAAGTAGGCGTTGCGGGCTAATACCATTCCAGGGGAGGATGCTACACGGCCGCACTCATTCATGAGTAAAGACAGGTGAATTACCTCATTTTTAAAGCCCCTAACACAACCTACGCAGAGGAGGTAGCAATCACCCTGGCTGCCTCCCAAGCTCAATCTAAATTCATCTTATCCGACTCGCGAGGGGCCTGTCGGAATTAAGAGCTGGGCTTGATAACGCCTACAGGGCAAAGAGTGCTTCGAAGAGCAGCTCGGAATCACGACCCCACAATCCGATTTCTCATTTGAACACCAGGTCACCAAGGTTTACAAGAGAACGAGGCCGCCAACTCGGCCACCCACGCACTCACTCTCTCTTGTCCCTGTCCTTCCTTCTCTGTCTTTGTTCCTCGTCGCAGCGCTGGTGAAGTTGTGAAGATGTACCAACTAGCTCACATCACGGTATTGAAGCGCACTCACTAATCGGGCCCCGACCTGGACCCTCCCCACCTGGATCAGGCCACCTCTCCTCTTTTAACATTCAAAGATATATCCGCTCATTACCAGGACTCGCACCGTTAGTACCCGGCTCCTCTCAAGGACCTAGGAAAAGCGGGCGAAATAATACTTCTTGGACCCTATACTAACAGTGCTGGACAGTACTCAAACATTTCGATCCTTCCTTCTCTGGCCTCTGCTTTTTCTGTGGGGTGGTGGCTGACACCTTCCACATGGTCATGGCATGCCAGCAAAATCCTTCTCTTCCGTCCCCAGCCCATTCCCCTTGTCGAGAGGACCGGGAGGCCGCCCTACTCGGCTGCCTGGACCTAACGGCCCAATAAGTTCTGGTTCAGCGAGCTCGTGTGGCGGTACAGACCAGTGGGGTCCCTGAATAAAGGACTCAACCTAGTATAATACGAGCAGCGGCCTACTAGAGGCTGCTTCCCTGTCAACCTCTCTGTAGATATTATTAAATGCCTTTCATCATCGTCATCATAAAGAACCAGAGGTTTTCGAAGTTACCCCCAAGCCATCCACTACGGGGGGGGGGGGGGGGGGGGGGGGCGCTAGCGTCGGTGACGGGAGCGGTCGCATACCGCGTCGGCTCCGTGACAAATCGCAATCAATTGCGATACACCGACTTTTTCCCCTGCAAGCCTGGTATTATCGTCTCCAAGAACCTCAGCGGCACCCGTCTACACCACATTTGTTAAGGTGGGGCCAATTTTCGACCACTTTTCGGTCATTTGAAGCTTTCGTCACGCCGCGGTGGTGCTAAGCCTAATGGCGCCGGGGCCTGCGATGGCCCCGGTCGGGGATCCCTCGGCTCTGGCGGCTCCAAATCAAGTCACCGGATACGACCCGCAGTCCTTGCAGATCGTAACAATGGATACCCAACAATCCGAGGATACGACTCAAGGCGAAGATCCTCTACCAACCGAGGACGACTACCTACAAGATATGGTCCGCGTCTGGCGCGGAAAGAAGAACGCGGCAGCGGCATCGAGGGACGCTGGTGCTGGTGCCACCCAGCAACAGGCACCGGCTAGCTCTGCGCATACGCAGGGCCGGAGTGCGCTGAACGCAGCCTCGAAGATCTCCAAGCAACTCCGGTGGCGGCCGCAGAACACGCCGCGCATTGAAAAAGATGACATCGTTGTGGTGCTGAAGCCAAAAACACGGTCGACCCCAAAGGCAACGTTTGGTCCTGGACAAGCCGGCGCTGCAGTCCGCAGCATCCTCGGGGACGACGCAAATGCTGGACTTGCGGTGTCGCCCGTTTGGGACCAAAACGTCCTTGTATGTGCACTGAAATCAGTCGACGCCGCGGAGAAGCTACTACGTGAGCTACCGTTCCGGGGACACCCTAAACTCTACGGTGCGTTCTGTCGAGGCGTCGTGACTGTTTCGCCAGACGAAACGTCTGAAAGCGTTAAAAGAAAACTCAGTGCGGAACAAAATGTGGTGTCTGTGTACAAGCTAGGGGGAACCCCGGTTGCGGTGATCACCTTCGCGGGGACCAAGGTGCCACGGACGGTGTTGTACAGCTACGAACGGCTCCCTGTTCGCCTGTACAAGAAAACAGTGCCAGCATGCCACCGCTGTGGCACAGTGGGCCATCGGGCCGATGCGTGCCCGCGACCGCAGCCGGGACACTGCAAACGCTGCGGAGTCCAGGTTCCCGATGCCACTCCTGACGGCCTGGCGGAACATGACTGTGTTCCGAGCTGCCTCATCTGCGGAGGCGGCCACCCTACCGGAGCTCCTGGCTGTGCTGGGCGGTTCCGGAAAGCCATCAAACCGAGCTCCCCATCCGGATCGAAACCGAAGACAACGACGGGGCCCAAGCAGGCTCCTCCGCCCAAGGGCAAGAAAGCGCCAGCCGATCAGGAAATCAAGGCCAAACCCGGCACATCGAAACCTGTCAAGTCCGCGACCCAGGCGGTGCCCCCGGTCCTCAACGCCAGGGACTTCCCGCCCTTGGCACCCGTCCAATCACAGGTGAGCAGTTGGAGTAGGGCAGTCTCTGGGCCCCCTACCCGTGCCTCCCCTACCCGTCCCTCCCCTACCGAAACCGCCCTACAGCAGCAGGTAGAGGATCTCAGGCGCCAGAACCAAATTCTAGCGCGCAAACTTCAGGAATTAGAGGCCAAACAGGCCGGGTCATCCGAACTAATGCAAGAAGCTGAGCCAGATGACGAAGATGACGGATCATCCGTAACATCTTGCCTCACTAGCGTCTCACGGCAGAGCGGGGACACGGTAGTTGGATCAGCTGGTCGCGTCGCCGGCCTAGAAGCACTGCAGCGCCAAACCGAGCAACTGGAGGAGCAAGTGGCGGCCCTCCCGAATCAAATCATGTCAGCAGTCCGCGAGTCCTTCCAGGACATGTTCAAGGCAGCTTTAACGCAAGCACTTCCCGACCTTATGGCCCAGGTCACTGACTCGGTCCTTAAAGCCGTGCAGCCCTGGGTCAGCACCCAAATTCAGAACGCCACTAGTTCCGATTCCCCTCACCTCAAACGTAAGACAGCCTCCCGCCAGGCAGCGAAGGAACACGGTTCAGGCTCGGCAGCTGTTGGGTCGGTGCGGCTCCTCGCTGGGGTTGCGCTGGCTCCCGGCCAGAGCTAGACCGCTCCCCCGTAAATAAATAGAACAAGATGGCTAGCACATCTAATAGGAATGATAAAAACCTTGAAAAATTCCAAATCATCCAATGGAACTGCAGGGGTTTCAGGGCTTGGAAAAAACGGTCACACCTCCAGCTCTACCTGCAGTCCCTAAGTGACATGCCGGCACTCGTTGCCCTGCAGGAGCCCGGCATAGACGCTAAATTATCAGGCTACAGCACCTTTCAGGGGGGCCCCTCTACGTGCAACCTGGTGAATAAGGCTTACACCGGGGTTCCGGTCGACTTAGACTTGAGTACCGAGCAAGAATATACAATGGTCCGGGTACTGCCTCTCAGACGCCGCGACCCGTCAATACATATCCTCAACATATACTGCCCTCCGCATAAGCCGCGCGTAACTTTTAATGAAATCTTTCTTCCTTCGCGCGATAAAAATGGAAGCCAAGGAGCCTCTAGTGATCGTTGGAGACTTCAATGCTCCCAGCCTTCATTGGGGCTACCACTTCGAACAGGCAAGAGGAGGTAAGCTGGCGGAGCTCATCTCCACCCTCAGCCTCACGTTGCTCACGGACCCGGCGTATCCCACCCGAGTGGGGAATTCGGTAACCCGCGACACGTGTCCAGACCTTTCTCTCGTTAAAAATGCTAGAGCGGCTGCTTGGAAGAACTTGGGATTTTCTCTAGGCAGCGATCACCTCCTTCTCCGAATTACACTCATGGCGAAGGCAGCGCGCAAAAAATGGGGTCAGGCCAAGCTGACCGATTGGCACAAATTCCGAAATCACACTATCCCTCCCGTACTATTTTCCAGCGGCTACGCGGAGTGGGCTAACCACATATACAACATTCAGAAACAACACGTCACAACACTACAAACCACCGAAGAGATCCCCGCAGTGGACACCCACCTCCTGCATTTGTGGGAGGCGCGCCGGAGCTTAACTAAACGGTGGAAAAAGCAGAAAACTAATCGAAAATTACGCGACCGCATAGTCAAACTCACAGAGCAAGCTGCAGCGTATGCTGCCGAACTCTCAGATTCAAATTGGATAGCACGCTGCGACGCCGCAGCTCATCAGATGAGCTCGAAGGGGACGTGGCGTCTCTTTCGCAGTCTAATCGACCCCTCTCAAACGAGAGGGGAGACGCAAAAGCAGCTCCGGCGGGCTCTGCAAGGGTATCAAGGTACGACGGCGCAACTTGCGGACACTCTGTGCGACAGATATCTTTGTCGTACGGAGGACCCGCCTGGGCCTGAGTGCATGTACTCTGGCAGGCCTAATGAAACACTTGATGCCCCTTTTGAGTTGCACGACCTTAAGGCGGCCTTAGCAAAAATTCGCCGGGGTACGGCTCCGGGACGGGATCACATAACAGTGAACCTGTTGGCGAACCTACCGGACTCAGCCTACCTCCATTTATTAGAATACATCAACCAGATCTGGGACGGGCGTCCACTCCCTCCCGAGTGGAAAACGTCACTCGTGACGTTTATCCCTAAAACAGGCAAGGCCGTGAATACGGACAACCTGAGGCCCATATCACTGACCTCATGTGCGGGCAAGCTTATGGAGACGATGGTTCGGGATCGCCTCTCTCCATACCTGGAGAGTAAGGGCTTCTTTGCAGTCACCATGTTCTGGTTTCGCCCCCACATGTCTGCACAGGATATCCTTCTCCAGCTGCACAGGGATGTAATACGACCCACAACTATGCAACACAATGACAAAGCCATCCTCGCCCTTGATCTGAAAGGGGCTTTCGACAATGTTAAACACGGAAGCATCCTGGCCAACTTGAGTTCTACCAATTGTGGGGCTCCTACGCGTATGTAAGAGATTTCTTGACTAATCGCCAGGCCTTTCTTCGGATTGAGGGCGAGGAATACGGCCCTTACATGATGGGAACACGGGGTACCCCTCAGGGAGCGGTGTTATCACCGCTCCTGTTCAACATAGCTATGATGCGCCTCCCAAGCCAACTGGCCCGGGTGGAAGGCATTGAACACGCGTTATATGCAGATGATATTACAATTTGGACCACTCAGGGGAGCCTTGGGGACATGGAGGACCGCCTTCAGCAGGCAGCTTCCATAGTCGATGCGTATGCATCGACTATGACTGTGGGCTCCAATGTGGGCTGCGGGCTCCAATGTGCTCCTGTGACTGTGCTCCAATGACTGTGCTCCAATGACTGTGGGCTCCAATGTGCTCCAGCGAAATCAGAGCTTCTGCATGTCAGAGCGAACCCAAAGGATAGGACAGCAATACACATCTCTCTGTCAGGAGGTCCTATTAGAGAGGTGGAGGAGCTCCGTATTCTGGGCCTTTTCATTCACCACAGACTCAGACCGGACTCCACTATTGCGAAACTCAAGAGAGTAGGCGAACAGGTAGGGCGCATGATCCGCCGCGTTTCCAACAAGCGGGGCGGTCTGCGGGGCAGAGACGCGCTTCGGCTCGTCTATGCCTTCGTGACAAGCCAGATCCTCTACGCCGTGCCATATATCCGCACTACTAAGCAAGACGAGGCGCGAAGAGACGCCGTCATCCGCAAGGCAACTAAGCGAGCCCTGGATCTCCCGGTGGCTACCTCTAATGCCAAACTCAAGGCATTGGGGGTGCTAAACTCCTACCAGGAGCTGCGGGAGGCCCACCTCGTGAACGAATACACGCGGCTCATGCAGACGGCCCCTGGGTGCCGCCTGCTAAACCGCTTATACATCCAACACGACTGCACTCCAGAGGAGGCGGAGCGTATCCCAGTACTGTGGCGCCATATGCTCTGATTCTCCCCGCTCCCCCGTAACATGGACACCGACATGCACGTAAACAGGCGACAAGCGCGGGCTCGGGCTCTTGAGAGACAGCACGGCTCCCGACCCGGTGTATATTATGTAGACGTAGCAGGCCCATCGCCCACGGGATTTTACACGGCCGCTGTCATTCACCAGGAAATGCACGTTGATGGACTCTCTTTTCGAGCCCCGAATTCAATGCGAGCCGAGGAAGTAGCGATAGCGCTTGCTGCCACCCACGCCAATTCGAGAATCATCATTACGGACTCCCAAAAAGCATGCGATCATTACTTGGCAGGGGAGATCTCCCCCTTAGCTGCTTGCATTCTAAGACGGACTGCCACTGATCCAACACCCAAAAGAATCATTTGGGCTCCTGGCCACCAGGGCTTACGAGGTAATGAGGCCGCTGACGCGGGTGCCCGAGCGCTTACTCACCGGGCCCCTCATCCCAGCTCTTCTGGCTCGGAGACTAACCAGCCGCTGCTGCGATTCAAGGAAATTATAACGCATTATAGCGACATCCACCGCCTTTTCCCGGCCCCTGCAAAAGGGCTGAGTAAGACGGAGGAGCGAACTTTAAGGCGCCTGCAGACAGGTACTTTACTCTGTTTTGCAATCTTAAAGCATTACGATCCTAACACGGATGGGCGATGCCCACACTGTGGGGAGACCTGGGATATCTTCCACATGGTGTGGGCATGTACTCAAAATCCCAAACTCCCCCCTTCCCCTACCCCTTCCAGAGAGGCATGGGTGACTGCCCTTCTCAACTGCTCCTCGCTTGAGTCCCAAAGGGCTCTGGTGAACGGGCTAGAGACGGGGCATTGTCATGCGGTGTCCCGGACTAGGGACGCCGACCATGTAGCGGGGCCACTCTGTTGCTCCCAAACTCTATTTCAGTAATTAAAAGTTTTCACCACCACCACCACCATCCACTACGGCGTACCTCTTCACCTTTCAGCCGCATTATGACGTTGAACTATATATACTGGTGGTGGTGAAAAACATTTATAATGCAATAAATATTTACAGAGAGGTGATTGGGGTAGGCCCTATTGGCCCTTTCCCCTAACAATACTAGGTGGAGCCCCTATTCCGGGGCCCCATTGGCAAGCAACGCCGCCCGCGTCCGGTGAACCAAGGCCTTTTGGGTCTTTAGGTCCTGACAGCCGAGCAGGGCCGCCTCCCAGTCCTCTCTGGTGGGGTTGGGGTTGGGGGGGATAGATGGGTTTGACTGACACGCCCAAACCATGTGGAAGGTGTCAGCCACCTCCCCACAGAACTGGCACGCACCATCAAAGGATGGATTGAAATGTTTAAGCACCGCCGGGCACAGTACAGTGTTGGTAAGAATTTTGATGAGGAGGCGCTCGCCAGCGCGATCCAGACCCTTACAAGGGGCCGGGTAGCGCCGGTGCTCCTCCTTGTAGTAATCGGTGATTTGTTTGAATGTAATGGCCAGATTGTCTGATTGGGAGTACCCTTCCGAGGACAGGGAGATAGCCCGGGGAGAGAGTGCGCGGGCGGCCTGATCGGCCTGTTCGTTTCCCTGGAGTCCCTGGTGACCGGGGGCCCAAATCAGGTTGCGTGGAGTTGGATCTTCAGATCGACAGCTATATTCCAGTATGCGCCAGGCAAGCGGGGGAGCCCAGCCCAACTCGTAGTTCCGACAGGCCCCTAGCGAGTCGGTGATGATGTGTTTCGACTTGGGAGTAGTGAGAGCAAGAGCAATGGCAATCTCCTCCGCGTGTGTTGCGCTGTAGGCTTTGAAAGTGAGCCCGTTGACTGTGTTTGTGTTGTGTACGACTGCGGCCGTGTACCACACCCCGTGGTGTGGGCCGGCAACGTCCACGTAATACACATGTTGTTGGTTACCATAGTATCGCGCCAACGCTTCCGCGCGCGCCTGGCGACGACCGCTATGGTCTTCTCTGGACATGTTGCGGGGAAGGGGTCGGACCCGGAGGGCGCGTCTCCAGGGTGCTGGCACTCTCTCCCTTTCCTCAATATGGTAGTCATGTTTGATGTGTAGCCGGTCCAAGAGGCGGCGACCGGACGTGGTCTGTGCAAGACGCGTGTATTGGTTGACTAAGTGGGCCTCTCGAAGCTCCCGAAATGTGTTCACCACGCCTAAGGCCAGAAGTCGCTGGTTGGACGTGGTGACCGGGAGGTCGAGAGCCCGCTTGATGACTTTCCGGTGGATGACCTCCAGTTGGTCATCATCATGTTTGCCCAGGTGCAAGTAGGGGGTTGAGTAGAGGATTCTACTCGTTACGAAAGCATGGGCAAGCCGCAGTGCATCCTTGCTTCGTAATCCGCCCCGCTTGTTGGAGACCCGGCGGACCATGCGGCCCACCTGGTCTCCCACCGTGCGAAGTTTGGCTAGGGTGGTGTCGACTCTGCGTTGGTGGTGTATGAAGAGACCAAGGACGCGGATCTCCTTGGACTCCCGGATCGGTCCCGAGGGGAGACTGATGCAAAGCGGAGTTGTGTCCCGAGGGGAGGGACGTATGTGCACAAATTCTGATTTAGACGGGGCGCACTGGAGTCCGCAGTAGGCCGCGTAGTCGTCGACTAGGGTCGCCGCTGCTTGCAGGCAGGATTCCATGTGGCCCAGGTTACCTTGCGTGGCCCAGATTGTAATGTCATCCGCATAAAGAGCGTGATGTATCCCGGGCAAAGAGGACAATTTGGAGGGAAGATGAAGCATTGCCAAATTGAAGAGGAGGGGAGACAGGACCGCGCCTTGAGGTGTTCCCCTCGAGCCGATGGTGTATGGCCCGTGTTCCGCATCTTGTATGCGTATGTAGGCTTGACGGTCTGTAAGAAATTGTTTTATGTAGTTGAATGTTTTGTGGCCACAGTTGGTGTTACTGAGGTGGTCCAGGATTACTTCGTGTTTGACGTTGTCGAATGCGCCTTTAAGATCCAAGGCCAGGACCACCTTGTCGTTGTGGGGACATTCGACAGGATCTAAGATGTCGTGGTGAAGCTGCAGAAGTATATCCTGTGCAGACTTGTGAGGGCGAAAACCGAACATGGTGTCCGCGAAAGTGTGCTGTGTTTCGAGAAAATCGGAGAGTCTGTCGCGCACCATCGTCTCCATCAGCTTGCCGACACAAGACGTGAGGGAGATGGGGCGAAGGTTCTCCACATCAATAGGTTTGCCGGCTTTCGGAATAAAGGTCACGAGAGCCGATTTCCAATCGAGAGGGAGAGGAGTCTCTCCGTCCCAAATGCTATTGATGTATTTGAGGAGCGCGGCGTAGGCTGCGTCGGGAAGGTTGGCCAAGAGCTTGACCGTAACCTTGTCGCGCCCGGGTGCAGTGCCCCGCTTCATTTTGCTCAAGGCCGCCCGGAGGTCGTGGAGCTGGAACGGCTTGTCCAGCTCCGTGTTCTCTTCGCCTGCATACGAGTACGCCGCCTGCCGGGGGTCCTTAGTGGTGCACAGGTAGCGATCCCTGAGCGTGTGCGCTAGTTGTTTTGTCGTTCCTGTAAAGTTGTGCAAGGCCCTATGTAATTGGCGTTGGGTTTCCGTGCGTGTTTGTATTGGATCGATGAGAGCGCGGAACAGGCGCCACGTGTTGCGGCTAGACATCTGGCGAGCAGCCGCGTTGCACCGGTCCACCCAGTTAGTGTCGGCTAGCTGAGTAGCATATTCCGCTGCCTGTTGTGTGAGTTCGAGGATGCGGTTCTTTAGGCGTCTGTTATGTTTCTGTTTCTTCCATCGCTTCGTGAGGCTGCGACGGGCCTCCCAAAGGTGGAGAAGGTGGTTGTCCACGTCTGTTTGTGTTTCTGTAAGCTGTATCTGCTGTTCGTGTTGTGTGAGTGTAGACGTGAGCGATCTGGACCAGGCGTCGTATCCCGACTGGAGGGGGTCTACAATAGGTAGAGAGGTGCGGAAAGTCGTCCAGTCAGGGATACGAGCTTGTTTTAGTGGGCGTTTCAGGGGACGCATGTAAATGGTTGTGTTGATTATACAGTGATCACTACCTAGAGTGTCCTCTGTATTCAGCCAGTCGGCATGTCGTATGTTGCGTGTAAATGTGAGGTCCGGGCAAGTATCTCGTTGAATGGAATTGCCGACACGTGTTGGGTTGGCGGGGTCAGTGTGCAGGGTGAGTCCAAGTGTGGAAAGAAGTTCCGCAAGCTTCCTCCCACGCCTGTCCTCCCGGGGGTATCCCCATAGCCTGCTCGGGGCGTTGAAATCGCCGACGATTAGGAGGGGATCCCTACCCGCCACCTGCATAGCTTGAGTGAAAATTTCATTGAACGTGACGTTGTTAAGTTTCGGTGGGCAGTAAATATTTAGAATGTGTACAGGTGGGTCAGACCGCTTTAGGGGCAGCACTGAAACCATCGTGTATGGGAAAGACGGTGTTGTGGGAAGTGTGACCTCCTGCGCAGTGTATCGCTTGTGAACAAGTATACATGTCTGCGGGTTGTGTTGAAATGTAGTGTAGTTTGCTAGTTTGGCACCGGCGCCGGGTTCCTGAAGGGCAACCACGGCGACGAGGAACTCAAGGTTCTCAAGATAGAGGCGGAGATGAGTCCGCTTCTTGTGGTCCTTGAGACCTCGGCAGTTCCACTGCGTTAGTGTAAGCGGCTGAGTTGTTCTTGCTCGCGACTTAGGGTTGGGGGCCATGGTCGGAGGCGGAGGGTGGGGTCACGTTGTTAAGACTCCCCAGTCCGCTAGTGCCCGGCGCAGACGTGCAGGAGTCTTCCGAAAAGTCAAACTCATCGGGAATAGCTCTATTGAATTTTGAGGGGCGGTTAGCGTCCCTGATGGGTCCTACGCGTTTAAGGACGCGCGGATTATCTTTTATCCATTTTTGGATAATGTGCGTTACGGCTTGTGTCACCTGTGCGATGACACTCTCCACCTGACGCGCGATGGTGTCATGGATAATTTTGGGGAGGTCAGCCAATTGTGTTTCAATTGCGGTCACCCGGGTCTCCAGGGCCGCGGCGCCACTCTCCACAGGAGGAGGGATCTCCCTGTCTGTTATGTTTTCTGCCTCGTCGCTCGACGCGGGCGGAGTATGGAATTGGGATTTGAGCGAGTTAAGCTCGCTGGCTAGTTTTTCGTTTTGAGCTCGCAAGAGGGCGAGCTCGCGCTTGAGTTCCTGTGTCTCGGCGGTGCTGGTGGGGGAGGAGGGAGGAGGGGAAGGAGAGGAGGCGACCCTCGCCCAGCTGCCTACCTTGGGTTGGTTGCAGGCGGCGCCGCCAGATGAAGCGCTGAGAGCTGGGAACTCCGCTCCTTTCCTCGTAAACTGTTATTATTAGAAGAACTCTATAGCCCGACAGGTAAAAGAATGCTATTTTGAAAAACTTCTGGTCACCTTGTTGTTTCAGTTATTTCGTAATAAAATATAATATTTACACACCAGGGATGCTAAAGTAGGCAAATTCTGTGTTTCTTTAAAATAAAATTTTACGTTATGCATTTCTCGGCTACTGTGTTGCACGTGATTTGAAACAAACACTGCGCTTACGGTTAGGTGCTTAAGCTCAAATTCCAGGTGTTCAATTATGTTTTATTTAATTTGTCCGTACTTGCAATGCCCGGAAAATACCGAGCCCTGAACGTCTCCATCCAGAATCAGCATCCCTGAAGTGACATTGTCGGGCAGGAATTTGGGTCATCTTTTTCTTCCAAGCAATTAAACCTGTAGCTTCCAGACGTTCTTTTTTCGCAGTAGTGTGTATAATTTTTCTTGCAGTACGCAGGCACGTCTCCTCCGACGGTGTCTTCAGTCATTATCAGCTGGCACAAGGGCTTATCTGCACATAAAAAGTTCATTTTCTCACGCAGTCAAGATTTTTTTATTATCGAACATTTAAAGGGACTATGCAATGAATTAAAAGCCGCTTGTCAATGTTTTCAGTGCTTAGAAATGATGCTAAGAAGCATACACACCAAGTATGACTCTTCGGAGCTGAGCCGGCAATTTATTACGAATTTTTAAGAACCGTGTTTTTTAAAACTCGCGGGCTGGTTGGTGTCTTCGTAGTCAGCGATTTTGAAAGTAAAATCGGGAAAATAGACGTCACTAGTCCCATGACGTCGCAGGCCACCACACGCTGTCATTCACTGGAGCCACGGCAGCCACGACGTCACGGGCACACTTCCGGTGGCCGTGAAAATTGTCTGCTCGTGCCGCCGCGCGACCCCCTTCCGGCAAGCGTGAGCCAGGGCATTGCCTTCGCGCATATGGTTTCAATTTGCCTCTGCCGCCTGTTTCTGTCGGGAGCTCGGGGGCCACTCGCAGTGCCTTGGTCGCAATGACAAGCAAATAAATACGACGCGCGCCGCGATCCAGGAAGGCGAAGAGAGACCGGAGACACGCTGCCGACGCTGCTACTGGGGTGTTGGGTGCGACAACCGCAAGTCGCAAGCCAAACGTCAGCGAATGACGTAATCATGGGCGGGGCCGAGTCCCAGAGCTGTTTTCTTTATTTTTTTCTGGTGCCCCGCGTGTACGAGTTGAGGGAGGAGAGGAGGAGGGCCATTTTTAATCGTCTATAACTTCGTTGTTATTGAGGCTAGGTCATAAATTTTTGCACTGGGGTGGCGAGTGATGGAAGGCCTATCTCACATCTGCTTTACGTAATTTTAATTTATTTATTGCATAGTCCCTTTAAGCCGCGTTTTCCAGAGAAATTTTAACTGTCACTATTAGAAAAAATGTCTGTGCAACTTATGACAGTCTCTACGCCTCAGCTGGCATCTATTTATGCCGCCCCGAGCGTTTTACTGGGATCGCACAGAGATCATATTACTATGCTTAAGGAGACCAGAAATCTTGGTCGTTTCCAAAATAAAGTTTACAACTTTATGCTCAGAAGACCGCATGTAGAAATGGAGTTCGTTAGAAAAATATGATAGAAGCTTCTTTTCGCATATTTAGTCAGGTGTGGGAAGAAGAAAATTTTTAAATTTATGACCAGCTGAGTGCAAACCTCCTCATGCTCTTGCTTATAAACTATGGCTGAAGCCTAACCAATAGCTAGATTTCAGCTGCTGCTTGCAGTTGGAAAGATATAGGTTATTTACTCTAGAAAGCGCAGTTACCTTGCATTAATTACCACACAGCCAGCTCTTCGTGACGTTAGCAAAGTATTTGGTGCGATAGAAGTGAAAACGACAGCTGTGACCGACCTTAATACCTGACCCGACCACGCGACAACTGGCGGCACAAAAATAAAAATGCTCCCATTCCTTGCCCAAAGCCTCGTGGCTCCAGTCGATATGAGCAGCGTCGTTTTGGACAGTGGGTAAATGGGAGAGATTTCGTTTGCAGCATTCAACGACGCCGACGGCATTCACCCTTGAGCATGTCCCTTATTAGCATCTTGCAGCAAGTAATGGCAGTAATGAGTATCCCATCAGTGCAAAGGAGCAAAATAAACGTTAAGGAGGACAGTCGATAGAAAATTAGACTTACTTTCATTCGTTTTGTTTGTAACATCCTGCAAAATGAAGCACGTGCCGCTGTCGTTCACGTAGATTAGCTTGCGTTGCCGAGCCTCTTGGCCTGCATGAGTAAACAAATTGACTCAACTGAATTCATTTTCTTGAGTCCGAGCGAATAAGGCCTTATATCTCTTCGGAATAACACCTTAGAAACATCCAGCATCTCAATGGGTTCGCACTTTAAGATTTCATAGTCTATGCAGCGTACTCTTAAAGTTGCGCCTGCGACCTAAAAGAAACCTGAATATCTCGAGAGGGTAGATGAATATGAAAGAGATACCTTTTAAATGCAGCTGCTTTTACAATAGAGTGCGCTCCATTTTAAACACAGCAGAGATTCTCGAGAATTCCTAACTTGGCAAGAAAAAAACAGCCTGAGCGGCATAAATATTGGCGAAGGCGGCGCATCGAGAAAGTGAATGAGTGAGTGAAAAACATTTATAGCTCCAAAAATCAGATTTTAGCGGTAGGCCGATGTCTTCATGTCTTCGGCCTCTTCACAAGGTCGGCGCCCCTATTCCAGGGCAGCGCTGAGTCTTGCTGCTTCGCAGGCGTGCTGCGCCAGTGCCCTTTGGGCCGTGAGCTCGCTGCTGGTCAGCAGGCCCTCCCATTGTTCCGCATTCGGGTCATTTAGCTTGTAAAATGCTCTGTTCCGTTCGCATTCCCATGTGATGTGATATAGCGTGGGGGTTGCTCCGCACCACGGACATGTGTCACTGCATTGTGTAGGGAACATCTTATGTAGCATGTATAAATTGTGGAAAGTCCCTGCTTGCAGTCTCCGCCAGCAGACCGCCTCGTGCTGTGTTAATGATGTGTGGGGCGGTGGGTATTTGAATCTCCGCCCTCTGTGGTAGTTCAATATTTCTGCATACGTTGGTTCCACCGTCATGGGGTCCTCCAGGGTTTCTGACTGCCCTGCTCGGCTCGTGATCTCGCGAACTAGGCTGTGTACCCTCGAGTTACCCTCTATCCCGGTGTGTGCCGGTATCCAGAAAATCCTGTGTCTTAAGGTCTTATTTGGAAGCTTTGCTTCGAGGAGGATGCTCAGCGCTTCCTTGCTTATTTTGCCCTGTATATAGTTCCTATAGCAACAAGTCTTTGATAATCCTAACAGACTCCAAAGCAGCGGATCGAGAAAATATGGCGAGGACAGATAAGCTCCGCCTTAAGGATATGACCCGGCAGCGTTGGGTGAATTCTCTTGTAGTCAAGATGGCCATTCTCTGCTCTACATTCATAGATCCCTGGAAGTCCTCATATCCCTCTTCGCGCAGTGGTGGAGCGGTTAAAGGATGCTCCACTGCCTAGCAATGGCAGGTGCTCCCGGCGGTGGGTATTGTAAGGCTCCGGTTGCTCTTCCTGAGTGACAAATGATGAATTTGACAGCCACCTGCCACGCTGGACAGTTCGCTCATTATCCGGTGGGCGATTTGTGACTATACCGCAAGGTCCCATGATCCAGGTGGCATCCTAGGTTGCTCTCTGGGGTACACCTACCAAAGCCATGCCCGTGATTTCTCGCTCACAATACCGACAGCGCCGACAACGAATGCTCTGTACAATGGGGCCCTTAACGCCATCTCTTTATAATCAGGTGGCCCACATGTCACCCAAGTCGCATGTTTTGTGACGTCATCACAACCTTCCTACAGTTGCCGCTGGCAACATGCCCATCGGATTGTGAGAAAATGAAAGTTTGGTTTTGAGGAAAGGAAATTGCATTAACTTTCTCACATATCTCGGTGAACACGCTAACCGCGCCGCAAGGGAAGTGATGGAAGAGGGAGTGAAAAAAGAAAGAGAAATACTGTAGGTGCCGTAGTGGAGGTTTCTAAAATGATTTTGACCACCTGGAGATTTTTAACATGGGCTAACATCGCACAGCACACGGGCACCTTTTGCGTTTCGTCTCCATCGGAACGCTGCCGCTGTGGTCGGGTTCGAGCCTGAAATGCCCGGGTTCGAACCCGATCGCGGCGGCCGCGTTTCGATGGAGGCGGAACGCAAAAGGCGCCCGTCTGCTGTGTGATGTTAGCGCACTATGGCAGTGGCAGCTATATTAAAGACCTTTCGCGAGAGGGTCCTCGGGAAGAGCAAAGTGCATCGCTGAACCGCTGGGCCACTATGACGGCTCCCCGCGGTCTATGAATGCAAAGCAGAGGATGACTAATTCTGCATATATATATATATATATATATATATATATATATATATATATATATATATATATATATATATATATATATATATATAAGATGCGAAATTGAGAAACGCTTCGTTTATTGGGAGTCGACGTTTCGGACAGAGCCTGTCCTTTTTCAAGACTGAAGTTACATGGTTCTTGCTTCTTTTCTTAAAGGGTCTTCATCTGTACAGGTGTTCGACACCTGAGCCAAAACAAGCCGACGCTGCAGAAGGAAGAACGGCTCAGGGAAGAGAAAAAAAGAAAAAGTGAACAAAAAATACGCAAACGGGACAGGGAGTGGGGAGGGTAAACGTCGTCGCCCGCCACCCACGTATGCGGTCGCGGGGAGAAAAGAAAAAAGGAAAAAAAGGGAGGAAAAAAAAAAAGAACAGCGGGAGGGGAATATGGACAGAGAACTGAGTCCTAACACAGCGGACAGCTAGCAAAGTGTATAGAGACAAACAGTGGCTGACGCACAGCATAGATTTGAGATGCACTCAAATGTTGCCCACTTAAACGAGTAAACAAGATACAATGGAGCAAAAGGGCGGGGAAAAAAAAAAAGACTTCCGCCATGTGAAACTTCTTTGGCAGGATGAGTCAAGGTGGGCAGAGTGGAATTTAACGAGACACACGTGGGGTGTACCTGCACACATTCACAGAGGCAACAAAAAAAAAGGAAAAGAAAAGGCCGGAAATGGAGGCGACTTTGGGGAAGAATCGTCGCGTGGGGCCACTATGAATGGCGGGGGTGCTTAGGGTCTTTGACGGCGCCGCTCTCGTCAAGATGGTCGAACGGGGGAAGGTAAGAACGCTGTGTGCGATGAGGCCATCGGTGTAAGCGTATGGGAGAAAGCTTGCGAGGCCTGTCAGGCCGGCACTCCAAGGTCAGTACTGGATTTGAGGGGGAGTATTGAAGACAAAGCGCCCAGGTTCTCATTAATGCCTTGGGCAATTGTTCCAAACTTATAAATAAAGTACGACTCGCGTTGCTCCCGTTCCCGGGTGTTGTTGAACACACCCTGTAAGACTGTTAATTTAAGTGCTTCAAATCGGTGTTTTTTGTCATTAATGTGTTTTGACAAGGGGAGATTAGGTAGAGAAAGGGCATGAGCGCGGTGGTTGTTAAAGCGAAATCGTAGAGGGTTAATCGTCTGCCCAATGTACTGCATACTGCACACACCACATTCTAGGAGGTAGATAACGTTGGAGGAGTCACAATTAAAGTCGCCATTGATTTTCCATTTAAAGCCTGAGGCTGTGCTTATCGCACAGCTGGTTGTTTGCATATGTTTGCAGACGTGGCATCTACTTTTGGCGCAAGGTCGGCAACCCAACCCGAGGTGGTTATGTGTTTTTGAGTGTACGAGAATGTTTTGAATGTTTTTCGGTCGTCTGTAGACTACGTGAGGGGGAGTAGTGAAAATTTTTGCGAGGCGCTCGCTTTTGTTCGAGAATGTTGAAATGTTTTTTAAGGATTTTGTTTACGTTGGGGGGATTACCTGTGTAGGTGAGTACCAAGTTTGCCCGGTGATCTGTTTCTTCGCTGCGTAGACGTACATCTAGTATTTCATCTCGGTTGAGTTTAGATGCCCTTTCAATTGCATCATCGACAATGGCGGGGGGATATCTTTGCTTGGTGAGGAAGCGTTTCTCAATTTCGCATCTTATTTTAAACTAGCAACCAAGTACGTTTACCTTATTGTGCTACATATATATATATATATATATATATATAGTTCACATCAGCGGTAACTCAAGACGTGCTACGTCCGCTGCTTAAGAATGTGTTTGGCGCTGATGAACACTCTCAAGGTAAAGTTATTTGTAAACATAAATACCCCCGAAAACAGAAGATTTGACAGCCGTCGCCGTAGCTCAGCGGTAGAGCACCGGACACGTAATTCGTATGTCGTGGGTTCGGATCACACCGGCGGCATGTGGTTGTTTTTTCTTGTGCTTTTTTGATCAATTAGCTTTAAGCGATAACATATTCAGTAATATTCTAAATCGAACAACCAGCACAAAATAACTTAAAAATCCCCTCTGTCCCTTGGTTTCTGTGGCTCATGGCTTCTCATATATATATATATATATATATATATATATATATATATATATATAGTAGTTGCAGGAGGTCTTGTCGTTCAATGGGCCAGGAAGACTTGTAGAAGGGTTCACAACCTTGCAATTATCTTAATTTAATACCGACAGTTTCGGACGGAGGACCGTCCTTCCTCAGGGTATATATATATATATATATATATATATATATATATATATATATATATATATATATATATTTTGTGGTGTCGATCAATTTAGAATATTACTGAATATGTCATCGCCTAAAGCTAATTGATTAGAAAAGTACAAGAAAAAACAACCACATGCCGCCGGTGGTATCCGAACTTGCGACCTCCGAATTACCCATCCGGTGCTCTACCTTTGAGCTACGGCGACGGCTGTCAAATCTTCTGCTTTCGGGGATATTTATGTTTACAAATAACCTAACCTTGAAAGTGTTCATCAGCGCCACCCACGTTCATAAGCGGCGGACGTAGTACGTCCTGAGCTACCGCTGTTGTGACGTGGACGTGTGACGTCGAATGTGGCGAATGGCGAGCGACAAATGTGGCGCCCTGCACGGGAGGCGCAGACAAAGCCAAAGCGTGAGGGCGCGCGCGGCTCTTAGAACATGGCGAATGTACGTTCGTCGGGAACTTCCGTGTGTAGGTGTGTAGTGTGTTTTTATGGGGTATTGACTATTCACCTCGTAACAATATACATGGATTAACCCGCCCCTTGTCTTCCCAAATTCATCTCGTGCTTTCTATAGGCTTGGTAACAAGGAACTCATGTTGTGGGAGGGCCTACTGAAACCCATCTCATGGACAAATGTTTATTCGTGGAATGTTTTTCCTACAATTAAAACTTCTCGCTCAGATAGGTTAAGCAGGAAGGGGTTACAAATTTTAGTTGAGCAGAAAACATTTCATGTAAAAATGTGACAACTTAAACGAGGCCCGCGTACCTGCTGCACAGGGAATCCGGACGAGGCCGAATTTTTCAACTACGAAATTACTATGAAAATTGTAAACTTTTCTTTGTAGCCGTATAACTGCACTTGGGTGCATTTTAAACAGTAATTGTTCTCTCATTAAAAAGGTACGCCAAACGTCATGATCATGCCTAATGGAATTGTGTCCTTCCAGTTCTGACATTCGGTTTAAAATGGGCACTGCCACGTTATTGAATTTTTGCATATTTTTCTCCGAAGAGCCTATCATCGCAAGCATAAATGGTGATAAAAATGCGTGGCAAATGGGCGGACTTCCGCTAGGTGATAGTGCTCTGTTGGTCTTGGGTAGGGACCCCGGAAGTGACGTCCTTTTCTCCGACCAATAACCTCGTGAGTTGTGCTCAACGTGTCCTTCTCTAATAAAAGTTTGAACAAAAGCTATCCGCTAATAGGCCTGGAAACAATGACAGTCACGTGATTGCCTTGGAAGTTTTGGCGTAATGTGTTTCTGATTTCCTGCTGTAGCCAATAATTCTTTCAATACGATTAAAGAAATGCTGAAAACCTGTTGTGAACTACCCCACACTCTAAACGGAATGGGTAAAAAGGGAGTAAGTTGCCACCCGCCGCGGTGGCTCAGTGGTAAGGCGCTCGTCTACCGAGGCGGAGTACCTGGGTTGGAACCCGACCGCGGCGGCCGCGTTTCGATGGAGGCGAAACGCAAGAGGCGCCCGTGGGCTGTGCAGTATCAGTGCACGTTAAATTCCCAAGTGGTCAAAATTATTCCGGAGACCTCCACTGCGGCATCTCTTTCTCTCTTCTTTCACTCCTACCTTCATACTTTCGTTTACGGCGCGGTTCAGGTGCCCGCCGGGATATGTGGGACAGATACTGCGCAATTTCCTTTCCTCGAAAACCAATTTACCAATTTTAGTAAGCTGTCCTCTAGCACATTCCCTTTCATAAAAAGAAGAGCGCTAGAAGAAAGCTTATTCTTTTTTACTTCCATATAGGTGTATTCCTGTTTTGAGTGTAGAAGCTTTCTAATGAACGGAAAAACAGGTATCAGGTGCCTTTCAGCACTACGTTACCAGAAAATATTACAGCAGTCTTTTATCCCCATACTGAGAGGATGAAAGGAGTAGGAAGGGAAGATTTATTTTACGTACCTACGGAAAGGCAACAGTTATGCACTTACCAGGTCCTAGCTTGTACGTCAAAACATTCTTTTCTGTGCCATACCCATCCGTGGTTATATTTATTTCAGTATCGAAACATTGCCTAGAAAATACGGAGCCAATTTATTTAACCTTTCAAATCTCTTTCTGGTTTCCTATATTTAGGGGAAAAAAACTGCTCGCTTACAAATCTTCGTATCCGTCTTGAACCGCGCGAAGACGCACCTGCCAGGTATCGCCTCTCATAGAAAGAATTTGCGCAGATTGGCATTGGTGCACGCTGTTAGAACCGAAGTTCCTAAACTTCACATATGATTTCGAGTTTGTCTTCGCGATCTGAAAATAAGGTACCGTGCAAGCCCATAAACGGAAAGAATATGCAGGGAATGAACTGGCATTCGCGTTATTCCTTTCATTCGAGTGATCTAGTCGCGCAGCGTGAAGCCCCAAAAGTAATGTACCTTATTTCTTGTACAGCCCTTCTATATGTTTTTGTGATACTTTACGCTCCCAGCAATAACACTGAGATACACATTCAACAAAGTGGCAGTGGGGCAAGAACACTCTTTGTACACGGTGGAGCGCATCTGCTCGCTGAAAAATATAATAGCATTTCTGTATCACTTGATGCGTTTCTCCGTGGAAGGCAGGATATTTCTAACAAAGTAGTTCAACCTGAATTTGAGTAGACAAGGGCGATATTACGGTATTGTGTAAGTATATAGTCTATACCAAGCACTGACATAGCCTAACCGTCAGCTAGATAAGGTGCCCAATAAACGGCCGAAAATGATGCTACGCAATTTCATCAGAAATGATGAACCAGCTGCGCTTCTTTAGGAAAGCACACCTGTTGTAATACTTCACGTGCACGGCTAAAAGGCGGAATAAGTTGTTTTTTAAGGCGAAAGCCTTTAATGCCTCATCGTTGTCGACAGAAGGTTGTCAGCAGAAGCTTGTCAGCAGAGGTGTCACGCATTTCGGTTTCGAGACAGTTGCTGCGTAATTTCCTTTCCTCAAATACAACTTTCATATTCTTACATTACATTAAATTACATTACATTTTCTTACATTACAGCCCATCTTTCTCTCTCTTCTTTCACTCCCACTTCCTCCCTTCGTCTACAAATGGATGACGGGTGTCCACCGAGATATGTGAGACAGTTACTGCGTAATTTCCTTTCCTCAAATGCAATTTTCATTTTCTTCAGTACGGCCCCTCTTTCTCTTTCTTCTTTCAATCCCACTTCCTCCCTTCCTGTACGGTGCGGTTTCCTTTCCTCAAAAAGCGTTACGTTCAAAGGGCAAAGCATCGCGCCGAACGGGGAGTGGCTTTCCAAGGACTCCCTGGCAGAGCCTCAACACGCTGGCGCGTTCCACTCCTAAAGGCAAAGCTTCAGCGTCATTAATTAGCAGTTAATCAGTGTGTAGTAATTAACCAGTAATTAGCCATTATTCGTAGTTCGTCATTACTTAGTAATTAGTCATTATTATGCGTGACGTCATCCAGTGGTGACGTCACCAGCGCCACTGAGGCAGTTAATGTGCTGCGGAGAACGCTTTCGCCTCTACGCACTTTAGACAGTAAGAGCGCCCCTCAACTTTTTTTGAACTTACGTTTGTGCCGTGTAGGCCCAGAACACCTAATTTATGAATTATATGTATTACAACCGAATATTGATGTATTCTGTTGTCCCTTTTCTTGGGTTTAACTGGCGCCAGTTTGCACACGAACCTTATACTCTGTTCACTTCTGTTTTGGCCGCTAAAAGGTGGCTGCTAGTTTTGTAAAATAACTAAATAAATGTTCGCATGACATAACCACGGTGGCGAACAAATTACATGCTAGCAAGTGCTATTTACCCATAAGAACACATAGCGTAAAACTATGTCTCGCCCCGAGAATTTGAAGGACGTCGAAGACCCTGTTGCGATCGGCTACATTTTCCTTTTTTTTTTTAGTCGGAGAGGATCAATCGGTCTTCTGCCGAGGTAGTAATGAGGTATCAGCTTGCAGTAATAAGGTGAAATAACGCTAACTGCTGGCCGAGTTGGTGCACCGCGAAGTCTTTAGAAGACACCAGCAGAACACAAGGACGCGCACACAGTGAAAAGGTGGTAGGCACAGACGGGAGTTGGCCTTCAAGTGTGCATTATGCAAGCAAACATGAATACATAAAGCGCCCATGCGTGCGTATTTTTACCCGCTCTCTCTCAAGCGCGTTGCGTTAATATCAACTTAGCTCTCGTTTCTTGTTTTTTCTTACTTGCTCCAAAGTTAGGCACTCTTCTTTTCCGTCAGCAGATTGTCGCAACAGTTGTACAGTCTTCATGCGAATTTCACTTGGAAATGCATACTAAATGTACCATTTATATCTGCTCCTTTCCTTCTCAAAAATAAACACGTGGTAGAATATCGGCCAAATCATGTTTTTCAGGCGTGGCAATGAACCACTATGTATACGCGCCCTTGTTTGAGTCGAGAGATTCGTTATGTGCTTTAAATAGCGTAATTTTACCCTTAGCGAAACAGAGGATGAGCTGAAAATGCATTTCAAACATATTGTATTAACTTCATATTTATGTCCTATTTTGTTGTCCCCATGCTTAAACTGCACTGCGAATGCTTTCTAAGTATACTAGGAATAATTTTTTTAACGTTTTTAAAAATACATGAAAAGCACATTTTTGCCCGCTTAGTATATTTATAGTGCATTAAAAATATACTACAGACATGCATTACATACATTACAAATAGACTAAAAGAACGTATTGAATACATTGCAAACATATTTAGTTGCTCTTAAAAGGTCTACTGGTCGGCTTCACAGAATGAGACAGGTTAATGCTTCAACTGCAGATCAAAATGCACAAGCGTAGATATTGCCACACTGCTGACACTCTGCAGGCGCCACCTGGTGGCCAAAACTTGGTTGCCAGCGCATGGCGGAGCGTCGTCTTCGTCTAGCTTGTGCTCGGCGGTTCGAAGCCTCGTCTGAGAATACGGCTGTGCTTCCCGCTTCCTGGTGACAATATCATCAATCAAGAGGTGTATGAGACTATCGGATCACGTGACCGAATGGGAACAGCAAATATACCTACACACAAGAAATCATGACGAAAGTGACGCAGCAAGCAAGAAGTCCTCCGACAAGTGCCATGCATGTCTTGTCTTATACAGGGTGTCCCAGCTAACTTGGCCCAAGATTTATAAACAAAACTAAGCGCTCTTCAGAACTGAAATAGCCCGGATGTTGTTAGGGTTTATATAAAGTTACAGTAGGATTTTTTTCGCTCCTCCTATTTGAATAATTAAACGAGATAAATAAATTAACTTTTCAAATATAGCTTGAAACGTTCAGGCGTCAATACGAAAGTTGTGGAGCTCCACAAATATTGTACAAACGAAGAACTTCCAGCGAGATTGATTTAGCGTGGCCGTTTTTATTCGGGAAAAACGAAAGCCTGCGGGGTTTAAAAAATACCACGTGACAGCGCGCTCCGTGCGCCCGAATGCGCCGCGATTGCAGCGCTCTCATCCGTGCTTTGTAAAAAGCATCACTCGCTTCGCGCCTTTCGTGCTGCCCGAGAAAGGGCTTCGCGTTGTGCTTGGTTCAAAGATAAGCGCCAGTGGTTTCGGGCGGCAGTTGAAAGGAAGCGCGGCTTCCGTTTTCATCGTGATTCACACGACGTTATCAAGCTTCTTATAATGTGTCTTTGCTTGTTGGGATCTTGCTCCCAAATTCGAACTCATGAGATTGTAATCGTTCCTCCGCATGCATTCTGCTCACGTGAGAGCGCAATTATCGCCGCAGAAACGGGAGCCGCGCTTTCTTTCAACTGCTGCCCGTGCCCACTGGCACTTATCTTGGAACCAAGCTCAACGCGAAGGTCTGCCTTGGGCAGCCCGAAAGGCGCGAAGCGAGTTTACTTTTTACAAAGCACGGATGAGAGCGCTGTTATCGCGGCAAGTTCAGGCGCACGCAGTGCGCTGTCACGTGGTATTTTGTAAACTCCGCGGGCTTTCGTTTTTCCTGAATAAAAACGGCCACGCTAAATCAATCTCGTTGGAAGTGCCTAGGTTGGACAATATTTGTGGAGCTCCACAACTTTCCTATTGACGCCTGAACGTTTCAAGCTATATTTAAAAAGTTAACTTATTTATCTCGACTAATTAGTCATATACGAGGAGCGAAAAAAATGGTACTATAACTGTAGGTAAAACTTAACAACACCCATGCGATTTCAATTCTGAAGAACACTTAGTTTTTTTTATAAATCTTGTTCCAAGTTAGCTGGGACACCCTGTATATACCCACCGAGTGCGACGCACTATCTTGAGCGGTGAGGCGTTTTTTACGCAAAGACTGTGGGCCCCCAAATTATAGCAGAAGTGTCCTACTGCTTCCTTTCGAATCTGGGGGCAATCTAGAACCGAATTGCTAGCTGAAACTTGCGTCAGGTATAGGTCAGGAGTCAAACTGTCAACCAACAGATACACGGGCGTCTAAGGGAGGCGGTCGGCCTTGCCAGTCGGGGTCCTTTTCGCTGGCATTTTCGGGCCCGAAAGTACCCAAGGCGCCTTTGCCGGTATAATGCTATCGAGTTGTCCGCACGTAGTGTAAATAAGTGGTGATTACCTTCCTGCGAGAAGTTACCATAAACGAAAGGACGACAGGAAAGGGAGACTTTTCACTCTTCCCTGAAACGTCATTTCGAGCCCTAGATTATTCCACGGTAGCTTGAAGTGTGATGCAAATATGTTTACGCGGACTGCCCATTTGTTAAAATTTAAGTATACTTTGGACACATTAAGTGCGTATTTACGAAAGTACACTTTAAATACATTGCCAGCACCAAAATGCGATTTCCCGAAACTCGATTTTGAGCATTAGATTCTTCAACGGCAGCTTCAATTGTGCTGCAAATATGCTAATGCGGACTGCCTGTTTGCAAGAATTAAACTATTCTTTGGACGAATTAATTGCGTATTTACGGAAGTACACTACAATTACATTGACAAAATGCAAATGCTATTTCCGGAAACGCGATTTCGAGCCCTCGACTGTTCAACGGCAGCTAGAAGTGTGCTGCAAGTACGTTTAAAATGACTGCCCGTTTGTTAGAATTGAAGTGTACTTCGAATGAATTAATTTTATATTTACGAAAGTGCACTTTTAATACATTGACAAGATGCTAAAACTGCATGCATATTTTTCACGTGTTTGAAAAGTGCTCGAAGTATGCTTTAAGTGAGGTATTTTTGGCAATTTTACGAATATATTTCGAATACCCAGCCGGATATTTCAGGAACGTGTTTCTTACATATTCTTGGTGCATTCAGGAATACAAAATATGTTTAAAATACAATTTAAATAGGGCACCGTATATTCCAAACGTATTAGTTTTCGCTAAGGGTAGTTCAGCTTGTTACAAGCCGCTGATGTGATTAGTCTTGTGATTATTTTAGCGGCCATTGCTTCATTGTAGCCACACTTAGTTGTTAATTAAGATGGGAAATTCCAGGAACATATTTGTGATCAGACAGCTCTAAGAAGTCATGCATACACGCTTCCACAATAGTTAATACTGCTGCTGTTAATACCTAGAGTCCAGACAAGTCTCGAAGAAATTTTACAAGGCAGGAAGCCCAGTGGTCGCAGAAGCTTGTCTGGGTATTTCATCATCATTCTCACCACACTAATTGTATTGGTTTCTTATGCACATCATAAAACGCATTGTAAATCTCGGTGTACGCTCGCGGCAGCGTGGCAGACAGAGTGTCTAGTGCCAGCGCCTGGTCGCAGTAATTCCCTTTGGTGCTAGGGGGCTCGTCGGCAGGGAAGCATTCACGCGGCCGTGGAAATGACAAGCAAAGCGGATTGACTAGCGGCGGTTGCGCCGCAGACACCGGTTGCCACGAACTTCGCTTGCAGATTAGCAGTGGCCATGGAAACCAAGAGGGTGCATCGGAGATGGGCCGACCAGGCCCGGGTACGACAAAGGAGATGCACTCACGGAAACGGGTTCTATGTATGAATCATTTCGTCGACAGAACAAGTGGCAAGCTGCGGACAATCTCCTAAGCCGCGTCGCTGAGGCAGAGGTCACTGACATGGCGGGGTTTCTTCTCCGCGATTTCTTACTCACCAGAGAGACGTCGAAGCCGGCGGCCAATGTGGCTACGCAAATCGCACTGAAGAAGTACAAGCGGTCCATATTGGTAACCTGGGAACTGACTAGTGGCTGCCGGTTTATATTTGTCCGTGAAAGGCGTGGCTGATTATTCGCTACTAAATGTCACCACTGTGCAATGAAGGGCTTTTGACCTATGGCTCCGACGGCTTTTGACGTAAAAAGCAGAAGATCGTGTACTCATCCAGTTAAAGGGTTAAAAGGGCGCAGAAGAAACCACAGCTTTAAGAGCGTAAGCCTTTTCTACTTTCGGACTGCTATGCTATTCTCCCCGTGCATATGCTTGCTTTAATTCTGGCCGTCTGTTCGAGCGCAGCTGACCACTTAATGCAAAATGTTACACGCCTGTCCGAGAGCTGCATGATGTATGGATAAGTCGCTCCGAAGCGCATATGAAAACAGCAGGATCAGCAACTGTGAAGCTAAGAGCAGATGACTTATCCTAACCCTGCTTTTCTTTCGCAAATGAATGATTGTTCGGACAGTAATACGTCTCGTTTACTTTATTCTCGTCTTTTTCCTTCCGCCGAAGCACCAGTTTTTTTATCCTTCTTTTTCCAGATGGCGTACAGAATGACATCTGCAGGCGAGCCGTGCATTGATAACTCCGATGGAAATGTGATTGCATCATGCATCGATAATTTGGTCAGCGCTGGCCCACAAGACTATTTCTTCTGCGGAGACTGGGTCCTTGAGTTTTCAACTGGCAGGCCCGCAAAGTCAAGCTGAGCTCTGCAGGTCTGCATATATATCTCGGAACTTCTAGCTTCGGTTGTTCATGTAGAGGGCGGCAGAAAGTTAGGTGGGTGGATGGGAGACGATGGCCGCAACTGGCAAAGGAGAGGATTAATTGGAGAGACATGGGAGAGGCGTTTATCCTGCACTAGGAATAGTAAGGCTGATGATGATGATGATATGAATGTACAGCACATACAGACCACTGATCTCCACTGGGCGGCAGGATGGCGCATCGAGCGCTCTAAAGTGAAGCCACCGGAAGTAAGCGGCCTTGTCGCGGAAGTCAGCCTTAGGCAGTGCACGAAATTAGACCTCAGAACGGTTTTTCAGTTCAAGTTATGGTTTTCCGCTCAGCATTTCATATTTTCGCCGTTCTCGTCTTTTCTATGATAATGCCTGCCTGTTGCGCTATCAACTCAGTGAGGAGACCAGCAAAGTATTCAGGAAAGATGTTTAAAAAATAATGGTCCATTGCATCGCAATGGGACGGCACTAGCAGAAGACAGGACGTCGATACACGCAGCAAGTATGGAACCTCGTCTGCTCAGCTAGGTGTCATTCCGTTGCACTAGCGTCGCCAACTTTGCTACTTACTGTGATGCTTGTTCCCGCGCTCAAGCCCAAATTATTCTGTCACTAAGAGGCAAATTTAAAAACAAAGATAGGTGGAAACCTTCACCAGGAAGCAGACTTGGCAGTGACCATTTAACCGAACTATGTTTAGACAAAACCGGAGCGAGGGCTAGGCTACTACCTGAATAAGTGTCGATGATGTTGAGTTGGTTCACACTAGCGCCTCCGAAAGGTATGATACTGCTTTTTCGACGGAGCGTGTTATGTACTGTTTCTTACTGCAGGAAGGTAAGCCTGAATGGGATTTTATTGGTGATGCTTGGTGCAGTTGACTTCTAACAGCGCTTCTCACGCGGGCTGCAGCATTCGTCTTGCCAGCCATTTCTCTTGCGCTGCGCGGTTGAAACGTGGCTGGGCTTTGGAATTAAGTTCAAAGCACGTCTGAAAGGTAAATGACACCCTGAAGCGATAAACATTACCAACCATCGGTGAGAACAGTCATCGTCCGCCACAAACTCTAAACTGAAACTCCTACAGCTGTAGAACGAGTGGCTCCTAGAGAGTAAGGATTTCCGCGCCATTGTTCGCCTTTTCTTTGCTACACAAAAATACGGTTTTAAGGTGAGCTAGCCTCATCGGCATTCCAGTTATTCTCATTTACGTTCGAAAGACAAGAACCAGACAAGAACATAGTGTTTAATGCGCGTACTCCTTGGCCGCGGCAGGGTGAGACCTGCATGCCTGTTTTCTTCGGTTTCTCAGAAATTTCAGTGTTCTGCACACAATGCTCACATTTCTCGCGTTCAGCTTGCTTGTTGCTTTCATACAACAGCAGATATTACACGAGAACAGCGCAAAAAACTGAGAACGAAAGGGAGAAAAACGCGGCTTTTTGCATTGAAATACACAGCAGATACCGGCTTCCGGGACAAGCCTTCCAACTTCCGGTGGCTTCACTTACGCTCGTCTCGGAAAGCGGGAATGAGGCATCCAGCCACCTAGTGGAGATCACTGATGCAGACAGCTAGGCTTCAGAGACCCGTAGAGTATAGCAGTCGAATAGCGCGAAAAAACTGGACGGGAAGCAAGAAGCGTCAGCGCTGTGTCTGTAAACTCTTGTCTTCCTGTCCCGTTTTTCTCGCCGTTCCGTTGCTGCGATCACGAACCAGGTCACCCAAAAATTCTCCCGTAGAGCAGTGAGGCATTCACGCAAATTTAAGAATTTAACATGTGAATATAAGCGCATCGATTTTCTGAGCATCGTTCGAAGTATATTTAAATACGGCTGTTCAGTTGGTAATCCTTCTAATAGCATGCTAATTCAGCCCTGTGAAAACCTCGAGGCGTCCGCTGTCTGATTCGTCATTCAAAGCTGCGGAGCACAGAATGGGTTCATACTTTGCCAAGCGCGCTCAACCTCAAAAAATATTTCTCTTGTTGCAGAAAATTAGAGCATGAGGTTTCCTATCGAACATTTAATACTACAATCGGTATTCTGAGGACGCTGCGGACATTTTTTTAGAACCGATAAGCAGCATTGACTTCTCGAAGCACCAAGGCTCAGACCCCGACCTTCAAAACGTCATCGATTACTTAGTAGGCAAGGCTTCCTCACCCCCAGCGCCTTTCACGCACGGACTGCCTTCCTTCTGTGTAAAGAATGACGTTCTCGTAAAGAAGTTAGCACCTAACTCAAGCCCTTACTTTCTTGCTCTACCTGCAATCCTTCGGTAAGAAATCCGGCACACTTCTCACTACGAACCGACTGCTGGGCAGCTCGGATTTACCTGCACCCTGAATTCACGTCAAATTTTACTGGCCAGAAGTGTGCACCAATGTCGCACGGCACGTAAAATTAACCCCCCATTCCCTTACTCTGTGCAGGGTACCCAAGCGAAAACCTTACTGGTTAACATCCCTGCCTTTCCCCTGTCTCTGTATCTGTATCTGTTCGAGATTCTAAGCAACCAAATACGTCACCGACCTATTGAACGAGCATCACTGCGCTTTCAACAGATCGGCATAGACCAGACTGGCCCTTCCCCAAGTCGTTTTCTAGGAACAAATGCACCACCGTGGCGACTGACCCGCTACTCCGAAACAAAAGCCCTACTTAAAGGCACAGTGGAGGAAGGCGCGAAGTATTCCGTGGACCGCATGTACAGTCTTTGTCAAATGTAACCAGGCTGCATGGTTTGCTTGTAGCTTGTATAGGGGAGCCTTTGTGGCTTTCCTAAAGATCAAAAGGTGTTGGAAGGTAAGAAGACCCCCAGTCCTTACCTTTGACGACCATTGCAGCTTCAGGGGAGCTGTAAGGGCTCCATTGTACGAGCCAGAAGCAAACCATGCAGCCTGGTTACTTTTGACAAAGACTGTACCTATGTTCTTACGAATCGGCGACCCCGAAGCGGCGCCCCCATCACGGACAGGGAACAGCGTTCACAGTGCAGCTAAATCAAACAATCTTGCGCTACAGTCCGAGAAGTAATCGAAGGAAAACAGCTTGCGATCGGCAAAATAGCCTCAGAGAGTGCTTGAAGAAGGGCATTGCTGACATGCTTGCTATGCATGTCGGTGCTGAACACAAGACCTGGGATCTCGTCAATCCCTACGCGGTGTTCGCCTACAATACGATGGTGCCAATCCAGATGACGCCTTTTAGGCTACTCCACGTCAGTGAATCAACAGCTGCGTTTGACGCCATGCTGCTCAATGTTGCCGCAGAAGACATCTTTGACGTTGCTACCTACGTGCAGTGCGCAGAAGCAGCCCGACGACGAAATAGCACTCAGCAGTGGGCCGACGCCAGAGGGTACATCGCACGAATATTGAGATCGAATACAAAACAGGACAGACACTGTGTTTTGGTTTGCACGCCAAGTCACCGCCGCAGATTAAGTGTAAAACATTTGTGCCGCTCTTTCGGCCCGTCTAAAATCCTTATTCGACTTGGTAAACTGAACTATGGAGTTGCTATTCATCGAATGACAGCATCCCAGTTACGACACGCACCCCAGAAATTGTCCGTGCCATGCGCAGTAATGAACGCTCTGTGTTTTCGCTTTGAGTGTTTACTTCGCATTGTGCGAGTTTATTTCTGGCCGGCTTTCATTCTGTTTTAAAGGATCACATCGATGCTTCTTTAGGAGGGGGTATTGCTGCAAAAGCTTGTAATTTTTGCACATTCCTCAAAATAGCACCAAAGCTAAATACAAAAATAACTTTGAAGTTTCATCTTGCACTATATGCCCATTCGAACCAGGAGCTTTACGCAGTTTCGTTTCTTCTATGGTTGCAAGAAACTGAACCATGCTGAAGTGCTTCTGCACACCTTCAAGGTCTTTCGATTTCGGCCGCGGTCGTCGAATTTCGATGGAGGCGGAATTCTAGAGGCTCGTGTAATGTGCGATGTCAGTGTACAGTGAAGAATCCCGGGTGTTCAAAACTTCCGCAGCCCTGCACTATGGCGTGCCTCATAGCCTGAGTCGCTATGGGACGTTAAGCCCCTATAAATCAAACTAAACCGATCTTTGCTTAGAGGCGAGTTCACTTCCGGAGGAAGAATGAAGCAAGGTTCCCTTTTTGAGGGCTATAATGCCTTTAAACAGTGCTGAAACCCAGCTTCAGCACTCACGCTAAGAACAGACAAGCCTGACAGAGGCGCATTGAATTGATTACTAGCAATGGCGGCAATTTTCTTGACATCCGGCGTCCGAAACGGTGAGCGCCGGAAGTTGACACGCTCACGCGTATTTTAAGACTACTGTTTTACAGTAAGTATTTTTACTACCTTTACTAGCTTAGAGTGGTTTCTGCGCAGGAAACAAAATTTGTCACAAGTATTTTCATAAGGAATTCAGGATGCAAAATCGGTAAACAACCTGTAAAATTTTGTGAACGATAGTGCTACAGCTGTGCAGGGGAAAAAAGGAATCCTTATCAATTTTCAGAAAATTGGGCCCCGCTGTGTTTCTTCGCCTTTGTTAAGACAGTGCCAAGGTATCAATTCCACAGAGAATGGTGCCTTTCTACTTCCGTCGGTATGCACATTTGGAAGTTAACAAAAGTGCCACCTGGTCAACACAGTTGCAGCGGAACCTGTGAAAGGCCCTTGACCGAACCCTTCGCAGGGCTCCTCGTGTAGGACGTTGCCACCCAGTCGCGACTTCCCTGAACAACTCTGTTTGAGCCGGACATCAGTAAGCTCAAAACGCAGTTGCATTGCCTAAGAGCTGGCATGAAAAATAGATCTTGCAGTGAGTGCAGTTTGCAGACAGTGACAAAATATTTCCATTTTTACAACGGGCGTGGGCCGGCCGTCACTATCAAATACACATGAGAGGTGCATGTATTCGTTTTTGTGCATATAAAACCACTCTAGCCTTCGACATGTAGCGCTGCATTACCGCATCAGCACCTAATATTCTAACGTGCTGCCCTACCGGCACTGCAGCCTCAATGTTTATTTCATCAGAACAGTCTTATTATTCGATTTCATGGTTTGCTCGTTGCCGTTTTTTTCGCAAATACAATGGTCCCAAACCTTCTTGTCATTGTGGCATAACGTGACTTGCATTCAAAGGCAGAAGTGTCACGAATAATGCAATGCCGGCTGTGCTGGTGGTATCTGGAGTTTAAAATCCGGAAGCTACTCATGGGCTCTGAAGGACGCCCAGTGGTGGGCACCAGGTTATTACATACCTTCTGGGCTGCCATGAACGTGCGCTGACATCTGAAAGCGCACAAAGCGTTTTTTTTTTTTTGCATTTCACCTCCACTGCAATGCGCCCTCTGTGGCCCGTATAGGAGCCGTCACCTTGAGGTAAACAGCCAAACGCTAAAACACTGAGTCCTTGAACACTGAACCCCGCTACAGCGAGCTAGAGTATCTTACGTTGTACAAACCAAATTACATTTCGTCTCCCTCTGCGCGTGTAAGTTGCAGGGATAAGTATATCGTACCGCTCACTTTTACCTTGTCCCAGTAAAGCTTCGCTCTACGGCAAAAAACAGCCAGGCTGTGCTGAATGTCGTGACTGATGATTACCCATTCTAGTGTCCACCAGCTTCTAGGCGGCCAGATATATGAATCTGAATTGGTGAGCATGTGACTTTGCTTTCACGCCCTGAATAGATTTCTTATTTCTCCACTGTACCCTCAATAAATAAGCATTTGGCCGGATTTCTGCGTTGGTTTATCTAACGGTTAATACCTAATTATAGGCCTTCGTCAGAGCTTACGCCTAATCCCAATGACCTTTGTCGAGAATAGATTAGACAGAGATAATGGCAAGTTTTTAGACTTATGCAGCTGTGGGCTTTTTTTTTCTTTTGGAGGTCAGTTTTTACTCTGCCACGAAGCGTACGCTATAGCGAAAGAGAAAGAATAAGAAAAAAATTCGTGTTTGAAGGGATGGCCCATCTGGGGAGGCTCGTTTAAATGGTGTGGAAAGTTTGCCGTCGAGTTGGGCTATTTGTAATTTCTGAGCATGGCATTTTCAGAGCGTCAGAGCATAGCATTAATGCCATGCTGTGGTGTATTCAAGTGAAGTGGGCGAATACTACATCCCTATTTGTTGCAAAGCACAACTAACTGCGTTCTTGACACAAGGCACATGGCAGTAAATAAAATAGAAATAAATTTCTGAAGTCTTAGAAGTTTCTAAAAACAGTTAAGTATTTATGTCCAAGAGTATGTGCTTCAAGGTTCCGCAGAATAAAAATAACAACAAAAGCATAATCAATGCTTGTGTGTCGCCGTACGTCCCCGTGCTCCGTCCTCGTTTGTTTGGTGTACTGAATAAAAGAAGGTGCCATAATTGTTTTTATTAAAAGTATTCCTTTTGCTCTTGAACAGGGCTTTTGGAACGAAATGTCCAGGAGAACACTACTAGTTACGGCAGATAATGAGCTGGCAAAAGTTCTTGATGAAGTAGCGTAGGCTTATGTATTTCTTTCCTTTTTTCGCAAAGCTTTTGACAGAGAGCTCCTAAGTATGCTCTATAAACTTTAATACACTGGTGTTCTTCCTTGTCCTGTTATATGCATTAAAGCCTATCTGAATCTCACGTGAAGGTGCGGTAGTGTAATGGCTGCAGGCTGTTTTCTAGGCGCTTCATTATACGCCATGTTTACCTCAGGGGAGTGTGCTACGTACGCTGGGTTTGTCATTTACTTTAAGCATTTGCAGACTGCTGCCTCTGATTGTGTGTCGCACTCTTCTCAGACGATTGCTCTATTTTTAAGAGCACGAACGTTGAAATGATCACGATCACATCTTTCAATCTTTGCGTCTCCCTGCTCAACTGTAATGTTTTTAGCCAGATATATGAGGAGCCACCCTTTTACGAATATCCCAAAAAAAACGCCGTTTCAGTAAATTTTCCTTAACCTTTAAGAATGGTAAAAACATGGTGGCAAGGAAAGCACAGGGCATTATTTGGTATCCTCTACAAATTAGTCTGTGATTTCGCACTGATTTCTCTCGTACAGAATTCATTTTGCAACAGACAGATTAGGCAGTCATTTCGAAAAATAAATACCTGAGCAAAACATTTTCCGGCTCGTTCTTCAGATGTGATAAGTAACAATGTAGAAAAGTGTATGGATAAGCTCACTGAACGTGAATATAAGGCGCCTTTGAGCTCAAATTATTCTTGATTCCTTTCTACAATTCAGGCCTTTTTAATGGCTGCACTGAGAGCATTGACACGTTCGAAAAGTTTATATTTTCCACAGTACATTCAGTGCTTTTGCAGCAGCAGCCAGCTCTTGCACGCGTTCAACTAGACTCGAACATCTCTCGAAGACTGGCATCATCATGAAGGTCAAATATGAGATTAAGCGACCTCCCAGGCATCCGCACCTTAAATTCAATTTCAGTGACTTGACGCGCATGGCGTTCGCCCGCGGCGCAAAATAAGAAACGGCTATGGGTGGTTGAACAAGGAGTAAAATTAATCATATCCGCATTGCAAATGCAGCCGAAAACAAAGAAAAGTATGAGGCCGGAGCGATACCAATGCCTGGAAATAGATTTCGCATCTTCAGAAAGCCTTAAGGTTAAATACCTTTCAAACGTGCCCACAGACAGCCTGTTTGTTCAGACTTCAAAGAAAACTTCACTGCAACAAATGCTCCTCTTATATGGCAAAATGCAAACTGTAACCCCCAGTGGTCTTCACCAATCCACGTTAGATCTCTTATTATTCCTTTTATTTTAACCTTTACGCAACGCTCTCCTTCTGCGATTATTCCCGAAATCGCTGCCCTACGGAGAATAGCATGCAGCGATGTACAAACGCCGGCTTCTCTCTCTCTCTCCATAATTGAGCAACTCAACCTGCCGAGCAAAAAAAATATATATTACAGCTTGTCTTCACTCGCGCAAACCTTCAGGTGTAGGTATTCAGGGGAGGCATGCTGCGGAAGATTGTACAAACACGGAAAAAGAAAAGTATTATTGAGTGTGATCTGGCTTTGAAGTATAAGTAGCAATACTCAGGCAAAGCAATGTAAATCTTGCCTATTTATTTTGTCTCTGCCCATTCGTATTAGAGCACGCGTAAATTGTACCCGCATTAGAGCACGCGTAAACAAAACACTGTGTGTTTTGCTGGAGGTTTTAGAATTTACCGGTGCAGTAACAAGTGATGTGGTTTGTGGAGCGGGGTAGTAGTATTAGCGTTAGACGAAGCAGGGGTGCGCAGTCATGCACAACGTCGATGAGGCCGTGATTACAACCAACGTGCTTGCGACAGATTTGCAGTGCGGCTATGCGTCATTTGCCTGGTTTACCCACTTCTTACTCCTTGTCTTAAAACAGCTGTGAAAGGACTCAATACCCTTGCAGTGGTTAAGTACGTCACGTGGCGATAGTTCATCTCCGTTCTTCTGCCTACGAAAGGCCTTAATTATTGCTAAAGCTAGGTTTAAGATGATAACTGGTCAATAAGTATAAGGCATAGGTTGGTTTGCTGTGGTGTGTGTGGTGTAACGTCCTCTATCATGTTTATATTGTGAATTCTGAGGCGTCAAGTGTGCAGCGAGTGGTCAGAGGCTACTGAGATTTGATGGCAAGCTAATCATAATCACGACATAAGCAGGCGACCTGGTGCAAAAAGAAGATGCAGCAGAGAGAGGAGGTGCACAGCTGTGTTATAGCAGGCAATATTCTATATTGCCTCGCGGCGGGTGATTCTGCGCTCGATCGTTAAACCATGTTCATCACATCTTCAAAGAGCTCTCTGGTGAACGCTCTATCAGTGAGCCTTTGCGTATCGACCGGCTTCTCCAACGCTTGCGTCAAGCTGGGTTCAAGGCACCCGTTCGGGCTTAATAACAGAGCACGCTAATTCCATCCAGTGATTACAGTCAAAGCAAGCGTGTACGCAACTGCACTTGCCTGTCTCTGACCTTTGCGTCGTTGTCGCAAGCTGGGAGAAGTGAGCTCAAATATCAGTGATGATGTTAAATTACAGGAAGAAGTTGCGAGGAACTGTATATGCTGTAGCGAAAAACACCACAAGAAGAAGCAATTACTATCGCTTTAACTTCGTTCGCACTGCCAATATTTTCTGAGGTAAACATCATACTGATACATTGAGGCTATTGAGGCTACAGACATAAATCGTGGAAATATAATAGCGTAAATAAAATACACTGTTAAGTGCAACATCGCACGTGTGCTTATTTCATTGCGACAAGCTCTTCATTATGGATCCCTTGCCGAATTCGTTTCTTGAACGCTGTATATGTGACCGTTTTTAACGAGGCGACGTCCTGAAGGCAAAAACGGCGGTTGATGACGGTCGAAAGAACCCTTAGTGGCCTTAAAACCTTATAGAAACGATCACCGCAACATTATGAATCGCCTTGCTCAACTGTCCGACGGCTGCTTCCAAGCCAACCTAGCCCCTCCGGCCAGTCCAAGGTTGCCAACGCCGGCGTTGGTGGCGCTGAATGATGCCCTCCAGTGGTGCCGCCTGGCCATTGCAGGTTGCGTACAGATTGGCCGCGTCGGCTACGCCACGCACAGCGTTGTCTTCCTGGTATGAACAGTCTGAGAATATCCCGTTCCTCTCCCTCGTAACTATTCTCACTACTGTGATCACCTCGCAAAACACTTGTACAGACCTCTTCTTAGAGAACCGTGCATTTGTGTAGCAGGTTGAACATATCTCCATCCATTTCTCCGACCAGAAAGCCACCTTCATGACACTGAAAGACTGAGAAAGGAATTACCTGAAGAAATAGTATATGTGGAAGCGAAGGAGTGCTTGATAACTGTACATGCATATACGTACCTCTGAAATTCTATCCTTCAATATATCGCAAAATCACAACACCTTCAGAGCTGAGCTGAAATTTTGCATCGTATCGCATCTTTGTATCGTAACCTTTCTTAGAATTTTTTAATGGCATCGGTGTACAAGACGCCTTAATCGCTGGTTACAGTCGCAAAAGAAGACATATGCGTAGAGCGCAAGGAAATAATGAGCGCTGCATGATCACACAAGCTCCGTCATTCGGCGTACACGGCTGCTTTAAAAGACAAAACTGCAAAACTGCATTATATTGTCGCCAGTCACTCTTAAGATAACGTGGAATTGTAGCCCCCTCGGTGCTGAAAAGAAGGACAAATAAGGTTCTAATTATGCACTATGTCAAAATTATGACCGCACGTCTGTCATAGTGTCGCATTTATCAAGAAAGGTCAACGGCATGCCTTTCTCGAATGCGACATGCACATGTTTTTGAGAGGACGTTATGTTCACTGTGTTAAGTAATGGCGGCATGCTTTAAAGGTTCCCTGCGACGTAGATAAAGCACGAGAACTTTCTTCTTTGTATGCAGAGTAAGGGACACTTCGCCGAAATCTTGATATTTGATATTTTAATCTTCGCCAGAAATGCTTGTTTCGAGCCGATGGTGTCGCAACGCGGCGGCCATTTGCGGCAGCGGAAATGGGGTGGCATCCAGATTGGGCGCTGCCTTTCTCATTGGTTGGGGGTCCAGCTTACATATTGTTCCTTTATACTCGGGAAATGGATCCAAAATGTTATGTCTCTGAGTACTGAAAGCTTTTCGCATGCCACAAAAACTGGAAAGAAGCAGGGAAAGGGAGCGAAAACTTACAAGAATAAAGCTAGGGGCGACACTTCCCATTCCGCTTCAAACCTTCGTGGGGGACAGCGCTGTTCAAAAAACGTTGGTTCAAAGCACACGAAAAGGGCACCGAAAAAAAAGCTCAGTCGACACACCTTGTCCAAAATTGTGAAGAGGAAGGCCGGACAGGAGACGGGAGGCGAGTTTGAGGGCGGACGGGGATACTGCCGACAGCCATGCAGGCCGACTACGAAAGAAACATCGGGGTGCTTCTTTTGTTTTCAGTCACCCGTGCCCTGACTACGCGTACACGGTGGGAAGACGCCGTCAAAATGCGCGGCTGTCTGCACCCCCGACAAAGCAACAATTGCACGCACGCTTCCGCTGCGCGTGCGCTAGGCGCGGTTATGATTGGTACCGCCCAATCTCGGTACTGGGTGAGTGAAATTTGCTAGTGAAATGTGTTTTCATCTGAGCTTTTCATTGTGAATTTTCAAAGTGGAAATACTTTCGTTTGCATGCTCCGATTTCAATAATTCTTTTTGCCCTGGTATGTGGAACGCATGATGAATCCATTTAATAATATTAACCGGCACTGAGGAAATCATCGCAGTGCCCCTTTAAGACAGGGCATTGCTCTCAGCCTGAAACTTGTATTAACTTGAGGTTTACCTTAAATTTCGGCGCCGATATCGAGCTGAGTAAAAAAATTAACACAGCACTAGCAAGCAGTGCAAACAGCTTTTCTGAGAATCTCACTTTGAAAGAGATTTCTTTGTTAGCCGTCGGTGGAAATCCTAATCTCGCAAGGCTGAGGCCCCGAGCTCTAAATTTTGGAACGCTGTCATTCATAACGAGTTGGATATCGGGTCCGGGAGGCAAACCGCCTTGGCTTATTGGTTTTGACAAAGGCTGTGCATGTTTGTGCGCGGCGACTTGCATCATCACTGACGGCTCTTCCGTATTCCTTTGCTCAGCAGTTTGTCGGCTTTTCCTGAAGAGCGGAATATGAATCGGGCATTACGTTTCTGCCGTAGATTCCATGGAATAAGTTACTCTTCATAACAGCACTTACATGGTATATTTTAGTATTTCTTCAGCTGAGACGAAACGAGGAATGTTTTCAAATTCGTTTTTTTTTGTATTCAGAAACAAGAGGCGCGAAGGGGAGGTGGTGCGCAGCGAGATTCCTGCCAACAGAGTTGGGAGGGCGAATCAAATGCCTTCGGTAGGAGCGGTCATCAATGAACGCATATTCCCTGCAGGGTTCATGTTTTGTTTTTACAAAATACAGACGCTAATAACTATCGGCTGGGGTGTTCACGAACCAGGATCCCCAAACCTGTCGCACCCTTCAAGCGCCACTGCTGAAGTCAGCTTCTCAGTGCTGGACCTGCAGCGACAATTTGTTTGCAATGAGATAATTACTGCCGCGAAGAAGTGTCTTTTCTTCTCGAACCCCGCGTTCGAAGAGAGGTGCATTCGTGCGCCGACTTTCGCAGTGTCATCTGAGAATGAAAACTATCTTTTGATAAAACATACAGTAGAAACTAAGCGCACAAATAGCGACATTAGGTGCCTTAGGACCTAAGGCGTGGAAGTTTATTTCGCTGATTTTTACGTCGGTGAAGGGGCAAGTACCAAGCGAATTCTTCATATCGTCATGGCAGAGTGCGATTTAGGAGAAATCTAAGCTTTCAGTTTAAGCCACGACCAATCAGAGGCGAAACTGTGAACAATTGATGTAATATATGCTCTGTGCTTACGGGTCAGTGCACTGTTATCTGACCGTTCCCGCTCCTTCTTGCAACGCAGCCATTATGCATTTTTCTGTGCGACACTGAAACACTTTTATGAAGTATATGCCTCATGTACTTCAATGAATACATTTTTGTAGATCAGAAACCCAAAGTAAAGTTCTCAGCGTACCGCAGCCGCGTACCGCTCTATGCTATCGCAAGGTGGCTATCCATACTACAACGGTTATATAGCCCCGTATAACGCGGCCTATATAAACAGGCGTCAGTTCTGGTTGCGCCAGGCGCATCTTAAAGGACGTTGCAGGCTTATGCCTCAGGGGGAAAGGAACGAGACAGCTGATTCGGATCCAAGCCAGAACAGAACTCTTAGCCATGGCTTCACGTGCCACAGCCAGGCAGCGTCTTTATTTTCTTCTTCCCTCCTCCGACTCCTTCGTACAGTAGTAGGACTCCTTCGTACAGTAGCAAGGTATGTTCATTGATTCATGCACTGCACGTGTTTTAAGTGACCTTTTTTACCCTGTATCGAAGAAGAAATTTTTTCGTTCACTGACAAGACTTCTGTTGCAAACATCTTTAGATATGTTGACGATTATCTTGTTCTGTTAAAAGCAGTGGCGCCTGTGGAAGATATGGCGTTGTGGAAGTCGTTTTTGGCATTTTTAAAGAATGCGTGGTGAGACTGAAATTTACTCGTGAAGTCCCAGTTGAGGTTTGCCTGCAGGACGGTGGTCCCCTTGCAGATCTACGGTCCATAAACTTCTCTTTCTTCTACACATCCTTTAATGATCGTTTGGTGTGTTGGACCTATTGACCTATTGTCCTCGGTCAAAAAAAGCCAATTCTAAGCTACAATTCTGCCCATTCAACAATTGTTAAGAGACGAATAGCTTTGAGCTGCTTAAGAGCCACCCTTCAGAAATCCAGCGAACACAAGGTAAACTTGAGTGTTGATGAACAGGCTCTCCGCCTGAGCAGCTCTGGCTTCCCAGACAGCGCTCTCACGTCCGTTACTGAGAGTCTTGTGAAAGCGCTAAGGCCTAAAAAGACCTAAGTCATCACGCCTCAGCAGTGATGGTCCCCAGGAACGTCTTGTCTTGCGTCTGTGCCCTACATGCGCAACCTCGGCCATAGCCTGTGCCATTGCCGGAAAGTGTGGCGTACGCGTCGTTTTTTCGGTGCCGCTGAAAATGTCCAGGATGCGCCGCATATTTAAGAGCCCAAATACATAGCCTGCGGAACCAAACACACCACAATATTTGTAAACCGCATAATTGAAGTGGCCTACCATATACCACTGTCTTGTGGCAAGTGCTACGAGGGTCGTCCTAAAATTAAAGTCTCCAGTTCTTTTATAAATCGAAAGAAATGTTTATTTTAAGCAATTTAAACCTCACTTAAAAGGCAGAACATTATTGTACTTTTCCACATAATCGCAGTTGCGGTCTATGCATTTTTGCACACGCTGGGGCAGTTTTTGTATGTTCTTGTCATACCAGCTCGCCGCCATGCCGTTGAGGAAGCGTTTGACCGCATCTTCCACTTCGTCATCATCGGTGAAGCGCCTTCCAGCGAGATGTTTATTTAGCTTTAGAAACAAGTGGTAGTCACCTGATACGAAGTCCGGACTGTAGGGTGGGTCGCTGATGACGTCCCATCCAAACTGCTGCAAGAGAGCGACGGTTTGGCAGGCAACGTGGGGGCGAGCGTTATCGTGAAGAAGATTCACGCCCTTGCTCAGCATTTCTCTTCTGCGATTTTGAATCGCCCGTCTTAGTTTCTTAAGGTTCTCACAATATGTGTCCGCGTTTACTGTCGTGCCAGGAGCCATGAAGTCTAACAACAATACCCCTTTCTGATCCCAAAACACAGTTGCCATGGCTTTGCCGGCACACTGTGTTCGCTTGAATTTTCGCGGCTAGGGCGAAGAGGAGCGCAGCCACTCACATGAGTCTTGTTTAATCTGAGGTGTGACGTGGAATACCCAGGTTTCGTCACCCGTAAGAATAGAATCCAAAAAGGTCTCCTTTTCATCTTTACAACGCCGAAGAAATTCGCGGGGGGAGTCAACGCGTTGCCTCTGATGGTCGTCTGTGAGCATTCGCGGAACACATCTTGCGCATACCTTCCGATATTTCAACTATGCTGTCAAAAGCCTATGAATAGTGCTTCTAGAAACGCCAGGAACCAAAATGCAGAGTTCGTCAAGTGTGATCCTCTGATATTGCCGCATCATTTCTTCGACCTTCGCGACTCTCTTATCAGAAATTGACGGTCTTCCACTTCTTTCTTCATCGTGAATTTCAGTGCGACCAGCTGCGAACTCCCTTCACCACTTGCGAACGTTTTTAACATTCATCTTGGAGAAAATCTTGGAGACTCGCACATCCCTACAGCTTAATCAACTGGCTGCGTCGTAAAATAAAAATGAATACCACTTCCCAGTTGCCAGTACATGCTGGGCTCGCTTTGCTCAGATCCTGTTCCTGTTTCCTTTTTTTTCGAAACCCTGCATTGCTTTGCTGTTTGATTTTAAGCTTTTCTTCAGCCTGATTGGGAGTGCATGGCTAGATAGTTGGCAAGTGGATCTTGTAGGAAATTTGCAGTAGCTACGACCTGTGGACCTTTTCCTTCGGTGCACAAGTTCTGCTTTCTCTTAATGATCTGTAATTTCTTAATTTCAGCTGCTGACCTTGCAAAAGGCGAATGGCTGAATATAACCACCCTAAGCAGAGGAGATGCTGGCTTATACGTATGTACTGTGGGGAACAGCGCCTCTGCAACCGCATATCGACGAATTTCTCTGGAAATATTCTGTAAGTACCTACACAAGAAAAATCAGTGGGCAAAAAGGGAGAGAAGTTACAGAGGAAATAATAGTAGCTCTGACTTTCGCTTGACAACAATAAAACACAACAAAATTTAAATTTGTGGCAGAGCACAAACAAAAGAATTATTTGCCTAGAATGGAGAACGTATTTCCGCAGATAATCTTACTCTTCTGATATCTTGAAAAAAAAAGCACTTTCGAGTGATTACCTCTAATGCCCTGTGGACCCAGTCCTCTAGGGAAATAATAATTCCGGCTGCTAAATGGGGAACTTATTCGAAGCTAAATGCCCCCAGAAGTTTGATTGCCACAACTGCGGTGACTACGTGCGCTGGCATAATAGGGGTATATATCGCGAACACTAAATGTTCAGAGGTATCACTGGCAATACAAGCAGTTACGATGAGATATGGTAATATGCATGGTTATTTTCTGAACCACCACCTGATATATTTAAACTGCAATAAAACGAATAATACAAAGCATTGAGGAATCAAATGTTAGGAACAAATGAGTAAATACATACGTTGCTACACGATACGAATGGAATTGTATGTACGGTTTATATGCAGCGAACGACTATTTATGGCCGATGAATGCCAAAATATTCGTTGGCTGCACAATATGAATGCAGTAGTTCCTACCGATTATAAGGAGCAAACTTCTATTTATATCCTATTAGTTCAAAAATGTGTACTCAGCAGCATGATATAAATAATAGTTCTTGAAGCCTATATCGAATTTTGAAGTCCGAATAATGCGGAAATGTCTTTATTCCTGCAAGATCTGGGCTTAGTAGTTTGTACCGCATATAAGCAGCAAAATTCTATATATGTCTGATTAAAAAACCTGTTCTATCCTCATCGGCCTCAAACTGCTGAGTCTGTAGGTAAAAATGCTCGCATAAATCTGACAGCCCTAATCCAAAAGGGACATGAGGTAGAATGAAGGCAGTAAGAATACTGTCAGTAGAGAAGATAACATCTGTGTTTTCTTAAATAAAGGACCCTGCTTCTAAGTAGAAAAGAAATGTTAAAATAACCACTGACTTTGGTTATATCTCTAGAGCTATAATATTATGTAGCAAAGACAATATGTGCTCACTTAGCTTTTTTTACTTTTTCCCCATCTAGACCCACCACAGATTGTGGCAATCAACTTTGAAGGGACAGAATCAGGAGGTTCGGACACTGCAACACTCTCCTGCGGGGCTCGAGGCCATCCTGCGCCCGTTGTTTACTGGACTAAACGCGGGCACTCTGGTTCGTTGAGAGAAAACGCCGAAGTGGAAATGCATGAAAACGACGAAGCTCGGCGCACCGCCTACTTGCGCCGAGTGCAGCAGAAGGATATCGACCTTTACAGCTGCGTCGCAAAGAATGCCCTCGGCGACACGAGTGCAGAGCTGAGGCTCATAAATGCCAACAACGGCGCTGGAAAGGCGTGACGAGAACGCCGCTAGTTACGCAGTACGAAGGAAAAAATATGCAGCTACACTTTCGTTCCTAGCGTTATATTCAAATCATGTAGCTTTTGTGGTGAATTAAAGCCAGAATTTTACTTTCTTGACTAACTCGTAGATTTTAAATGGCAACGATAACTGCGATGTTTTTCGGCCTTATTGCCAAAAAAAAATCGTCTCCAGGGCGGTCGATCCAGAGAATTTTGCTCGAGAATACCAGAATAATGATATCACGCCGCGTCTGAACGTTTCTCTGCACTTTTAGAAGGAATTCGTAAGCAAAGTGCACTAAAAACTGCGTAGACGAACAAAACAGAAAATCTGTTGCAGCAACCCCGTGTTTTTATTCATGATCGGAATGAGAATGTATTTTTATGTTACCTAAGAACCGAAATGACTATACTGCGCAGAAAGGGCCCGCAGTCCAAGGCTGTACCAGAATCTTCTGTATTAGGAAAACAAATCGCATCTATTGGGTATAGTAAGGCACATATCATAAAACATAACAGTAACCACATAGCCTTGTGTACCTACATCGCAATTCTTAAACAGCAGTGTACTTATACATTCTTAACCGGATTCTATATTTATGGCTGGTAGTAAGAGGAAATTTTGTTCGAAAACAAAGTTTGGAGTACTCAAGTGTGCAAGCATTCGAGATTCGAGTATGTGGCGCAAAGTTCGAGATCAATTTCCAATGTTGTGCACGCTACACTCTTTTGCGTATATCAAAATCTGACCACTCTATATCTGACTATGTACGTACAATAACCATTCTTATATTTTAAGTATCTTGCTCTTAACAGCATTTCGCATTACTTGGTAGGCTACATAAGCCATTGAGCCGCGACCTAACTGACCGTTTCAGTGCCTGGCCCTCTCTGCGGGCGTAGTCCAGCTGCTCTAGAGGTTTGCGGCGTAAAGTCGGACATTCGCAATGCTCTGAACACTAACGCTACGGCATTTTTGGTAAGGCATACCTCATTCTGAACTGTCCTTTTTCAGTCGCTGATGACACAGTGACCAGACTACTTTTGGAAACCATGTGTTCAAACGCTACAGTACCTCCTCTCCAGGAATTATAGTGCCTACATGGAAATACGTCTGGTTGCAACGTCATCCCCCTCGCCCAGACAGTGAACTGACATATAGGCAGTGCTGCTAGTGCCATGCCGGCGCTAGGCGGGGATAGCCAAACTGCTGCAAGTTGAGCGAAGGCTGCACATAGAGTGGCTGTTGAAGAAGCCACAAACCCAGAGAGCACGTTAGGAGCTTATCGCGGACGCTGCTAGACGGCACGCCCTGTACCAGAATCCACCACAAGCCATGCGTTCCCGTGTTCGCGTTTCATTCCGGCCTAATAGTACATATGCGACATGCCTCAATGTAATACCTAGGATTCAAAATAACTTTTAAGGAAAAATCGTATCCCATGTGGCACATTTTTAGAAGACAGCGCCATGCTGTAAACCATTTAGCACGCGTCGCAGTATGGGATGGCACTTGTTACGAGCTTTTGAGTTCACAAGACAATACGGACAGAAGTGAAATGTTTTTCTTTTTCGTAACTCGAAAAATGTATACACAGCCACGTTAACGGTTTTGAGCATGTCGTTACCATCTGCAAAATGGGTAAAATTTATTACAATTTTTGGCTTAGCAAGCAGAAAAGAAAATCTTTGAATTCAATGAGGCAAGCGGTCTTAAAGTATTCTTTATAGATTTAGCTTAGATTCTTTTTTCTTGGTTAGCAATAGTCACAAACGTATCGTCGTCTACAAAGCGCCTCAACGTCACCAGGTGCTACTGCGAACTTGAAAGTCGGCAAGGTGAAGCATTTTTATTTACAAACATCCTTTAATTTACGTCTAAGAGGAGCCATTTCTTTGAACTTCACGGAATTCAACTTCTATTACTTTGCCACATTTTTCGTAGCCTTTGCGAAAAACTGACGCTAACGTTACTCCGACCCTCATAGCCTGAGTCCCTTTGGGACATTCAACCCCATAACGTTACATCCAATTTTCAAGTCGTCAAAGGAAGTGACCATCGTGCCTCTTGGTCGTTTTTTAGAATATGCGAAACTACTGCTGTCGTTTTGCTCCTGTTTGCTACTGTCAACAATGAAAAAGAGCCATCCCCGTGAAGAAGGCAGCGGAACCGTAATAATGCTTGCCAACACTGATTTTTTAAATTTATTCTTTTACTATAATGATACTGGTCAGCGCCTCAGAATAGTAAAGCCGAAGGGGCTCAAAGTTGGCCAGATGTTAGCTGTAAAGTCGTTAGTCATCAATTCTCAAAAAGTATAATACTACGAAGCAGGAAAGAAGTGGTTCCAAAATACCGGCTCCGGTTTTAAACAAGTGCAGGCATCAGCAAATTTTATGGGATCATTTTCGCGCCGCACGAAACCAGCAAAAAAAAAAATTAGGCCGCAGCGATTGTTTAATCTTCGAAAATGTTGCGGTGAAAGAGAGGAATAAAGACGCCAGCTATGCGTTGGCCTGTGGCACTATTGTAGAAGGCTCTGAATCCTAGCCAGAGGCGTTTGAAAATTTCATATTTTGCGTCAAACAGAATTTTTGTCCGAACTATTTTGTTGCGAAATATACGAACATGGTTTGAAATCAGAAGTCTTCTATTTAAAGACGTGCCAAGTGGTACAGCGCATCAAAATAGCGGTAACAGGGTTTGTTTTGTTTAATGTCCCAAAGCGACCCAGGCTATGAGGGACGCGTGCCGAAAAATATGTAGGCGTTAATGAGTAGATGTTGTTGCCCAAAAAATACGGAGTGAAATGAGAATAAAAAACTGCAATGCGATTGTAATGCTCTTTCTCACCTCCAAGAGGACCCAGGACACGGCCCACGGGTTCGATGTTGGCGTGTTCTCGCTAACCGGTAGACGAGTGTTTCTCGGCTTCATTTTCATCGCTACAAAAGAGATCCCCGACCGTAGGGAGCAGACGTTATCAGGAGTCTATCGCGCAGCTCAGACCGTGTTTTTATTTTTAGCTAGCCGAACTCAATTTCCGGAGGAAAATATAGTATCGCAGTTAGAGAACGAGCTTTTATTGGTGAACACTAGTAAAAAGCTGAGCACTAGTAAAAAAAGCAGTGAACAGGACTGCGCTAATCCGGAAGAGGTACTGCTCATTGAGAGATGGCGGTACCGCCGGATTCTGCATGCGTAATGAGTGAGTGGAACACATCCCCTGAGTGGAACACAGTGAGTGGTACACAGTGCAACACAAACAACCCCTCAAGGAAAATGAACCAACTCGCCCAGCAAAAAGTTTTATTGAACTTCATTTCTTGTACAGTGGGCCCTTCTTCTTTCGTGCTTTCCATAGCGCTTGTCCCGTTCGTCTTCTGTCCCTTGTCAGTTTTTGTCGCGCTACAAACATCCCCTCAAGCAAAATGAACCAACTCGCCCAGCAAAACGTTTTATGGAACACATATCTCGAGGATCACAGCGTACTTACTGAAACTCGCTGTACAGAGCAGGTAAATCGTTTTTTTTACTAACACCTGGGCAGTCAAGCAAAAAAAGGCTGAGCGAAGGAGAAAAAAGTGGATTAATTTGTAAGTTTTAGGATGGGGGCTCTGGAGCGATGTAGCAGCCCTTGGCCATTAGTGGGTACAGCACAAATTAACGTTTAAATAAAAGTGAGAGCCGCCTCCACTACATTACCAGATAAAATGCTGGTACACTGTGCAGATACGCACAGCTCCGGATCTTCGTGCATTATTCACGCGGAAGAAAGAGATGATAAACAAACACAGTACAGTGCGTGTCTTATACATAGCCACCACGTTTTGCTGAACAGTGTGAATAAACGACCTGTGTGCTTGGCAGCATTTTCTCGTTATGTTCGTCAACGACACAGCGCACCGATCCCTCGGTGCTTAAAGAAGTACTGGATTAAGAAAGCAATGTCCATCCAGAAAAAGCACTGGTGTGTCTCCTTTCTAATATGAACATCTCTATATAGGCTCTGCTGGATGCCGAGAATCCATTAAAACGATTTTAATGCCTGGTTCGCACACGCCAGATTACAGATTTCTCCTCAGGCGGAAAAGAAATGATTCAAGAGAAACTGCGAGAGAAAAAATTGAAAATTACACCCTAATAATTGGGATGATCAGGACTATCTAGCCCGCATTGTGTGTTTACAACCGTGGCACTTGTTTTGAATGCTGCTACCACGCATCAGTGCATGCCAATTGTGTTTCAGTTTTGGGAAGGTTGTAATCGCTGATTTATGCATGAGATACGTTTCGGCACGGATTTATACATCGTGTCGTAATGCACGTCTCTAGGAAGTGTACGGAGAGCGTTCGTCCTCCCATCGCCTTCCGCACGTTTGTGGCTGTATCCTCCCGAATGCAAGTGGTGTTCAGAACACGGCACATCGCCTTGGCTTCATGCATAGCTCTTTTGTAAAGCTAATGATAAATGCGGTGGCTGTTACTGCGCAGGCGCGCGTGGTTCGGCGCTGCCCAGTCACTGCAGGCTGTTTTCGTTTGGAGCCTCTCAAGGCGTCTGGGGCATCTTTTTCGACCTTGCGCCCCGCTTGATGAAGGCAAACTGCAAGACACGGGCTGCGGGCTATGTGCGCAGGGTGATCATGTGATCGCGGGCGCTCTGAACGGACACGAGGCCGCCGCCGAGTATCTGGCAGCGGCGTCGCCTTGGGAATTCACTTTACCCTTCTAGAATGGATGCCCGATGCATTTAAATGTGGCTTAGAGCTGGCCTTAGCAACCTTCAGAAGAGCAAGGTTCCGGGCTAGTTGGTAATGCATTTGAAGGAACAAACAGCGCGACGAAACACGGACACACGTAGAAAAGACACACACACACACGAGCGCTGTGAGAGCAGATGAAACTTGGGTCAGAGGTGAAACAATTAATAGAGCCCGAAGAACAAGAGATGAAGTTCAGAAGAGCAAGGTTCCGGGCTAGTTTGTGTGTCTTTTCTACGTGTGTCCGTGTTTCGTCGCGCTGTTTGTTCCTTCTTAGCAACCTTATTTGTGCTTTCACCACTCGCAGCCCTCTGTGCAGCAGTGGCGGAGAAAATTGCAACCTCAGAATTCGTATTCTGCTTTAGAATGGCGAGCTGCCGACGCGCGGTAGATCTTAGAATCCACCGACATCCACGTGGTGGATGAGGGGTCGGCTGGACGCCATCAGGAACCGACTTGGTACGCCTGCTACGCCTGGCGTGAACCGACCTTGAGCAAAGCTTTTGCGCCTGTAATAATATTAATGTCTTGTGCCTTCACTTGGCTTTCGGTAGGTGACAGCAAACGCACTAAAAGTAAATGGTGGGTTCGAGACGTTGCATTCCTTTAGTGAGGTAGCCCCTTTCACATTTCACTGTTGTAGGCCATTCATATATGTAGCCAGTAGTTGTCACATGACGTCCTTTTCTTTATTGTTTATGATCGGAAGTCTTTCGATGAACTCTTGGTACACATGCTTTCTTATTGGTAAAGACAACATTGTACAAAAAAATTTCTTTCCATCCCAATACCCTGCAATTGCATCTTTAAATTGATGCTGCTGTCAGCTTGTAAATATTAGTTATACGCAGGAATATTTAGATCGGCACATTGTTCCCTCAGGCACAAATATATAATTTCCCTCAGGAAAGGAGCTTAATACATCGCGACCATTTTAAAAGACTAAAATGTGGTGGGTGATTGTTTAACATATCCGTTTAGCCGCACATACCTTTGTTTTTTCGCTTATCTAGGCTGTACGTACTCAGTAGATTATTTGCTTAAAGAAACAGAATGTTAACGGTTCATAGTTTTTGAACTTTTTTGTTTCAATGTTCATAACATAACATGTAATAAATGACATCGTTTCTGCTAGCATTTCGATCTTTAGTTTTTGTGCAATTTGTCAAAGATCCGCTCAACACATGCCCAGTCAGGCCACTGATGTATAAAATTCTCGAAATAGGTCGTGAAACCGGGGCAAAATTTAGACAAGGGTGAATCCAGCAATCGGTATGCTGATGACAGAAAGGTTAGCAAGCGTTGCCTTTAAAATTACCATTGCCAACTATATCTAAAAAAATACACGCACTAACCTTTGTTGCACCGGCCATGTAGCAACGACTGCAGAAACTTGTGGCATAGGCTGACACTTCCTGGAAAATGAACAAAAAAACTGAAATGTGCCGTAAGTATCATGGGGCGCAGTCAAATTCCATTGACACGACTCTAATTTCGAGCATCGCGAAATAAATGTTAATCCAGCAAAGGTTTTAAAATTCGCAGCAAAGGTTTTAAAATTCACAGCGACATATTACTAGCGCTAAAATACACACAAAGGACAGCGAGCAGAAAAACTATGCGAGCAGAAAACTATAGTTATGCAAAGAACTAGCTATAAGCATCTGCGCATGCTCGAGACATGACTTTTCTTTGATTAACACGATCGCAGGTTATCGCCGTACCACGCAGAATACAAATAAGAAAAGTTAATTAACAGTAGGTTGAAGCGCGCGCTTTTTACCAGGTATGCAATTTCTTCACTCATGAGTACTACTGAAGGGGTGGTCACGCACTTCTCTCCTGCTTTATGAGTACAAAGAGCCTCAAATATTTCCCTAACGACCTGCTTAGCGAATCGCTTCAGCACGCAAGTTCTGCGCAAAAGAGGGGTGCACTCTTCCTCCTCTATTTTGCACACCTTTCTTTGTGTTGCACTTGCGGCCATGGGCCGCCAAGTGGCCACCTCCCATCAGAGCTGCGACTGTTGTTCGGCAAACAAACAGAGCTGCGACTGTTGTTCGGCGACAAACGACAAAGAAATTTGCGACAGATTGCGGTTCTTTCGAAAAGGTAAGCTTACTATGACGACAATGTGAAGTAACCGACACTGCTAGTTCACGACTAATCGGTCGCAGTAGCGGTAATTTCACGATGATAAGTGCTTATTAGGGAATTCAAGATTTATTTTAACGAGTACATAACTCCGTTTCAAAGCTTTCAATTCGCTTTTTTAAACACATCAGGCTGCTTCTTCCGTGGGCAAGCAAAAAGAAATGAAGAAAACAATGTGGCTATTAAGCGATCAGGAGCGGTTTTCATCAGGTTGACCAAAGTAGTATGCACCCTTCCGATCCGAAAAGTTGGAAATGTTCTTGCGAAAGACTTCATGAGCGATGCAACTGCACTCAGAAAACTATGTACGTGGGTGATATATAAGGAACACGAGGCAAAAGTGAAAGGCAGTCAGCAAAAAACCTATTTAATTTTGTGATTTATATTCAGCTGCTGGAGCCGTTCCCTCGCCCTTCGACTGCTTCCTTGTGATCCGTGGCCTCAAGACTCTGCAGGTTCGCATGGAGCGCCACATGCAGAATGGCCTCAAGGTAGCAAAGTTCCTTGAGGCACACCCTCTGATCGAGAAAGTATTCCACCCAGTTGAGACAGCTGAATGATTGCAAGACCTACTCGCTGCACGCACTAACTTAGTCCAGAAAATCATGTACGAAGGCTGTGTATGAAGCTTGATGCTAAGAGTCACGAAGCCTATGTAGAGAAGTAGTGGCTGGTCGGTCCAAATAGCCAGCACAATGCCGGCTTTAAAGTAAGAAGGTTAATTTTGAAAGCCTCCAAGTAAGATATTTTTGGTTGTGATCTTTACAATAAAGTTTTTCATGTAACTCTGGGCTTCAAAATAACGTCAATGCAGAAGCAAATTTTCTAGTAATCCACCAATCCTTGGAGTATAGGGATTTGGTCTGACGAACAGGAACATTTCCTGCGTAAAGCGCAAAAAGTCATTCAGAACAATTCCAATAGCTTAGTTTTCAACGCTTGTTGAAATTTAAGTAAACAAAGATGAAAAGCTAAAAAAAATCACGCAGCAGTCCAGAACATTGCAGAAGGAACGCCACCGTAAGTTTTCCAGAAATTGGAGCACAAGTTAAAAAAAAAAACGACTGAGTGAAACGTTGTCGCATAATGTTACCATTCAAATACGCACGTCTAGCCAGCCACCCGCAGCATGATGTGGCGAAGCGCCAATGTTCAGGCTTTAGTGGCATGGTGGCGTTCCTGATCAAAGGTGGCTTCGAGGAGGCCTCCCTTTTCCTTAAAAGTCTGAAAATCGTCGCCCTGGCCGGGAGTCTCGGTTCCACTGAGAGCGTCGCACAAGTGCCGTGAGTGGCTTGCTACAGAGTTGTGCTCATCGGGCGATTTTCCTATTCAGCCGCGGGAAACGGCACGAAACCTCCGCACATTGTTTAAACAGAGCTGTCATGGAATCCCTCAGTTTTGTTTAATCGCTCCAAAATCTTGGCTTTAGCTCAGTAAAATCAGAATGGCCTTTCGTTTACTCCACCAAGAGGTTAAAATTTATTGCACGATTTACCGCGATCGCTATTAACTTTTGTTTCCAAGAAGAACCAGCACGTCTTCACTTCTATCGGCTCGTTTGTTGACACAGCTGTTCACACTACGGTTTAAGGAGAGTCAGACGCGCTTGCGCTCGAGGCCAACCAGGGTTACAAAGTGCACTAATCTCGGACATTAGGACCACTGCCTGGATACAACAAATTAGGTCATCAGACTGTTGGGAAGCTTAACGAGGATCTCCAAGCTGCTTATCCAGAAAGGTGCTCCAGTCTTGTATGAATCGCTCACGCATTTTTAAATTAAGAATACTGTACAGGGAGTCGCAGCTACTGTACTTGAGAAAGATTTCAGAAACCGACTACGAGATGTGGGAAATTTAATCTAGCAGCACTGTGGTGCAATAAGTACAGCTCGCATTAATTATTTCAAAACTAATGCATTAACCTTTCGAAGCGTTCCATAAAGAGCAAGGTATTACTCCAACAGTCGAATGAACCAAAAACTAACCGCAAAACGCGCAATTTGTGTAGCAGCGGCTTTGCAGCAAAAAAAAAGCATGAAATTTTTTTTCCGTGTTCTCTTCGCATCAAAAGCGCTGATTTGGGCATCGAACGCTTGTCAACGTTCCAGGATTGGCCGTGCACGTTGCGTGCCCAAGCTAGCGTAGCCGCCGCTGTCTTTTTCATCGTCAGCGAGGAATTACCATTTGGCTGTCCTCCAGTGTGTCGCGCGGTTCTTTTGAAAGCGTGAAAAGTGCGTTCAAACTCAAGCAGTATGCTTGGAAATACGGGCTTATCTGTTTTCACGCTACTCCACTTCGGGATTAAAACTTTTCACTTACTTCCGGTGCTTAAGGTCAAGTTAATCTTAACAAAATGCTGAAAAAAGTATGAAATAAAGAGAGGAAACTGCGAACCATTCAGTCTTTCACCAAGTAGAAAATGTGTGCATATGTCTATGCGCATTGCCTGTATTCCGAGTATATGTTCTGAGAGTGTCTGACGCATATTGCGCGTATAAGCTGGCTGCTTGTTGCTGCACTAAATGTGCTGACAGTAACGGTGATCACACACTTACGTGTTCTCGCCAGTAGTTGTTTGTATAGTACCTGCAAAGTACGCGATGCTATTCTTTAAACATTGAAAACTGGAACTCTGTACCTGCAGCAGGATAATTTGCATTATCGGAGTCCCGTCTGCACACAGTATAATAAGTAGCACTAGGCGATTACGACTCTCAGTAAAGCGAATTTTCCGTGAAGCTGCAGAGGTGTGTTGATTCTGCGTCATATTCACCTAAATAATTTCAGAGAGATAGACGTATATTTGCAGCAGCAGAGCAGTATTTTTAGTGTTCCACACATACACCTCCTTCGACTAGCTCGCCTCTCCGGTAAGCAGCGCCAAGCGTGCGACACCTACACCGCTGAGCCCCCCCCCCCCCCCCCCCCCATGCACCACGGATGGTGCGCTTCGCAGCAGCCGCCGCAGACGGAGCGTGGCACGCCCCTCCACTGTCGTCATTCTTTGCTCCTTTTACGGTAACCGTCCAGGGTAACCACGCAGTCCCACCCGGTTACTGTGATAATGACCTCCCTGCAGTCGCTATGCCGGTTACGCCGACGGTCCATGCCTACAGTAGCGACGCTCAGCGCAAGGAACGAGGGCCTAATACTTGCACTCTAGCTGCACAGCATGCTTACATGCCTAGAATAGGTGAATGCAACGTTTGTCTAATCAAGTATAAAACTTGAACTAACAGTTTAAATTGGGCACCAATTGAGTCAGTTGTTCCATTGATGACAGGAGCAAGAATGAAGTCTATTCAAAATATCCTTTCATCCACTAAGTTTCTAAAATCTGAAACTGCTCAGCGCTGTCATTCACCGCACATGCTGTTCTACAAAACCGTATATTTTTAAGTGAACGCCGGAAATGTATGAATTGAGAAAGTAGTGGAAGTAATAAAAATGCACGCGATGCACTTTGTCACCAAAACAAAATAGATTTCTTCAGTGCAAGAATGGCTTCCGCAAGTATGCCAGAGGAGCAGCTAAAGTTACAGGGCATCACCGACAACTTGATAAGGCTCTCTGTTGGCATCGAGAACTGCGACTACCTGATAAATGACATTGATCAAGCCCTCAAGAAAGCAGTACGACAAGTTTATTCAATGCGAACTCCTTCTGGAATTTAACTTCTAAAATCCAAATATCGACCTTGAGCGCACCCTTTAAGATGTTTTCTTTCTTTTTCAGGTACGCCTCTAATTGACGGATGCGCCATGAAAGCCTGCTGACGTCCTTTACCGCCCAAACTGATTTGTGCTTCATGATTAAAAAGGGGGCGCAAACAAAACGGAGACAAGGACAGAAGACAACAGGACGAACGCCTTCCTTCCTTGTCTCCGTTTTGTTTGCGCCCCCTTTTCCATCATGAACAGCTTCTAACTCGCCCAACTTTCCATTCTGCTGCTTTGTGCATTTTACGTGCAAATAAAAAAAGCAGCGTATTTCACAAACTACTGGCAGAGCTAAAAAGTGCGAAGTATGACCGAGTCTGAAAAAAGATATGATGGAAGACGCTTGGACAAATCGGAAAAGATGACACCTATGATCAGGCTAGTTTCAAATCTACATGCTTTCTTCTCTCATTGTTCTTTATTGTGTTTATTTCACGCACTCTGAAGCACCAAAGCATTAGAAATGGGAGTAAGTCACAAGAAAATGATACAGCTTAAAAACAGGAAAAAATATCCGACAAATTCTGTGTATAAAAAGAAGGTATGTGTACGTCATGGTACGACAAAAAAGCACATCTATCAATGCACACTCAGGTGACATCACGGACGAAAGTGAAATAATGCTTGACTGGAAAGCGTAATTCTAATCTGGTGTAGATGCGATACCTTTCAGTGCTATGTTAGACTGTGAACCGACACAGTATACAAGAGCAACCATCCCTAACCAAGGTTCTTTAATTGAAACTGCACCCAAACAGAAACTTAAGGCCTTCTTAACCACATTCTTAAAGAAAGTTTGATAGCATTTGGAAGTTAGCCCACTCTCAAATATTGCAAAGGATTCTCCAAATTTAGGAAGTAGGCCCACCCTAGAAAAAGAATTAAGGTGGATTAGTGCGGTTTAGTGGGTGGATTAAGGTATATTAGGCTGGAAGAGTTGTTTAGGGTTTATGGGGGTTTAAGGTCCCAAAGTGACTCAAGCTATGAGGGAAGCTGTAGTGAAGGGCTCTGGAAATTTCGACCACCTGAGGTTCATTAACGGGCACTTGACCTCGCACATTACACTGTTCGGAAGAGTTAGACCGGTTAGTGTAATCTCATATATTCCGATTGAAGGTACTCGAACATTCTAGTCCTTAGATGTTCAAATTTGGCGGTGATGATGACGTCGGGATCACCTCGAGCAATCAGGGAAATTTGTTGCAAAGAGACCCGGCGGTTTCCACATAACAAAAACCAAAATTATATGCAATTAAAACCAGCGTAGAAGCAATTGAGGCACCCTCAAAAATAAAAAAAAAACTGATAAACACTACAGAGGAACATACAAACAAACCAACATACGAAAACTGTAAAGAACTTTTAATTGAAGAGAATATAATATGGCACCGTTCAAATGGGGCTTTGATTATTTAAAAAAATGCGGCTGGCAGAGGATAGGAAGAAGGGGTAGACCTAAATGAGGACTAAGAGTCGCAAGAAGCTGGCAGATTTACCGCACGTCAGTGCCCGAAATGTAGAAAATTGACCAACAGCTTTACTACTCTTTCTTCGACTTTGGCAGTGGCACGACCAGCGACGAAGGAATTCTGTTCTTCCATGTGTCGTTAACTGGGCATCTAAAGCAGTGATGAGCAACGCGTCTACTAGAGTCGTAGTCAGACTCACAGGTTCGTCGCTTTAATCCTCGTCAACTTTCTGCAAGCGTGCCGACGGAGACGGGATAGCAGCTACTGGAAACACAGCTTTATCTTTTCCCATTTCTCCGCCTGACGTGAGTTCAATGTTGTGGCATCGTAGGCACCGTCTGACTGTTGGAACGTAAAGTACAAGTGCCCGAAAAGTCAAACGAGCATGCTAGCGCAGAAAACTTGTAAACTTGTAGCGCAGTAAACGTTGTTTTTGAAGCAAGGAAGGGGGCAGTAACTGTTTTCGGATCTTGATGAAAACATTAACTGCGCTGAGAGGAAAGACAGAGTAAATTCTCTTCCTTCTTCAGGTTCATTTGCTTTTCTTCGGGGGAGTTCAGCCTCCTCCAAACGTGAGTAGTTCGGTGGTGTTTTGAAGTACAGGAGTCCAGAAGCAGAAGGTACGAAAGGGAAATTATATTTACAGAGTATATACAAGGCAAGCTCAGTTGCAGAAGCGTGAAGTCACACAGACGTTCAAGTACTGTAACTTAGAGGGTACTTATCTCACACAGAGATACTATCTCACACAGAGATACAACTGCGGGGAAAATCTTACTCATCGACCGGCGGTCTCGGTTAGAGCCTAGAGGTTTTCCGTACGTGCTAAGCACGGAGCCTCGTTGCGACTGCCACTCCTGGCTTTTCCTTCTGTTTTTATTTCCTACATAAACAAAGGCGCTGGGGCGGTCATTTCTCTTGACCCGCCCCAGTCTTTGATCAACCAATCGCTACTTAATTTCGCAGTAGCCACGGCCTTGTGGGCTGGGCACAGCCTCGAAACTAGGGCTCGAATAAATAAAACAAACAAATCAAGAAAACATTCGTAAAACGCTCTCCACGCAACACCCTCGCCTTCCCCCAAGAACGCACTTTTCATCTTAAGTGCATGCACGTGCGTAACTGCCTCAAGGCGGCCACCCTCTCGTGCTGTGTCCAACCGGAAGACCTTTGTTTACCTCCCCGCATGGCTACAACACTATCAGTCAGCCGATCAGTCCTTTGATCAGTCGCGGTGGGAGGGAGACCACCCCTTTCGGGACGGCAAGGCCACGCCGCACGCGCGCCCTCTGCCCGAGGCGTCACGGCTGCGTTCCAAAGTGGCGTCCTCCCCATGCCGGTAATCGCTTCCGCATTTGTTGCTGCACTGCGCGAGCCACGCGGGAAGTACAAAGGGGAGAGCCAGCGAGGTCGTGTACTAGGCGCGATCTTACAGACAGGAAAGGGGCGGGGTGTGAAGGAAGAAAGGGACAAAGAGGTGCCATAGTGGAAGGGTCCGGAATATTTTCGACCACCTGGGGATGTTTAATGCCCACTGGCATCGCACCTAATCCGGCTGCAATGTTGCGCGAGTTCGGTATGAGCTATATCTTTGGCGGGTGTTTCAACGTAACTGCGAAGCGTAACAGGAATCTATACCCTTTCGAAAAGGCCGCTGAGTCGAGCAAGATGGGCTCATTTAAACTGAACGAGGCGCTGCGACTGATATTCCGGGCGTGCTCCTAGGGTGTTCTTCGCCCTCTGAACTAAAGTCGCATGGTGAGCCAGCATCTTCAAAGCGACTGCTACCAAGAACGTTGACAAAATTAGCCATAGACGCAGCTGATCGCATCACGCCGTTTTCCGCGTTTCACAGAACATTCTGTTGTTCTCATAAGGGATTAAAAAAATTGGCACTGGCTTAGCTGCAGTTAAGCCTGGATATACAAGCGAAAAGGTTCAGTTACGCTTGTTTTGACTTCATGGCTGTCGCAGTTCGCACGCAATGCACTGGGAGCACCACGATAACGGTGGAGACGTTCGGACGTCCACACACTGCCTGTACGGAGGCGGAGGAAAAGACGCGCGTGTAGCGAATACGGTGCTGTCTTAGAAGGTTGCTTTAGAGACCTGTACTGTGGTGTCCATTCCTTTCGGGGGGTCGGATGGGGAGCTGAAGAAGAAGAGGCTGTGGTTTATTTCGCTGCTCTTGCACGTCTGCCTTTTTTGCAGTTTCACGGCCTCTTGGCACATCCTATTACTCGGAGGGGCTCTGTAAGACGTCGGGGACCCTCCGAGTGGCCTCCTCCTTTGAGGTCCGTGTTTTCTTTTCGCATTTTCGGCGGCTTGTGGTCTCTGGCGGCTAGCTGGTTAGGCCTACCAGCTGCCAGCTTGTTCATGGCCGATCGGGTTACTCCAGATGGCCCGCCATCCCCGAGCGGCTCTTCTTCGTGTGCGGCAAATCCTGGATCTACCTCGGACAAGTCCTCGGACCACCACACGGACATCCCTTTGCACGCTGGCGTGCTTCAGGATCCTGCCCTTGCCCACCATTCCGGAGGCGCCTGTGCCCCCGTAGAACCTAGAGTCTCCCAGGTCTTATGGTCGCCTGGTCTCTTGCAGCCAGCAAGGCTTCCGGAGTAGCCTCAACCCGCCCGCTTGGAGTTGGGCACGGACGCTGATGCCATGCGGGCTCACGAACAGATAATGACAGCGATCTTGGACAAAGACAATAAGATAGGTCCTGCAGCTCGCGCAGTTCTACTGTCTCTGGTTTGCGACCTGTACCGCCAAACGGCGCATTTTTTTTCCGTGCGCGGTCGCCGAGACCAAATTGTCAAGGACGCTGCAGACCTCTTTGGAAGCCAGAGAGCGCGAGCTGGACGCCGTTAAAGTACAGCTTGCGGAGATGTCTGCTAGGGTCACCGCGGCTGAGGCGGAAGTTCGCGACCTGAGGCAGGAGGCATTGGTCCCCCGGACTTTCGCAGATGCCCTGCGTGGTGCTCCGGTTCCGATTCAGAGGGACATCGGAATTTCAGCCCTGGACGCGACCTCTGGCCCGCCACAGCCTCGACCTGCTGGGAACACCCGACCGAATCCCCTGCCGCATCAGATGTTTTTAACTTCCGTCGCGGCCTCAGCAGACGTCGGCCGTGAGGTGGCTGCATTGATTAGGGAAAACATCGATCCCGAGGCCGAGGGTATCGGGGCTGTTGCCCTTCGGCCTTCCCCTCGTGCCCTCACGGTTGCTTCCAGTGACCCTGCAGACCTGGACCGCCTCAAGGCCGCCATTACCCGCATCGAAGCCACTATAACCGCGATCAAGGTCCGTGTCCCGCGACAGAAAAACCCGCACATTCGCGTGGCAGGGGTCGACCCCGTCGTGGGGCCACAAGACCTAGTTATGGCACTCAATCGCCGGAACCCTAACCTTCATCTGGACCCATCCTCCTGTAAGGTTAGACTTTCATTTTCCCAAAGATCCGGACAGTTCGTCCACGTCCTCGAGGTGGATCCCCCTGCCTTCGTCCGTCTATGCGAGGCACGTCGCGTTACCCTCGGGTGGACTTCAGTTGAGGTGCGCGAAGACCTGCATGTGCCGCTCTGCACTTATTGCGCTCAATATGGCCACGCTTTGACGGCTTGCACGATGAAAAATGATTCTTCAAAGGCTTGTTGCACCCGCTGTGTTGCACATGCCTTGGCGGCCTGCCCAACTTCTATCCAGGATCCCCAACGGAAGTGCGCCCCTTGCGCGGCCGCCGGTCGCCCGTCCGATCATTCTGTGGGGCATGTCTCTTGTTCACTCTTGCGTGAACGTACGGAGAGAATCCGTTTCCGCACTAATTATGGCTCGTAGCGCTCCTCATGTAACCCCGTGTCCTCCGCCCGACCGCATCAATTTTCTCCAAGTCAATTTGGATCGCACCCGGTGTGCGACTGCCCCGGTGGTTAAATATATTTTGGACAATAATATCACAATCACCACTGTCGGAGATCCGTATATTACTACCCATAACGAATTTGTAGGAATTCCCTCCACTTTTTACAAAATCCTGTCTCCTAAAAACCCTCGGTGTGTCATATTGCTACACAATCCTACCGTTGATATCTTCCCTACTTTAATTTCTCCTGAAGTTGTTTCCATCTTATGTTCGACATCGACTGATCAATTCCTTTTTGTAGCAGTATATGTACCGCCTCGTGCGGATATCACAGTATCTCTGGCTTTGCTCACCACTTGTATCCAGACTTCACCCACTGACAAAATTATCATTTGCGGTGATTTTAATGCAAAAAACATTTTATGGGGTGGCAATACCACTGATGCTAGAGGAACTCATGTTGAAGCTTTCGCGGCTTCTAATGCCCTGGTTGTTCTGAATAATCCGGACTCTTTACCAACTTATGAAACTCCATACGCTTCCAGTTGGATTGACATTAGTTTTGCTTCACCTAGTTTGCTTGCAAAGGGCTACTCCTGGGAAGTAATTCCTGATTTATCTCTTTCCGAACACAGATTTATTACATACTCTTTTCTTTCCCAACCGTTGTCGCAGTTCAAGCGGCTCACCAGAGCCAGTTCCAGCCGCTTAACTGCCCCAGTTAACTTCACTGCCTTGGTTCAAATTTTTTTACAATTATCAGTTTCATTCGGCGTGTGCTCTTGATCATGTCCTCTCAAAATTTAACTCCACCTTTATATCACTTTACAAGAAAAACTTTGCGTTTGGTTAAACCACATTTTCCCGAGGGTTCCATTTGTGGACGGCTGATTTGAGCATGGAGAGGTCCCGTGTGCGCGCTCTTCGTCGTCGTTTTCAACGCATTTCAGACCCACAGCTGAGAATTCTTCACCGTTCAATTTATTATAAAGCTCTTGCTAAGTATCGCTCTAACATCAGAACCACACATGATAGTTATATAAAAGAGATCTGCTCCACAGCTACACGTAAATCTCTCTTTGGTAAGCCATATAAACATGCTTTTGGCAAGCTCAGGTGCCCTTCCATTATCCCTCCTCTACGGTACGCTGATCGCACATATACTGAAACGCTTCCTGAAGCTATACAGTTGCTCCTTCGTACTCACGTCGCTACAGATGATCCTTCCCGTGATCTCCCTTTTCATACTCATCTTCGGGACATTACTGCGCAGCCTTACAATAACTCAGTCCAAGATTTACCGTTCACTGCTGCGGAGATCGAAGCTGTCATCAATTCATTAGATTTTCCGTCTTCTCTAGGGCCTGATCTTATCTCTCCTCGTTTTGTTGGCGCCTTCTTTAACGCTCATCCCTTGTTTTTCGTCTCCCTCTTTAATTCTTCCTTCCACTTGGGTTACTTTCCTCAGACCGGGAGAATTGGCAGAATTACTTTTCTTACCAAACCGAATAGACCAAAGCACCTTCACAATTCTTACCGACCGATCTGTATTAATTCGTCTTTCGGTAAGGTTCTCGAGCGTTTACTATATGGTCAGCTGTATTACTTCCTGCGCCAAAATAAATTACTTCATATTAATCAGTATGGTTTCCCGCATGGTCGCAGTTCTGTTCAGGCTCTATATCATATCCGGGAGTTATTACATAGTTATAAACAACAAAAAATTCCTGTGGTTCTAATTTCTCTGGACTTCAGAGGAGCATTTGATAGTGTTTGGCACATTCTGGTTTTACATTTTTTAAGAAAACATCGTTGCCCTCGAAATCTATATTCCCTTCTGGAATCTTTCCTTCATAACCGCCATTTGACCTATCAATCTCCTTCTTGTACTCTTTCTGTGCCTTCTTCCCTCGGCAGTCCGCAGGGTTCGCCACTTTCTCCACTGCTTTGGAACATTTTGCTATATGATCTCTTAAACCTTCCTGTGCCCTCACATATCCACATTCAGGCATATGCAGATGACACCACTGTACTCATCCCTGGCAAAACTAGCCGCGAGTTGTCAACGCTGGGCTCAAATGTTTTAACTTTAATCCAAAACTGGTGTACCACGTACGTCCCGCGTTCAGTTAAACCCAGAAAAGTGTTCTTATGTTTTGCTTTTTAATGGAGCTCCAGCGTTACACACGCGTAAGCCGACTATTCGACTAGACACTTAGTCTCAAGTGTGAACCGATTATTAAATTATTAGGTGTTGTCTTTGACTCTTACTTAAGCTTTATTCCCCATGTTAATTATTTGCAAACGAAAATTCTTGCATCTGCCACCAAGCTCCTTAATTGGTTCCAATTCCATTTTCGTATTTCTGCTTCTCATATGCGCCAAATTTATCATCAGGTTATTCTACCTACAATTACCTATGCCGCCCCAGCTTGGTGGTTTCATTGCCCCCTTTTTCGGCTAAGAGATCGTGTTTTACCGCTTCAACAAATTCCCCTTCTAGCTCTTACTGGTGCCTATCATACTACGCGAACCGCTGCTCTTCATGTTCTTGCAAACGTTCTTCCTCTGCCTATCTATCTGGACCAGTTATGCGCAGAGTTTATGCTTTTCACGTTACATCAATCCGTAGTGTACGGCAATACTTTTTATGACCCCTCTCACATTCAACCTTTATTTGATCCCTGGTCAGACCATCCCTCATTGAAATTTAAATTTTCTTTTGTTCAACTTAGTTCTCAAGAAGCTGTATTCTTTTCTTGTCAACGTGCCCTGCATATTTACACTGATGGGTCTTTCACTCCTCGCTCAGCTGGTGCCTCATTTGTTGTTCTTAGCTCAACACAAAATATTGTCCATGTACATCGTCTCTCTTAAGAACCACCCTCTAGCGCCTATGCCGCTGAGCTTGTAGCCTTTCATTCTGCTGTTGTTTATGCTATTTACAACCCTCCCTCTACGCCTGTTCATTTTTACACTGATTCTCTATCTCTGCTTTCTCTGCTGTCTTCAGTTACTTCTTACAATCCCACTATTATTGCAATTAAGAAAGATCTCTATCTTTTGTCTTCTTTACCCCCATTTCTTTTATTTCATATCCGGGGTCATTCCGGAATTTTTGGAAACGAGTTAGCCGATCAAGCTGCTGGTAGTGCCGGCCAGTTTGGAAGTTTACATATTTCTACCCTTTCACGTCGTTGCGTGCGTTCCCGTTTGCATCATTCTTCACTTCTTTTATGGAGCATTTTCTGGCGCGAGAATAATGGTGGAACTGAACTATTCAACTGGATCCCTGATACACTTAATATTCCCCTTATCGTCTACCCAGGAATCCTCTAACAACTTTACTTACTGGGCATGGTAGATTGCCGTTCTATTTTAAAAGATTTGGCCTGTCTCCGTCTTCAACTTGTTCCTGTGGATTGTTATGTGAAAATATCCGTCATTACTTCCGGGACTGTTTCGTTACTGCTTCTTTAGTTTCTCGTTTAAAATCTGTTTGCTCATCGGACATCACACCATCTGTTTACCCCTCCGTTCTCCGAAACCCTGCTGCTTGTGCTCTTCTCCTTCAAATGATTCACCTCATAAGTAGTACAAATCCAAATTATTCACGCTGATTTCTCTCTTTCCTCTAATCTCTCTTCCCCAAGCTTTGCACAGCAGAGCGCCCCGTGCTCCTTTATTGAGCATAGGTGGCTTTGCCGTGGCGCGACTGTGACTGTGACTGCGTCCTTGACTGTATGACTGTGACTCTGTCTTGACAGCGTGACTGTGACTGTGTCCTTGACTGTGTGACTGTGACTTTTTCTTCTTTTTCTGTTTTTTTTTCTTTTGGCTTGATTATTTTTTATTTTTCTGATTTTTATTTTGTGGCCGGCGCTCAGTGCTTTCTTCGACTGTTACGGTCTGCACGCCTGCGCCCGGGCTGAAATTTGCGGCCCGCGCACAGCTCTAGTCTCGACCCTGAAATAAGCATTTTGCAGTGCATGAATTCGTACTTCAGCATGGTTTTCCAGTTTCAGTTTTCGTTTTCTCACTGGGGATTTCATCTTTCCGCCATTCGCGTGTTTTTCCACGCCTTATTCTGTGCTCTGAGAATCTAAAGGCATGTGCTGTGAAAAGGTGTTTCCGTAATGTGCCGTTTCATTCATTCATTCATTCATTCATTCATTCATTCATTCATTCATTCATTCATTCATTCATTCATTCATTCATTCATTCATTCATTCATTCATTCATCTTTATTCGACATGTTTACAGAGGTCTAAAGCCCAGATAAAAAGCTGAAAAAGACAGCTTGATGTGGTGATCACAAAATGAACAAGGGAGGGGAAAACCTCAGGTTGCTTGAGCCAACGTTTTGACAAGGGGACTTGTCTTCGTCTGGGCAAAGCGTTGATCATTGCAGGGATGAAATAGGGCCTTCGCTCCGAGTAGGAAGGCCCCGGGTGGGGGAAGGAAAGTGGTGTGAGAGGGGATGCGTGTCAGGAATGGGAGAGAGGTGAATCTTGATTCGTTAAGCTGCTATAGTGGAAAAACTTATATCCCGGGGGTGTGTAATGAACAAAGGCTTTGAAGGGGCTGCGACGGGGGGTTGGCGCTGGATGGACCTGAAAAACTCAGTCAGCGTGGCACAGGGAAATGAGAACAAGGCAAACGAAATAGGCTCGCACTGGAAGGAGAAAGAAAGGGGGGGGCATTTCGGGGGCAGGGGCGGGGGGGGGGGGGGGGGGAGGGAAATGGCTCGAGTTCAGAGAAAGCCAAAAGGTGGGGGCGGTGGGGGTAACAGGAATGTCATGGTTTCCGAGAACTGATAGTAGGGGTTAGGAGAAAGAAAAAAAAAGTGAACAAAGGGAGAGGATGAGAAGGCCGGAAATGTGGTGGAAGATATGACGTGGGAAGGGTGCAAAGAGCGATAATATACTTATGCGAGGTTCTAGCGAATGGTCTGACCACGAGCAATACATTTTTTTTGGCGTCCGAGTAATGGCAGACAACATAAAGTACCGGCTGAGAAACACATATAAGCGGACGCTACAGCCCACTCATGCTCCCTCTCCCACTCTGGCCAACACTCAATAACAGACCACCCACAAAAGCGACAACACCCAGGAACGAACACAGCCTCCCCCCACTAGGACCCAGGACACCTCCACACAGCTCACTCCAGACACTCGCGACGCTGGCACACAGACGGTAACCGTGGATCCCACACCAGCGGAACAGCACGTAGGTATCCCACCGAAAGTACCCTCTAAACAACAAAGCCACCACTTCACACAGACACCTACGCGATTAGTGACGCACACTAGCACCCAGATTGTCACCGACGCGGACCTCGACACCGATACCACTCCCAAACAGAAGTCCCCTAAACACACAACACCCGTCAAGAGGTCCACTTGGCACAAGCGAGATGACTTACATCTGGCAGCACCAATCGCCCCGTACCCAAAATACGAATTTTCCTGGTCGCCAGAAAATTAGCCACTAAACAAACTAACTACCGATTCCACCTACACACTTATAAATCCTACTCGCAGCACAGGACAATACCCAAAGGACTTCGAGTTAATGTTAGGTGCTCCCTCGGTGCGCTCAGGCCTGAACTCCTCGCTCGATGGGAAAAGGTTTGAAATGACGCATTCCTTTCATTCATAGCTATTTTAAAAGAACATTGTCAAGAGCAGTTAAATTCCCTCGATGATAAACTTAGTAAGATAGAACTAAATTCGGACGAAAGACAGGCTCTAGCAGATTTTGTAGCCAGAAAGGAACGCAAGCTGCACGATAAACAACGGGGTAAACAAATTAGAGATAAATTTCCGCTAGATACGAATACATCTGGACAGTTTAAGAACCGCCCGCCATATTCGATACAGACAAAAGATACGCCTTTTCCGCCGCAGGACACTGACAGCAACATTGTCGATATTTCCAAATCCCTAAGTGATAGCGATAAACGGATTCTGAAGCACGGCCTTACATTTTGTCTAACTAACAATAATTTTAACGAGTATGAACTTCACAGAGATCTCACAGAATTTGCGCGAAGATTGCGAAATAAGGAATTCTTTACCGAAAAAACGAACACCCCTATTCCTAACCTAGCTCTTTCCTGTAACACGTGGTCGACACGTGCTCATCCTACTGATGGGATGGGATTAAGTAACCAGCCTTAATCCCATCCCTCTAAACCCGAAAGCACATGGACGCCGGAAGCGCAGCAGAGTCCCGAATTAGACTTGTACATTAAATCTGTCTCGAAATAAATTATAGACCAAACAAAGCAAGCTCGAAAACGCAGAAACGTTACCCCAATGGAACAGGCTACTCTGAACCACTTAGCTTCTAGAACCGATATAGTCATTAAGCCTGCAGACAAAGGAGGTAGCATAGTTATCCTGCCGGCCGAAAAATACAAAAAAGAAGCTTTTAGGCAACTCAGCAACCCTTGTCATTATAGGAAATTAGATTCAGATCCCACTTCAGAGTTCTGCAAATTGATACTGAACAAACTGGCAAACTTATTATCAAGGGAACTAATCACGCAGTCTGACTACCACTTCTTAAATCCGCTAAACAAACAGGCAGGACGCTTTTACCTACTTCCCAAAATCCATAAGGTTTCCGCAGAAGACTTGTTTACCGCAGATATCCCCGGCAGACCTATCGTTTCAAACAATAACACGCCCACAGAGAACTTATAAATTTTCCTGAACAACTATCTTGCAGATATTCCCACACGTCTCCCTTCCTTTGTCGAGGATACACCGCACTTTCTCCGCATAATAGAGTCTCTGAATGACGCTTCCATTATCCCAGCAGATGGCATACTTGTCACACTTGACGTCGCCGCTTTGTACACAAATATTCCCATAAATGAAGGTATCGACGCACTCTACAAAATTCTAACTCAAAGTCCCTACCCGCCCGAAACTGAAGTGTACCTCACGCTACATGAATTGGTACTAACACTCAACTACTTTGAATTCGATTCTTCTTACTGCCTTCAAGTATTTGGAACAAGCATGGGCACTCCCTTCGCACCCACCTACGTGAACATTTTTATGGGGCTACTAGAATCTAAACTTCTAAATTCATTTCTAAAAAAAACCACTTATATACCTGCGTTACATAGACAACATTTTCATGATATGGGAGCATCGGGCTGAGACCCTGAAGGCATTCGTCACACATTTCAATTCATGGCACTCCAGCATTAAATTCACCTTCAACTCCTCGAAAACGCAAGTCAATTTCCTTGACACCACTCTCCATTTAGAAAATAGCAAGCTCAAAACCACACTTTACAGGAAGCCTACTGACCGACAACAATACTTAGATTTCACTAGCCATCATCCAAGACACTGCAAACAAGGTATATTCGTAGGACAGGCAACGAGACTAAGAAGAATATGTAGCGACGACGACGACTACCTGAAACACCTCCACTCGCTAAAAAACACACTAATCACCAGAAACCATCCACAGACAACCCTTAATAATGCGTTCCAACGAGCAACCACTTTGAAACGAGATGTAATTCTTAAAAAACGAACAAAAGCTAACAGTCAACGACCTTCTGCACTTATAACGAAATACTCAAACGCGCTTCCAAACATAAACA